>NC_089490.1:100237718-100542614 GCF_036850765.1 Saccopteryx bilineata
TAGGCAAATGACCAATAGCTAAAGAGGAATGCCTGGAGTTGAGGTCTGCAATTGTAAATGGGGGACAGTGTAGGCCTGAACAAGAGAGTAAAGTGTGAACAAAGACCTGAGGGGGTAAGTGGACAGCAAGCCAGGGAGAAAGAGTGTTAGTCTAGGCAGAAGAAAACAAGTGCAGAGGGACCAGGA
The DNA here is from genome assembly GCF_036850765.1 of Saccopteryx bilineata. Lineage (NCBI taxonomy): Eukaryota > Metazoa > Chordata > Mammalia > Chiroptera > Emballonuridae > Saccopteryx > Saccopteryx bilineata. Next base: position 100,237,905 of record NC_089490.1, read on the forward strand.
GACCTAGATGTTCCAGAACCAGCAGGGCCCCTGGGGCAGGAGCATAGTGAGGAAGGGAAAAGATAACAGGAGATGGAGTCATTTCTGTAATTGTCACTTTGAGCATTGTTACTATTGTCAGTACTACGGTTTAATAGGTTTCTTTTGTTTTCACACTTATTATGAACATTACAGCAGAGTTAGAAGATTTTACAGTGAACATCCATATTCTCACCACCTAGATTCTACATTTTGCTATACTTGCTTTTTCATACATCTTTTCTTCTACCTATCTATCAAGTCATCTGTTTAATGCATTTCAAAATAAATTGCAGCTTGACCAGGTAGTGGTGCAGTACATAAGAATGTCAGACTGGGATGCAGAGGACCCAGGTTCGAAACCCTGAGGTCGCCAGTTTTAGCGCAGGCTCATCTGGTTTGAGCAAGACTCACCAGATTGAGCCCAAGGTCATTGGCTTGAGCAAGGGGTCATTCAGTCTGCTGTAGCCCCCTACTCAGGGCACATATGAGAGAGCAATCAATGAACAACTAAGGTGATGCAATGAAGAATTGATGCTTCTCGTCTCTCTCCCTTCCTGTCTGTCTGTCCCTATCTGTCTCTGTCACACACAAAAAATAAAATAATAAAAATTAAAATTAGGCCCTGGCCTGTTGTCTCAGTGGTAGAGCGTCGACCTGGCGTGCAGGAGTCCCGGGTTCGATTCCCGGCCAGGGCACACAGGAGAAGCGCCCATCTGCTTCTCCACCCCTCCCCCTCTCCTTTCTCTCTGTCTCTCTCCTCCCCTCCCACAGCCGAGGCTCCATTGGAGTAAAGATGGCCCGGGCGCTGGGGATGGCTCCCTTGGCCTCTGCCCCAGGCACTAGAGTGGCTCTGGTCGCAACAGAGCGACGCCCCAGAGGGGCAGAGCGTCGCCCCCTGGTGGGCAGAGCATCGCTCCCTGGTGGACGTGCCGGGTGGATCCCGGTTGGGCACATGTGGGAGTCTGTCTGTCTCTCCCCATTTCCAGCTTCAGAAAAAATACAAAAAAAAAAAAAAATTAAAATTAAATAAATAAATAAATGCAGGTATTTAACAAACAGTCATTATATTGTTTCTAAACCTGACAGCAGCATTACAGAGCATATAATGCTATCTCCCCATTTGTCAGATGAGGAAACAAGAGACAGAAAGGTTGACTAACTCAGCTAAGGCAGTCACATAAGTGAGTGGCTGAATGGGATTCTAACCTAGGTTTGTTCACTGTCAATGCTCCTATTCTTCCCACTTGAACTTTCTACTATTGCTTAGAGGTAAACATACCTCGCTCTTGGCCCACAGATCAATATTAAAGAACAGACAAGACAATGACAAGTTACTCTGCTCCTCTCTGAATGAGGTTGTTTTTCTTCACTATTTCCTCTACATCAGAAAGGTGGAGATCCAGAGACAGGCTGGTAAATGTTGACTAATCAGCTCTTTGGATGGGAGACGAAGAGAAAAGGGAAGTCCTGGTTTGCAACATCTGCCAATTTCTGTGGTATAAATACTTCTCCCATGGCCAATTTCAAACTACCAACCTGATATCAGATTGCAAGCTCTGTGAGCTGGTGTGAGCTGGGTCAGCCCATCGCTGCTGATGTTTTAGTCTTATTCTGTGCATAACAGGTATCATTGGCCCTTAGGCCTAGCACCAGATTCAGGATCAGTGCCCAGTGCCTGTGTGCAGTGAGTGCCCGTATAGGCGGGGGTGGTAGTGCTGGTAGTGGTGCACCTTTATACACACACACACACACACACACACACACACACACACTTTATATAAAGGATGCATGGCAGTGCATGTGAACAATGAACACAGTGCAAACTTCTCCACAAAAAGTAACTAAACCCCTTTCTCCATGTAATTTCTAGCCCTCGGTCCATTGCTCTTGCCTTCCTTTTTTTCTCACCACTCTTGAACCTCCCTGTACTGTTGACTATGGTTTGTTGTTGTTATTGTTGTTTTTGGCAAGAGCACATATGGTGTGCCTGATACCAGAGACTGCCATATTTTACATGGGTTGCGGTTATCAACCACAACATGACAGACACTTCGCCTGAGAAGCTTGCCTTCTCCTTCCTGAGTTTCCCTCTGTGGTCAAATCGCTCTCTCACCTTTTGAGCATTGCCCAGTGCCACCTGATACCAGCCTGCCACCTGGAAGCCTGATTCTTTTTATCCCCTTGCCGCCCCTCCCCCAGACCGCTGTCCGCTTTCTTCACCAACGGCCCTCTGCATCTTTTCCCCAAGGACCTTGCACACTGAGATAACATCCCTGCTTCCCCACCTAATGCCCCCTTGTCTTCCACAACTGCCTGAGGCCATTTGCACCCACTTTGGTAAGTGGCTCCTTGTTTATCTTGGCAAAGACTGGCTTTTCTGAATTGAATCCCTGGTCGTTTCCTCCTTCCCACCACACTCCACTTCTTCCCCCATCCCACCCCACATATTGTTGCCTGATGCAGGACACATCCCCAGCAGTCTGTAGTGCAAATAACCATCATCACTAAAGGGATCTGCATGAACAAAGTCTGACACTTAATGACTTCAAAGCATTTTTTATAGTATGGCAAATCCCATTACCATGCAACAAAGAATGGCTAATTGTTAGGAATTAATAATGAGAAGTAAGTATAGATAATGGTTTAGCTGACACTGTCATATTTTAATACAGTATGTTCTGAAATATTTGCTCCTTTGGGTCGTGAATGTGCTATTTTTATCACTAATAGGCATATAGAGGCTTAGTAGAAATGAGAAGTTTTCTCAAAGAAACTTAGGCATTCTGAGATGTCTCTGATAAGGGGAAGGGGTCAGTGTGCCTGTAGTTTCTGTACTTCATTAAGATTCTACATCCGTACTGCATAATGTAAGCAATATTAATTTTCTAAACATTCGTGTACAGCAGCTGCTAACTAATTTCCATAACAGTGTTTCTATTCTACGGGCATTTTTAAAAGGAGAGAGATGACTGCTGACTGTCTGCCAGAAAGAAATTCTCATCCTAGCCCACTTCTAAATTATTCCAGACCAAAGAAGAGCATTAGGAGTGCTGACTCCCCATACACAGGATGTCTGCGATTGAGCAAGCCACCTTACATCCAGAACCAGCGCACCTGGAATGAGCCCAGGGCTTTCCTCTACATCCTTCCTCTGCACACCTTTGTGACAGCCCAGTTCATGTAACCAAGACTGGCTACTAATCTGGGGATTTCCACAGCCCCAGTCATACAGGGTACCAGCTGCTTCCCTCTCCCTCCTGGTCCCTGCCACTGAAGTCCCAATGAGAAAGGTTGCAGTGAAAGCAGCCCACACTGTTTCCAGGAAAGCAGCAGGGCTGGGGCACTATGAACCCCTTGCATTTTAGAGGCTTGCCATTAGAGCATCCTTCACTCAGCCTCCTCCAGAAAACACTAGGATGCCCAGGCTCACAGTAAGCATATAATTGCAACAACTCTATACTTTCCCTGGCTGGAAGTCTCTTCTTCTGTCCTCTGCCAAGATGAACAACTAGTGCCAAGAACTTAAACACTATTAAATCCCCCTTTCTCCCTTCCCATACTCCTGTTCTTTTGTCAATATTTGAATTCATTCATCTTTGCAACCCATCGACTTTACCTTCATACTCTAGCCCCAAAGTCTCTCTAACCTTGCCTTCCACTTCTTCTTCCCAAGTGCCTAGTGATCCCCCCACACACACCAGTCTGCTTGGCCACTTCCCCAAATAAACCATGTTGGGTCACTCCTCAAGTTTTTATTCATCCTTCCATCTCCAGCTAGATAGCTCACCACCACCTTCTATCCCAGTAAAATTTTACTCTTGATCCCTTTCTAATCCCCTAAACAACGTTAATCCCTGCCATTTTCAAACTCTCCCCAGCTTTTGTCCATATTCATCAATGTAGCATTTGCCTTGTTGGTAGTTTGTTGGTTGATTGGTTGATCGGACAGTTGGTTGATTATATGCAGATCTGTTTCCTTTGCTTATTTGTGATGCCTAGAATGCATGAGCCTGGGTTTTACCCATCTTTATATGTGTTGTGATCTGAACATTGAGGCAATCAATAAATCCTTCTTGAATGAAATTTATAAAATGTGCCTGCACAGGAATATGTAAAAATAGGTGACCACAAAGTTTGTAAAGTTATATACTCTCATAATTAGAGTTATCTCAGGTAAAACCAAGTAATATTTTCTCCTAGTCTGTAGCTTTGTCGTCCAGAAAATGACTACTATTTAGTGACCACTTACCATTCACATGGATTAACAAGTATATTATTCATGTGCTCCAGAGAAACAGAACCAATATGATTGTGTGTGTGTGTGTGCATGCATACATGTTAAGATATTTATTATAGAAAATTGGCTCACATGGTTATGGAGGCTGAGAAGCCCCATGACCTGCTGAGAATTGAAAAGATGATGGCATAAATTCCAATCCAAGACTGAAGGTCTGGAAACCAGGAGCGCCAATGGTGTAAGTCCCAGTCCAAGGGCAGGAGAAGACCAATGTCCAGCTTAAGCCATCAGACAGAGAGGGTAAATTCGCCCATCCTCCACCTTTTTACTCTATGAAGGACATCAGTGGCTGAAATGATGCCTGCCAGTATTGGGGAAGACATCTCCTTTACTCAGTCTACCGATTCAAATGTTAATTTCATCCAGAAACACCCTCACAGACAAACCCAGAAATAATGTTTAGCTAACTAACTGGGCGCACCATGATCCAGTCAAGTTGACACATAAAATTAATCATCACAGCAAGTGCTTTGTGCAAGTCAGTGCTGTTCCTCACCAACAATCCCTACAGGACGTGTATTATTATTATTATTGTCCCTATTTTACAGATTATGAACTGAAGAATCAAGAAGATAAAGCCGCTTGGTCTAAACCACATAGCTAGTGAATGGCACAGGCAAGTGAAGGACTCAAACCTCAGGCTGAATGGTTCCAAAGTCTGTGCATCACCCATCCCACCTACTAACTCTTTACACAAAAAAGGCTACACCTGCTATCTCACTTCCCAAAGCAATCCGAAGGAAGAATGAGGAAAACAGTTAATAGGGGCTATTCCTTTCCATACTACTTACTTGTCAGGATATTGTATACAGACATATTTAAGCTCAATCACCATAAATAAATGTTGAATAAATATTGTTGCTATGGAAAGACAATGACAGAGGCTCATACAAGGCTGGGATGGACCCCAGGAGAAGTGGCATCTATTTTCATACCTGGCAGTTTACCCTGCATACTCCTCTTCTCTGCCTTTCTGACCCCTCCCCTTCTTGTGACAGCCCCACTACTCTCATTCTGCTCTTTGTTATCCTGAAATTGACCCTTCCCCATTCACATTTCAAAGCTCACCCAGCCTTCTCAAAAAGTGTCCAAATTACTCAACACACAAAACTAAAACAATAAACCAAAATGAATGAAACCAAACAGTAAAAACTCCATAGGTGAGAATAGTCAGAAATGCAAAATTCCTGTTCTCAGTCCTGCTATCATTGAAGAGTCTCTGACTAAACTTTTTTGCCTTGACTCTAAATGTAGAACTGGCCTCAACACACACTAAAATTAGCAGAGATGTTCTGCAATCTCCTTTGGAAGCCACTAAGTAACTGAGGAGATGTTAATATTAACACCAGAGCCTCAAATTCATCAATAGAGTCACAACAAGACTAGGTCCCAAGTAATAAAGTAAGAGATGTACTTCATAATTCATTTGGTGAAATCTCCGTTAGTAGACCATTAAGTAAGATATGATGGATTATTTTGTGTTTTAATCAACTGCTTTTGGGAATGCATTAAATTTAAATACTCATCCATAAAGCACTAAGAATGTGAGCAGGAAAGAGTCAAGAGCTGAAAAATGAGAGCTTCCAAATAGCTAGATCCAAAGGATCAGGCATTTGCTTGGCCAAGAAGGTGCCTGAAGGAGAGACAGCTCAACTTCAAGTGGTAAAATATAACCAGTTACTTCAGTAATGTGTTTCAAATTCTTGCAATGAAATTATTTAAATATTCAGAAATACCTAGACAAAAGTAACATTAAAATGAAATCTAAATATGTTCTTTAAATTCTGCTCAAAAAAAAAAAAAAGGCTTTTGAGAATTTACTGTGTCTCTAGAGCTGCACACAAGGTTCTGGAAGAGATGAAGGAGAACTGCGGTGGTCCCTGCCGTCGAGATGACCATCTGGTGATGATCCCGCAAGCAGACATGGCAGCCATCCCTCCTGGATGACCAAAGGAACAGCCCCCACCCATCATTATGGCCCCATTACCCCTCACAGGGCTTTAAATTACACCATTAAAGATGAATTCCTTCAGGTCTTGAAGGTTAATTGAGTCTCTTAGCAAAGGTTAAGTACTCCTGGGATGAATACCTTCTTCATTCATTATCACCTGAGATTGGACCCAAGCAATAGATCACAGCTAGCAGAGAGCGTGCTGGACAGAGGAGACGGAAGAGCAGGGAGGGAGGGGTTTCACGACAAAAGATCTGGGAAAAGGAGGCACCTCCACGCATCACTGATTTGTTTCATTTGCAATTTTCCTCATTTTTCGCATGTTCTAAGCAATTGATCATGGCACAGAAAATTTACAAGAGACTGATCAGCACACATCCTCTGAAATGCCTTCTCCAAGCCTTCATCGCTCAGTTCCTGGGCTCAACATCTGCATGTTTAATCCTGAGCCACTTCTAATAACAACAGGCCTTGATCAATGGTTGGTTAGTCAGCCCCTGCCAGTTCCTAAGAGCTTTACAAGAACTATCTCATCCAAGGCCTACAACCATTCTATCCTCATTGTACAGGTGACGAAACTGAGGGTCAGAGAAGTTAAGTAACCTGTTCCAATCAGCTAGCTTTAAATTGCAAAGACAGGGTTTACATTTATTTAAAGTCAACTCTAGAGCCCAAATTCTTCATTTCAATACTATAATTCCCCATAATTTAGGCTGAAATCATTGCAATAGCCCTATTAGACAGACCTAAGGAGCAATGGTCCCATCTTAACCTGGAGGTGCAAGGTCCAGTTCAACTGTGAGACCTCAAATCTTAACATCCTCATCTATAAAATAAAGTTAATAAAGTCTCGTGTGAGGTCATGTGAGGAACAGATTAGTTCAGGAGAAAAATGTTTGGCTCAGAATAAGTATGCCTGAAATAGCAATTTTGTTCTGCTAATGTGCCTGTTCACCTCTAGGGGTTACTCAAGTTACTCCCTGCCTCTCACACCTTCAAGTTGTCAGGGTCTTCAACCTGACTGACTGTGCATCTAAATCTCATGGGGATAAATACAACACATACATATGTGGGTGTGTGGCTTTTATTTATACGTACATATATATGCATGTGGGTGTACATATGTATATATGTATCTGTAGGCAGGGGTGGGCAAAAGTAGGTTTACAGTTGTGAGTACATAAAACATGAAATTTATTCTTGTATTATTACTTATTCATTATTGCACTATTTATTTGTATTAGAAGTGTAAGCCTGCTTTTGCCTTCCCCTACATATACACACATATCCAGGGGTGGAGGCCTAGACTTCTATTTTTTAGAGTAATTTTAGTGACTCTAATATACAGCAGGGTCCAAAGACACTGCAGAGGAAGAACTAGAAAGGGCCAAGGCCAAGGACTTTGTGTAGTTGAAGCAGCAGGAAATGGATGTTTCTGAGTGAGGAGTAGTTAAAAATTCTAGGGCTTAAGTGACGAGTTTCCAAGTTGGGAATCTGTTTTTTTAGGCCCCTCTATTTTAGATTCCCCATCTTCCTAGGATCCCACTCTTGGCTTAGTAATGAAAATCCTAGCTGCACTCAGGCACTGGGGTCTGAGTTTGACCTTGCCACTGCCTGGATTCCCTGGCATTAGGCCCTGATGACGACTGGGAGACGTCCTGCTCCCCAGTGCTATCTTTGGCGAGCCCTGCTTAGGAGCTGAGGTAATCCTCAGAGCGTGCCTTACCCCCACGGCTGACCATCCAGTGTCAGCCCCAGCATGTGGGACAGCTGTCACACCTCTATCCATCTCACAAGCATGACAAGGACCAGCTCGGCCTTGCTTCAAGTCAAGTCCTCTTTAAACCCTGGGCTGATATAAGACATCTAGAAGTGGGCCCTCTTTCCCCAAAAGCAAAATTAAACATGTATTAGACTTCACTGATGACTGTTACAGGCGGATCGCACACTCACAATTCAAACTCCGGTGTTTGTCTACCCTGGGTTCAGCTGGCAAGCCCGTCAGCCAGCCCAGGTGCACCTGCTGCCATCGCAGCGGGATTCACATTGTCCCTCCACACTCCCTCTCCAGGTTCTTCAGTTCCTCGGCCATTATTTTCTCAAACTACGGAAAACCCACAGAGAAGGCTACTCCCTGCCCACTCCCTGCCCTGAATTGGGAATCCGAGCAGTTAAATTATATCTGGATGCAAATAAGAGCCTTACATGTTTTTCGTAAGAGGCAAAATGGCCCCATTTATTCTCACACTTGTCACTCAAAGGGGGCTGAGCATATATTTACCAACTTGGCAGCATTTTACTCTGGGACCAAAAACAAACATGATACAGTTCTCCTCCAGAGATAATTTTGGTGAAGTGTATAGGTCACTGAAAATGATAATGTTATGACTTTAGTGCTGTGATAATATATGGTAGTAATTATATTAACAAGGGAAATTACATTCCTTTTCAGCAATTTCAGTCCATACCACCCACATGAATAGTGAGCAGCAGCAAAAATGCTGAAACGGTGCTAGTAAAATAAGGGAAGAATATTTGCTGAATTTAGAACCTACTGTAATCACTTTTTTAAAATGTATTCCTCCTATATGCCAGGCACCCCATAAGCAACTGCAGGGAATGAATCCAACATGGCCGCTGACCTTAAAGGAAATATGACATAAATCACACAAATCATGGTAATGCCAGGTAGGAAGAGAGGGTGATAAAAAAGAGAGATACAGATTGAGTTCTGTAAGAAGTAGAAATAGGAAGTTATCCCTTGTGAGTGAAGTTGGGCTTACGCTCCAGCCTACCCAGAAAGCAATCAAACACCCAGGAGGAGATAGGTAAGCAGCACTCCACAGTTTCCCAGCATGGAGATAAAATGCAGCTCATTAACACTGGAAAGTCTGCCCACTGACCTGGCCCCAGAGAATGTCCACCAGAATGCTCCATAGCTGGATGACCGTGAGAGCAAACCCTACAGTCCTCGGTTCCAGAAATCTTTCTGGAAAGTTTTTTGCCAAGGACTTACAAATGTGTGGACTAATAAACTATAAATATTGATTAAATGCATGAGTAAAACTCCATAATTCATTTTGAAATTTTATTGGAACCAAATTTGAGATACTTGCTCTATTCACTTCTACCAATTTGGTTAGCTCTTTTGTTTCATTTCTCCCATATGCAAGACGATACAGGGGATTTCAAGAGAAATAAGACATGGGCCAGATCCTGAAGAGGCTTTGAATCTCATATAGGAAAGGAAGACACACCAAATAATTATAAAGATGATCCACTGTTTTATCAACGTGATCTGGTAGAAGAAAAGAAATAATAGTAAAATATTCTGGGGAAAAAATATTTGATGTGAGATTAGCTCTACCAAATATTAAGGTGTAGAATAAAGCTCTACTAGTTAAATAATATGGTACAAGCACATAATATGCAAGTAGAAAAAAATAAAATAAACTAGAAACCCCTTTAAAAGACTCAAATGCACCTGACCAGATGATGGCATAGTGGATAGAATGTCAACCTGGAATGCTGAGGACCCAGGTTGGAAACCCCACGGTTTCTGGCTTATACACAGGCTCATCTAGCTTGAGTGAAGGCTCACCAGCTTGAGCACAGGGTCACTGGCTTGAGTGAGGAATCATGGTCGTTGGCTTGAGCCTAAAGGTCACTGATTTAAAGCCTAAGGTCGCTAATTTGAGCAAAGGGTTACTGGCTTGGCTGAAACCTCCCCATCTCCATTAAAGCAGGTATGACAAGCAATCAATGAACAACTAAAGTGACACAACTACAAGTTGATTCTTCTTATCTCTCTCCCTTCCCATCTCTCTGTCTCTCTCTCTCTCTCTCTTCACCCCCCCCCACAAAAGAAAAACAAAAAACTCAAATGCACATTGATATTTCAAATTAGTGGGAAAAAATAAAATATTAAATAAATACTGTTTGTTGGGATGGACCTTGAGAACATTCTACTAAGTAAAATAAATAAATCAGAAATAGCTAAGAACTATGATTTCACACATAGGTGGGATAGAAAAATGAGACTCATGGCATGACCAGGCAGTGGCACAGTGGATAAAGCATCAGACTGAAACACAGAGGACCCAGGTTTGAAACCCCAAAGTCACTGGCTTGAGCACGGGCCCACCAACTTGAACACAGGGTTGCTAGCTTGAGTGTAGGATCACAGACATGACCCTATGGCCGCTAGTTTGAGCCCAAAAGTCACTGGCTTAAAGTCCAAGGTCACAGGCTTGAGACCAAGGTCACTGTCTTGAGCAAAGGGTCACTTGCTCTGCTATAGCCCCCTGGTCAAGGCACATATGAGAAAGCAATCAATGAACAACTAAGGTGTGGCAATAAAGAATTGATGTTTCTCATCTCTCTCCCTTCTAACCAACCTGCCTGTCCCTCTCGCTGAGTCTCTGTCACTGTAAAAAAAAAGAAAAATGCGACTCATGGACATAAACAAAAGTGAAGTGGTTACCAGGATGAGATGGATGAGGGAAGGGTAGTAAAGAGGGACAATATACGGTGACAGAAAACTATTTGACTTTGAATGATGGGCACACAACACAATCAATGGTTCAAATGCTATAGAGATGTTTAGCTGAGACCTATCTACTCCTATTTATCCATGCCACCTCTTTAAATTTAATTTTCTAAAGAAAAAATATATTTTTGGAATAATAGACTATCCCTTCAAGAAAAACATTAATCACTTACCTCATAATAGCCATAAAAAAAGATCCCATTAGACCAGATTTTAAGGTGAAAATAACAATTAAAAGAATTAGAATAAATAATGGGGAGGTAATTTATTTTTTAATTTTTATTTCTTTAAGGGGAAAGACCTTTCCAGTATTATTTTTTAAATCCCAGGAGTCATATATAAATAATAAATTTGACTGCATAAGAATATTGAAAAATCTATGGAATAGCACACACACACACACACACACACACAGAGTAAAAACACAACCTGGGAAAAACTTCTGCAACTCATAATAAAATGAAAAGACAATGTTTCTATTATGTGAAAACTATCTATAAATCAATAAGCAAAATATGAATAACCCAATTTGAAAAATGGGCAAAATATATAAACAGTTTACTAGACAGAAAATATAAAATATATAAAATATAAAATGTTTATATAAAATATAAAATGTAAATATGTGAAAAGCTGTTCAGCTGTCCCATAATAAGTGAAATGTAAATTCAAACTACAATTAAGTATTATTCTTTACCTAACAGATTAGCCAAGATCAGTAATGTTTGATAAACACTCTGATAACGAGGGTAGGGAGAAGCAGCCATTTTCTTACACTTCTGAAGAGATTGTAAGTTGCCACAGTCACAGAGGAGAGTAATTTGGCAATATTCATCAAAAGTTAAAATGCCTATACCCTTTGATACAATGGATTTCTAAAGCATTAATCCTACAAACACTATAAATAAAATACCATACATTCAAAAGATACTCACTACAAGCACAAAATCTTTGATGTTGGCAAAGTGGTCTCTTTTAGCTGAGAAGGCTCTTTATCACATCCACACACTGGATTTATTAGGAGTGCAAAGCACCTTTGTCACACAGGATCTGACACTCAGAACAGGATAATGCAAAGTGTCACCCTAATAATCTGTTCATATTCTTAACGGTGTTCAGGTCTCAGGAAAAAGCTGCTCCACGTTTTTTGCCTTAGATCTTCAAAGTAAGAGACAAGTTTATCCAAATCCAGTGAAAACTGGTGGGTTATGCCCCTGCCAGCATTAGGAATGACCACTGCTTTGGAGAACAGAAAAGATGTGAGCTATGGAGCATTTACCTAAGACAAACTAATTAACTCATCAAATATTCCTCTCAGATATCAACAGTACATTCTTGTTTTCTTTTTTTACAATAAAGTTGATCATCCATCTTGCTCTATCTGGTTTGTTTTTTCAATGTTCAAATTATAATGATACCTACAGTAGTTGCTGACCAACTGTTGGTTGAGGAACATTGTCCAATATAAAAAATGTGACTTTTTTTTCTTTTTTTCAGTGAAAGAGATAGAGAGAGTGAGAAGAACAGAAATATAGGAAGGGAGAGAGAGATGCGAAGCGGTACCTAAGTTGTTCACGATTGCTTTCTCACATATGCCTTGACTAGGGGGCTCCAAATAAGCCTGTGACCCCTTGCTCAAGCCAGCAACTGTGGGTTTGTGCCAGTGACCTTTGAGCTCAAGCCAGTGACCATGGGGTCATGTCTATGATCCCACACTCAAGCCAGCAACCCCACACTCAAACCAGTGACCCTGCACTCAAGCTAGTGAGCCGGCGCTCAAGTCAGTGACCTTGGGGTTTTGAACCTGGGTTCTCAGTGCCCCAGGTCAACATTCTATCCACTGCACCACCACCGGCTTAAATGGTTATTTTAAATGAAAAATAACTTGGAAGACAAAAATTAATTTTAACTGATTTATATTTTACACATAATTTATATTTTGATATAAATTATACTTTGACTAGAATTACATGTTGAATCCTAAAATTATTCTTATCAATAGAACACAATTATATACAAATCTTGATTAAAATAACATAATTACTAATTTTGCTAAAATGAAAGAAAAATAAATTTTATAGAATACTTAATATATTAATTACATGCTTTATTTCTATCAACCCAAGTATCAGTAATCCATCACCAGAATGCCCAGATATATGCAATAATAATTAAGTAAACTTTTAATTACATAAGCTTTATGCACATTTTTCCATTTCATGTTATAGAAATATATTTGTGAAAGTAATGGGATAGGACATGCATTAGTCAATAATTGTGAGCTTGATTTATAACTTATAAATATCTAGACACACTTTGTAGGGGCTCCATTTATACAATTGTCCTGGGCTCCACAAATGCTGTGGGAGGTTTAGAGGGCAGTATTGTGTATAATAGAAAAAATTTTAACAGATCCATTTAACCATGTCCATTAACATGGTGCTTAACGAACATATTATGTATAAAATCTTCTAAAGAGCACATGTGTATTTGTGTGTGGGTGGATGTATACAATCTCTAGAATAAAAACACACACAAAAAAAAGGGAGTAACAACAGTTGCCTTTGGAAAATAAAACCTTGAGAGTAAAGACTGAATTTAGTTTACTACAATGACCCTAGAGCCAGAAGAGTTGCCCTATACATAGTAGATGCTCAATAAATAAATGTATTGGATGAATAAATAAACCAATGAAAGGGGGAAGAAATTGATGATGAACACTTCACCAATTATCCTTTTGTATATATTGAATTTTAAACCATATGCCTGTTCCCCTAATTCATGGGGTGGGGTGGGGGGTCCCCATGAAATGTTAAAATTTAATGATAAATTTTAACATTCCAAGTAGTTCTGATTATATCAAATCAGAACCAAATACCATCAGATTTTCCTAACTGTAAGTTCTACTGTTCAGTATCCTGAATTCAGAATTGCCAGGGGCTTATGTTCATTGTACCTTAGCACTAATTTATATATGTCTGGTTTATTATGGTTAATCACATTCTATCATATGCACAGTGTAGCTCATTCTACTTAAGTTTTAAAAAAGTCATTATTTCTATTTTATAGATTAAAACCCTACCCAAGTTCATACAACCGTTGGTAAATTCCATAGCCCACAAGGTTGTTGTAAAAACACATTTATTGTTCTAGAAAGATAACTCTGTTCTACAGAATAGACAGCAGATTCACTTCCCTACACAGCTGGTATCCATTAATGTTATAACATCCACTAAAGCTAGATATCTACTCATTCCACAGTCACACTTTATGAAGAGAAAAAGAAGGGGTGTTTTGTCTCCTCTATTGTTTATTTTTATAGTGTCCTATGCTTAGTAATAAGCTTTGTTATATAATTGTGTAAGATGTAATAGGTTTGCCCGAAAATTCTTCTCATAGATAATAAAACTTTCTAAAAAAAAAATCTCTCCAAAAATAAAAAATAAAAATAAATAAATAAAAAATCTTCTGTCCTGATTTTAATTTTTTTTTTCCATTTTAACCCACTTCCCTGGAACTTTTTATTTAAAACAGTTCACTTTTTTAAAGATTACATTATTATCACATTCTTCTTAATTACATAATCTTTTCAACTTTCTCGTCCTTGACGCACTGTGCTTTGGTACCCTTTTATTTTCAAGCCCTTTTCATGTTTTCTCCCTTTTGTTTTATTTCCACGGGTGCTCTTATTGTTATCTCAGCCTTGATTTTAAGGCTTCTGCACTGAGGTCTGACCCAACAACGAGGAAATGAAAAGGAAAAGTCTCACAGCCACACAGCAGCGAGAGAGGCAGACGGCTGTAAAGGGGGGAAAAACTGGGTGAAGACCTGGTTGTTGTTCATTTTTTGCTTTTTTTTTTTTTTTTTTGGTCTCCAAGGTATGATTTTTTTTTTTTTTTTTTTTGTATTTTTCCGAAGCTAGAAACGGGGAGAGACAGTCAGACAGACTCCCGCATGCGCCCCACCGGGATCCACCCGGCACGCCCACCAGGGGGCGATGCTCTGCCCCTCCGGGGCGTCGCTTTGCCACGACCAGAGCCACTCTAGCACCTGGGGCAGAGACCAAGGAGCCATCCCCAGCGCTCGGGCCATCTTTGCTCCAATGGAGCCTCGGCTGCGGGAGGGGAAGAGAGAGACAGAGAGGAAGGAGAGGGGAGGGGTGGAGAAGCAGATGGGTGCTTCTCCTGTGTGCCCTGGCCAGAATCAAACCCGGGACTTCTGCATGCCAGGCCGACGCTCTACCACTGAGCCAACTGGCCAGGGCTGGTATGATATCTTTGAAGATGAAATATAATGACATTTACACAAGCACCTATCTAAAAATGTGACTTGCAGAACACAGAAATGCCAAGAAAACATTCCTTTCATTAGAATCTTGGTTCCCTGTCCAGTAGACTAAGTCAAATTTACTTTGAAGGCATGAGTGAAAGTACTGCCCTGTAGGAGGCCAAACTTGACAAATGAACTGTCTCTATCTTGCAGCCAGCTCACTAGTAAGTGAAATTTAGAGTTCTGTTTGAAGTTTGATAATGTTGATTTACATGAAGCAAGCCCATACTCCTTCAAGATCTCCAAAGCAAGATGTCTATTTGATAAATCAGTAAGAATGGCCACAGTATGATTCCCAGGCAGAAAGATCAATAGTCAATATTAGAAATTTTCTCAAATAGTTGTTACTCCCATATTTCAGATCTAGCTCTTTATGCACCCTTTCCTTGGAGCTCATCTGCTTTGATTTATCTCTCACCTGTCTGTCTTCCCACCAGTATTGCCTGAGTCTTCAATCCATCTATAATTTTACTCTGAGTATCCCATAACCCCTGAAGTGCCTATAGATCAAGAATAAACATCAAAATAAGAGACAAATCTCAACTGATGTCAGAATAATGGTGGCATGAGAGATACTCTGGATCTCTCCTCTTGAAATTTCAACAAATTTAATACCTATAATGCAGCAAAAGAACCTCAGCTAAGTGCACAGGCTTGCCTGAAAGATCCACACATAGAACCGACTAAAGGGGGGAAGGGTTGAGAATGGAGGCACAAAATAAGATGCATTTGAGGTGGGCTCTGGAGAGGAGAAAAGCCTGGACTTTCTGAGTTTTGTCTGCCAGGGCTCCAGAAAGGGGAGAAGCTCAGAGTGACTGGGTCTTCTGCCAGGAGGAGCAGTGATATTGAGGAGCAGTAGGGAAGATATTAAATCAAAGCAGTGACCAAATGAGGGGTCATGGCCAGTGTTCCCATGGTCTGCCAGCAGCCTGCACTCAAACAAAGACAGAAAAATAAAGTGCAACCCCCTAGCTTCCAAGATCCCACCTCTCTCACCACAGGGTACAGAGAGTGACAGAGACGTATCCCACAGCTTGTTCCATAGGGCCACTCTCTACCCTGAAGAACAGAGGTGCTGTGTGTCTGGTCCCCTGGTCTGTTGAGACATGGGTAGGAGTGTCCAGAGATCTGAGATTGCCATTGTTAAAGCCATAAACCTCACAGCACTCCCCACCCATCATCACAACTGCAGCCCCGCCTCCATCATCACACAGCAACATCTCAGTGCAGCCCCGCCTCCATCAGTCGCACAGCCCAGGAATTTCACAGAGTTAAACTTGTAATACAGTGCCATCAACTGGAAGAAAATTAAACAGAAAAACCCTTTGGAACTGATTTTATTCTTTTTTTCTTTTTGTCTTGAATTTCATTTTTCAATAATTTTTATTTTTAGTTTTGTGAATATTTTGTTAATTTTTATTATTGTTCTTTTGTTTGTTCTTTGTTTTTTGTGTTTTTCTCTTTTCCTCTTTATTATTTTTATTTTTTCTATTTTTATTTTATTGTATTTTTGTACTTGTTTTTTGTTTTATTTTTTAACAATGCCACTAAAATGCCATGAAGGCAAAAGAAAACTAATACATGGCTACATAAGAAAGAGACATAACTCAGAAAAAAATGAAAAATCTCTAGAAAGCAATCTCAATCACATGGAAATCTTGGAGTTAAATTTTAAATTGACATGCTGAAAATATTCAATGAGATGCAAGAAAACACTGATAGGCAATTTAATGAGCTCAGAAAACAAAATAAATATCTGACCAAAGAGATTAAAACTTGAAAACAGAGATGAAGACCTCAATACATGAATTGAAAAATGAGCTAACAAGTTTAGCTAATAGAACAGACCAGATAGAGAAGAGAATCAGTAACATCGAAGACAGGCAACTACATATGATACAGAGGGAAGAAGAGAGAGACTCGGGATTTTTATTAAAAAATGAAAGAGCTCTACAAGAATTATCTGAATCCATCAGAAAGAGCAATATAAGAATAATGGGTATATCAGAAGAAGACAGGAAGAAGGGAATAGAAAGCCTATTCAAAAAAATAATTATGAGAACTTCCCAAGTTTATGGAAAGAGTTACAGCCTCAAATCCAAGAAGCAAACAGAATACTGAGTTACCTCAACCCAAACAGGACTTCTCCAAGCACATAGTAATAAAACTCAAAAATCAATGACAAAGAAGAATCCTCAAGGCAGCTAGGGAAAAGAACAATGTGTAAAGGAAAGTCCATCAGGTTATCATCAGACTTCTCAGCAAAAACTACTCAAGCCAGAACAGAGTAGACCCAAACATTCAAATGGGAGATGATATTCACAAACAACAGCTCCGATAAGGGGTTACTATCCAAAATATATGAAGAACTCACAAAGGTCAGCAACAAACAAGCAAACAATTTTAAAAAGTGGGGAGAGTACCTAAACGGGTACTTCTCCCATGAAGACATACAAACAAATAGATATATAAAAAAATCCTCATCTTCTCTAGCTATTAGAGAAATGCAAATCAAAACTACAATGAGATACCACCTCTCACCTGTTAGATTGGCTATTATCAACAAGACAGGTAATAGCAAATGTTGGAGAGGCTGTGAAGAAAAAGGAACCCTCATCCACTGTTGGTGGAAATGCAAATTAGTACAACCATTATGGAAGAAAATATGGTGGTTCAATGCAAAAGCAATAAATACTTTATAAGATCCTTCAGTAGAGATTTGTCTCGTTTTTCTAAAAATTAAAAATTGGGCCCTGGCCGGTGGCTCAGCGGTAGAGCATCGGCCTAGCGTGCGGAGGACCCGGGTTCGATTCCCGGCCAGGGCACACAGGAGAAGCGCCCATTTGCTTCTCCACCCCTCCGCCGCGCTTTCCTCTCTGTCTCTCTCTTCCCCTCCCGCAGCCGAGGCTCCATTGGAGCAAAGATGGCCCGGGCGCTGGGGATGGCTCTGTGGCCTCTGCCCCAGGCGCTAGAGTGGCTCTGGTCGCAACATGGCGACACCCAGGATGGGCAGAGCATCGCCCCCTGGTGGGCAGAGCGTCGCCCCTGGTGGGCGTGCCGGGTGGATCCCGGTCGGGCGCATGCGGGAGTCTGTCTGACTGTCTCTCCCTGTTTCCAGCTTCAGAAAAATGAAAAAAATAAAAAATAAAAAAATTAAAAAAATTAAAATTAAAATTAAAAATTGAACTGTTGATTGTGTTGTGTGCCCATCACCCAAAGTCAAAACATTAAGAGAAAAACTGATGAATGTGTGTGAGTGTGCCTGTAGATGTGCAGGTGTGACTGTGTGCATGTGAGTGTGTAACTATGTGTCTCTATGTCAGTGTGCACATTTACATGTATATTTGTGTATGTGCCATGAAGAGGCATCAAGGAGAGAAATCAGTATGTTAGACTATTTTTCATTTACCTGGCACTAAATGTGCAGTTACTTGCAAATATATATAATTGAATTTTTTGTTTAAAAATAGAAGTCTGGAGTAAACATATAGCAAATGTAAATGACTTTCCCTTTGCCTCAAACTCTTTTTTTCATCTATTCCTTTTCCTTTCCTTGTCTGCCAAATTTCATTCTCATTTTGCTTTTCCTAGCTGGTATTTCCTAGATGTTCTGTTCTGTTCCGTTTAATTTATCCAAATGTCATACCCAATAAGTGGCTGAATTTCCACTCCAGTCCTGCTGAATGACCGCATTACTTCTAAATAACTTACATCTGCTCTCAATTCTCCCATCTGCTTCCCTTCCTCTTTACTTTCTCACCAGGAGGCCTGGCTCTAGGTTAGGGACAGTGGCCAGGCACTGCTGATTTTTCATTTTTCAACCACTGACACAAAGGTAGTCATCCTTTCTGAACCTCTCTGAAAAGCTGGCCCCAGGCTCGTTTGTAAAGGAGGTCAGATGTACAAGGCCCACCACACACCCTGTCGGTACTTCCTCATTCACAGCTGTCATCCTCCAACCCAGGCATCCCACACTCGGCCTTCTCGGCCTTGTCCTTCAACTCCTGTCCTTCACATTGTACACGTCCAGTATCCCTTTGCCCATTGCATCACTTCTAGGAGAAATCCAGCAGGAAAATTCCACAAAAATATTACTTATAGACAATAAAAATTTAATATTTTATCCTCTAAAGGATAAATTTCAAGGTCCTGGCCGGTTGGCTTAGCAGTAGAGTATGAACCCAGCATGTGGAAGGCCCAGGTTCTTGGTCAGGGCACACAGGAGAGGCAACCATCTGCTTCTCCACCCCTCCACGTCCCCCTCGTCTCTCTCTCTCTCTCTCTCTCTCTCTCTCTCTCTCTCTCTCTTCCCCTTCTGCAGTCATGGCTCGATTGATCAAGCACATTGGCTCCAGGTGCTGAGGATGGCTCAGTGGAGCCTCCACCTCAGGCACTAAAATAGCTTCATTGTGAGCAGCCCCAGATGGGCAGTGCATCGGCCCCAAACTGGGGTTGCCGGGTGGATCCCAGTCAGGACACATGCAGGAGTCTGTCTCTGTATCTCCCCTATTCTCACATTAGAAAAAAAAAAGAATAAATTTCAAGACTGATATCTCTGTGCTCTGTTGTTAATACAGGCATGTGGGGCAGTACCAGTAAAGTAACCAGTTGCAGCTGATTCAAGGTGCATACTTGTAGGAAGATTTGGCTACTGCCTTAATCTCTAGAATTGGATGCCTTTTTTAAAAGAAGAAAGGAAACTACATTCCCTGAGTATTTATTATATGCCCAAAGCAAGCTGAATTTCATCCTCATTTTAACCAATGAAAAGCTAGGATGTTTGTCCAAATGAAAAAAAAAAAAAAATCACATGGCTATGAGAAGTAGAGATGTGATCATATGGCTACTGGAAGTGGAGATGCCAGGTATAACCCAGCAGTAAAGCCAAATGCTCTTCCCACTGCACCAGCTGCTGCTTGGTCCTAGGATCATGGACTGCTAGTGGTCCTCTGCTCTGGGTTTCCAATCATGCAACACATGTTAAGTGAGCACCTTTTATGTGTCAAGACAAAGCAGAAAGTGAGAGACAGCTTGGAGAGGACGGTGAACTGTTGCAAAAGCATAACATCTGGATGAGGGCTATGATTTAAGAAGGTTCAGCTGGGACACCTTTTTGAAGACTTTGTTGTACATGCTGTAGAACTGAGACCTGATATCAAAGATATTGGGGAACCCTTGAGGGTTCCAAGTAAGGAATGAGATGAGCAGAGCTGAGTTCCAGATTTATCACGCTAGGACAGGACACACACAGGCTTCTAGAGGGAGTGACCAGTTGGGAAGCTACATTGCTGTTACCCAGGCAAGGGATAATAGCTCAAATAAGTCAATGGAGGAGGGTTATATTTAGGAGGTAAAATTAGTAGGACTTGGTGATCATTTGGATATGAGGAGTAGAGGAAAGAAAGAAATCTATGATGTCCGTTTTTCCTTTGTATTTGTTCTGAAGTTTCATATTCATTTTCTAAGTCAAAGAAAATTGTAATGAACAGGGGTGCCTTAAAGCAAATTCTCAAGCTTTAACCAGTGATACATTTGGCAAGTACAATTTATGACCAGAAAATATTATGCCCACACTATTAAAATATAATTTAGCCCTAAGAAAGGGCTAGAATTCTAACCCTTATTTGAAAACTCATCTTTTCCTACCTCTAAAGGTGTTCTTGACAGAGACAATCTTTATCATTCTTGCTTATGTTTATAGCAATCTAATTTTAGAAATTATTCTAAAGACAGGTATTTCCATAGTAAATACTCCCAGCTGTCATCTTTGGAATGAGGAATTTGATTACTGACACTGTGTTGTATTGCATTATAATTGGTTTCTTTAAATGATGTCTATTACGAACATAAAGAAAAAACAGTATCATAGACTAATGTCTACGTGACCTGTTTGGCACCATCCTGACGGCAGGATGGAGTTAACAAGGGTTTATGGAGAGATAACAGGGAGTGATGAATTCTCAAGTTCTTATGTTTATTAAAGAGTTTATTGGGATCTCGTAGAGCAGTAACAAATGATCTAATAAAACCAATAAGATTAAGCAGTACCAGTAAACAAAATCATAATAAAACTCCAGAAGAATAGATACAAACCATTTTTATTTTTTTCATTCTCAAAAAAAAATTATATCAATATTTCCAAATCTTATAAAGAGTTTTAGAATGAGGCCTCTGTTTGAGATTGGGTATAACTGTTCGATTCATGACTCATGTAATTTATGAATTTAATGGACTATTTAGCCAGGTTAGCAAACTTTTTAAAAGAAAGTAACTTTTCCTGGCATGAGCTAAGAAAAAAAACAAACAACACTGAAAATCGATCAGCAAATAAATGGTGGATGCTGGCTGAGTTTTGTTGGAAAATGAAAACCAAGTTAACAGGTTTGAGCTAAAGAGAGGAGGTGGGGGTTGGGTTAGGAAAAAAAAAAAAAAAACATTCCTGATGGAAGAAAGGCCTGCTGAAAGAAGTTATTAGAACTTAGGAAGCATTTTCAGCAGCCTTCTTCCTTGCCAGTCCTTCTAAAGGGAACAAATGGTTCAAGAGCAAAATACAATCAGACAGGGGCCATGAACAGCCTCCAGGGATTTCCATATCCAATATGGCCCAGGAGCAGTAATGACTACTCTGGCCAAAACAAGGTCCTAGGTAACAAAGCAACCTGCCCAAAGAGCTAACTAGCCAGAAACAAGGGACATCTCAGCAGCAGAGATGTGGTTCCATGTCCCCATAGGACAGCAGACATCACAGTGGGCTTTTCCATGAACAGACAAAAGTAGAGACCAAATATTCCCTAAATATTTAGGTGTTATTTGAAGCTCCCTCAAGCCTAGGAAGCAATAATATTTTGACTGACACTGAGTTTCTACCACCCTGGTGGAGTAGGGACTTGGCACTAAAATGAGTTGATATACAGGAAAATAAAAGTTCTATTTCTTGCCCACCTAAAGAGTGGGGTAGGGTTCGTATATGCTACATATGGGATTCTTTCTGCAAACACATCTGCACTGAGGATTTAACCAAATTATTTTGAGATATCCAGCCAGATATGCAGAATGAGATGGTTGTCCAGAAGCCACTGTTGATTTTGGAACTATTAAAGAACTCTGATGAGATTGAGATTAAAAGTCAACTATAGAATGTTTTAAATCTCCTAGGCAGACACAAACAGATTGACAGAAAGAAAGAAGAGAGATGAATGCAGCCTGGTAAGAGCTCATTCTTGAGACCCAGGAAGGGACCAAGAGAGGTTGCAACACTGCCAATGATTCTTACAGCCCCATCTGTGATTCTGGGCCACTGAATAGCTTTCTGGATGTAGAAGGCGCTATGGACTGGATGTTTGTATTCCCAAAATTCATATATTGAAAACCTACCCCTTAATGTGATATCATTAAAAGATGGGCCTTTGGGAGGTAATTAGGTTTAGATGAGGTCATGAAGGTAAAGTCCCCCATCATGGGATTGACACTCTTATAAGAAGAGACAGAAACTAGAGCCTCTCCCTTCTCTCTCTCTCTCTCTCTCTCTCTCTCTCTCTCTCTCTTTCTCCCTCCCTTTTTCTATCCCTTTCCCCATTCATAATATGAGGATACAGCAACCAAGCAGCCGTCTATCAAGCAGCTATTTATCAACCAGGAAGAAGATCTTTACCAAGAACCCAACCCTGCTGGCACAGTGATCTCAGATTTCCAGCCTCCAGCCACAGTCTGTGGCACTGATACAGCAGCCCAAACTGAGGAAGACAGAGGCCATTTCCAGGGGTGACACACGAGTCCTGTAGATAGGGCAGATACATACTTAGACTGAAGTTGGTAACTGCTATCCAGAGACTGGGTTTTAAATTTTTATTTCTAGGCTTCCTAACATCCCCCCCCAAAAAAATGAAAAATGTGAGAAAATTATGTGATTTATATCTTTTATAAAAGAGCAATATAGGTCAGTTCTTCTAAATTCCAATAAAAATTAAAGAAATATATACCACTCAACATAAGACTATCCCCATATGACAGTTTTGCAGAAAATAAAGGTAGTATTTTTATTATTTTTCTTGTCTAAACTTTTAATAAAACCTTTGATCTTAACACCGTCATTCACCTTTGCTGGGTTTACATACCCATCTTTTCTGTTGGATTAGGTTTTCTGCTAGGATAGGATCTGTGACTTATTACAGAAACCAAGTTCCCAGCCCAGTGGCACATGTGAGGGCTTCAAAAATGTGTGCTTAAACAAAAGTAATGAATGCAGAGGAATTGCTTTATATAGAGAGGAGGTGCTGACCTTACCTAATAAGCTTCTGATATGTAAACTTTAGGGATCTGTCTCAGTCAGCATGGGCTGCTATAACAAAAACCCATAGATCTGATGGTTTAAATAACATACATTTATTTCTCACAGTACTAGAGGCTCAGCAGTCCAAGGTCAAGGTGCCAGTAGATTCAAGTCTTAAGAGAGGGCCCTCACCCTATCTTGTAGAAGGCTACCTTCTCACTGTAAATTCACCTGATGGTGAGAAGAAAGTCTCGTGTCTCTCCCTCTTCTTACAAGGGCACCAATTGCATCACAGGGGCTCTATCCTCCTGAACTCAGCTAAATCTAATTACCTCTCAAAGGCCTCACTTCTTTATATCATCACATTGGGGGTGATAGCTTCGACATATGAATGCTGAGGAGGATACAAACATTCAGTCCATAACAGGATCTAACTTAACTATTGATAAAACCTAAACCACCTACAGTCTACCATATAGCTTCCTTCATACACACTGAACAGAAGCTTACTGTATATACAATTTCTTTGCTAGATATGTAGGAATGTTTCCTTATTCTGTACGAGGGCTTTGAGAGTCTCCCTACATTCCCAGGGGTTTTTTTTAATGATGGGTCGTTTATTCCTTTACAAAATAAAATTTGTTGAGTCAGGGCAAAAGCACCTAAGTATCATAGAACTAAAGCCCAATCTCTAATCCAACATTTGATTATGTAAAAGAATTTATTTTCAAACTTTGTCAGTGACACAGCATGGGAACTGACTAATCAGATGGACGGCAGCTGTGAACAGGTGCTATAACTATCTGGGTGCATGCCGGGGAACTCTCCGTGGGTTACCAATGGTTCAAGACCCAGGGTCCTCAATAGATGGTGAACAACAAAATTAATAATCAATTAATTGTGTTTTGTTCATATAGAGCTTTCTAGAAGTGGCAGTTGTGGGAGTATTCTAATAAAAACCCAAGGTCTTTGCTCAGTGAAAAATTGTGCTTTTTTTTTTTAACTATTGAAACCACCTAGCCAACAAATCTATATGTGTAATTTGAACCTCAAAAGGACATTCAGATTTCTCCAACACAATTAAATGTTGGAACTAATGAGATAGTGGCAATATTTTCTTTACACAAACAATTTTTCAATTATCCAGGACAGTGGCATCTAATGACTGCCACCAACATGAAATCACTGGGCAGCCAGCTTCTCTTTCCTGCAGCAAGGTTAGCAATTATTCTGTAACACTTAATTTCCTGTTACTAATGCTTTCCCAGAAGCACTTAAGCATGATGGCCTTATGAATATAGTTATAAGTGGAACTCTGTTCCTGTTTGGATTCTTATAGAAATCTGATAAAGATAATATTCCTCCAAAGGAGGTTACCGTCCAGATTATAAGCTGTTTTATCAGCAGGCCTGAGTTCTAGCCAGCTGTCATTAAGTGTCTTGTTAGCCAGTGAAGGACTTTATACCTGGGTCAAGGCAGTGGAAGATGGGGCAAGGTTGCTAAGGTAACGAAACTGACCAGACTTCTCTCAGCATCAACCTTTCATCTTGTTAAATTTATATAAGCAAAGCACTGTGAGGAGAATGCTAATAGACCAGATGACAAAAACAATTGCACGAAGATATTTTTAAGCTTGGTAGGTGAGTGTTTAAGTTCCTTTATATATAAAGGTACAACAATATGTGTGGGTTTAGACATGTTTGTGAAAATGAGCTAAATTATCCTGTACCTATATATTGTTTACAGTAGCATGTGAAATATATGGCTCTACAAAACAGAATTTAATTCAATAATGTGGCCCTGGCCAGTTGGCCAGGTAGAGCATTGGCCTGGCCTGTGCAAGTTCTGGGTTCGATTCTGGGTCAGGGCACACAGAAGAAGCAACCATCTGCTTCCCCTCCCCCTCTCACAGCCAGGACTCAAATGATTTGAGCGAGTTGACCCTAGGCACTGAGGATGGCTCCATGGCCTCACCTCAGGCATGCTGAAATAGTTCAGTTGCTGAGCAACAGAGCAGTGGCCCCAGATGGGCAGAGCATTGCCCTGTAGGGGGCTTAAAAAAATAAAAATATAAATTAAAAAAAATTGATTGAGTGCCTGCTTGGTACCTGAATATATTTTTCTAAAAGAAGGGAAGTGTAACATGCCTTCCAAAGAGTTTGGACTCAGTAAAGTAGAGCAGTAAGGTAGAGAAACTTTAATTCTGGCATTAAGGAGTGATGCCTAGGAAGAGTAAGGTGGTTATTTTAAAAATATATAGGATATCAAAGACTAATGGGATCATGTCAAAAGGATACAAGAGCCAACCTGAAGGATTCCCTCTGGCTTAAGATGGGACAATTTTAACATCAAAAGAAATAATAATAACAATGGATTGAAACATATAAAATATATTAAAAAATCAATGATTTTCTAATAATATTTTTTTAATAATATTTAATAAAAACCTCACTGACCACTATTAGGGTTTGCAAAGGCCACCAACTTATTTCTAAAAATTGAAAAATAATAGAAATGAATGTAACTGATGTTTGTTTTTCCTGCATGAATTATATTTCTATATATACAAATAGATGATAAGAATAAGTTTTTACTCTTTTTCCTTTTTTTGTTCAATCCCTCCACCTCCCCACCCAGCCCCCCAAGAGAATAAGTTTTTAAAAAATAATTCCAGATAATAATTGCAGAAAAAAAAATAATAAAATTAAAAATCGCCACTATGCAACTCTTAATGTAATATTTAAATATCAATAAATGCCAAAACTATTAGGTCAACACATGGAGCCTGATGGGAGGGTCTATGTTGACAACTCCTGAACTCACTAATCAATCACAATATCATTAAGGATGGGTCAATCAGAACAAGGTGCCTTATAATGTATCAATAATTCAGTGGGAAGTATACACATCACCTATGAAATAGTCTTGCCTAAAATACTGAACTAAAATCTAATCAATTTTCGTTTGTTTGTTTGTTTGTTTGTTTGTTTGTTTTTAAGTGAGAGGAGGGGAGATAAAGAGAGACTCTTGCATGCGCCTCAACCTGAATCCACCTGGCAACACCCGTCTGGGGCTGATACTCCAGTCAAGCGAGCTATGCTCAGCACCTTAGGCCAACACTCAGACCAACCCAGCTATCCTCAGTGTCTGAAGCTGACACTCAGAATATTCCAGCTATCCTTAGCACCCGGGGCCAATGCTCAAACAGAAGGGTAGAGAGAGAGAAGGGGGAGAGGGAGGGGAAGAGAAGCAGATGGTTGTTGCTCATGTGTGCCTGACCAAGAATCGAACTGGGACTTCTGCACATAAGGCCAATGCTCAATCCACTGAGCCAACTGGCCTGAGCCAAATCTAATTAATACTCTAGTTCTAACTACAAGGAATAAAGGAAGAAGTTTTTTAAAAACACAATCCAAAAATCAGGACATTTTAAAGACAAATGACCTAGTTTCTCCAACAAATCAATAGTGTGAAAAGAATGTGGGGAGAAGAGTTCATTTCTTAAGAGCCTTAAAAGAAACAACAGTCAAATACAGTGGGGACAACTGTTTTGCATTCTGAGTTGAACACATCAAACGTAAAACAACATCTCTGAGAACATTAAAAGAAATGTAATGGAACTGAGAATTAGAGTATATAAAATTATTACTTGTGTTAGATATGATTATATTTGCTGATGATGTTTTGAAAGGTTCTTAGCAGTTAAAGACGCGTACTAAAGTATTTACAGGTAAAATAATATGGTGTCAGAGATTTGCTTTAAAATGCCAGGGGGAAGAAATGGGGGAGTATAAAACAAGCTGGCAAATGTTTATGATTGTTGAAATTCTGAAAACACCAAGAGAAAAACTGAGTGCCTTAATTACAGTGTTGGAACAGATTGACTAATATTTTTTAAAACTTTAATATTGGGAAAACCAGTAGCACCTATCTGTTGCTTACATAAAATACGTTTACCTCTAGCAAGAGTCTGTCTTGGACCAACAAGTTTAAAAGTTTATATATTTATGTATTTATCCTGCTCTTTATTCTGAAAGAAGGCAACACTGTTCCTAAAGATAGTCTGAACTCTGATCTGAAAATATGAACAAAGGAGGAATTTAATACATAGGAAACCTGTCCTCAAACAAGGTTAAATGATTTGGTAACTCAAAAGAATATAGCCTCTAAATACCATCTAGTTTTCAGTTACCTCTGAAGATTCTAGGCTTTTTGTAGTTTGGGCTGCTACCATGCTACTGAAGCTGCTGCCCATGCCAGACATTCAGGATACTGTCAACAACACAAAAAGTAAAGAATAGAAGACTAGAGCCACATGGCCACTCTATCTATTAAAATAAAGTGAAATTACAAAATAAATATTCATAAGATATTATTTAAGAACAAAAGTGCTTTTAAAAATTGAGTTATTTATAATGTAACAGTGACAATATATAAAGAGTTCTTACAAATCAATAAAGACACACACCAATAGAAAAGTGGACAAAATACAAAATAAATTGAGAGAAATAAAAATGGCCAATAAAATTATAAAAATCATTTTTAAATAATTTTTAAAAACCTCAATAATAATCAGTAAATACAAATTCAGACAAGGACATTTTGTCTATCAAATTGGCACATGTTTGTGATGATAAACAGTACTGTCTCAGAAAGTGCTAATAAAATTTGGCTCAACATTTCTGAAGGTTAACCTGGCAATATGTATTAGAATCCTTATCCTTGAGTCAACAGTTCTATTTCCTGGAATTAATCCAAAGGAAATAATTATGGATGTGGACAAAGATTTAAGTAAAAAGGAGTCCATTCCACTGATGTCTATAATAGTAAAAGTTGAAAATAACCTAGATATCTAATAATAGGAATTGGTTAAATAAGTTTTGATATACATATAAAATACAACACTGTTTTCCCATGAAAGCTATCCAGATAATTATGAATAATTCAGACATTTGTTTGTATTATATTGTTAAGTATATAAATAGGGTTATTAAAGTTGTAAGATTATATGTACATATGCAAAATATTTACCAATAAAGTGTGCTAAAAAATAGTAACCAATATTCTTTTTGATTAATGAAATTGTAAATTTTTTTTGAAATTGTAATTATTTTATTATCCTTCTTTTCATTAGTCAACATTCTCTAAAGCTTTTACAGTGACAATATAAAAATAAGAGCTATTTTTTAAGAATTAAAAAAAAAAACTTTCTAAGCACTAACTTCTGCTACTCCAACTGTGCTCAATTGTTCTTTCATTCAACCTGGGTTTATTGTACCCTGCTTCCTCACTGATGGAACATAAGAGGCAAATCACAGCCCTGCCATTTCTACGTGCTGACCCCACCAACAGCGCTAGGGAGGAGACTTACTTGTAGCCAGCCATTAAATGTAGAAAGTCTTTATCACTCAACTTGCTATACTTAGTGTTTCATTTTACCTCACAACTGTTCCAGCAGTACCAATCCCTCTGTCCAAACTCCCTGGCTAACACTAAACCTGAATCATCTTATGAAGCCTCTGTGCCCTTCTCTTCCCTGTCAAAGGTCCCATAACCTTAGGTTTCTATTTCTAGGACAAATCTATATCACTGTTTAGCTGGATCCATTTGCGGCTGTTAATGTCTTTTACTCCCCTTTATAAATTTGTTTTAATATTGGAAATTAATAAACAGTTTTTAAATATAGAAAATAATTTTCTCATTGAAGGTTACCCTGTTTCCAAATTAAAACATAATTTTAAAGTTCTATCTTTATAATGAAGAAGTTATTAAGGTCATAGCAGATTAAAGAAGTTTAATCATCGTCTTCTGGAAATTTTATCATTTCAGACAAATGACTCAATTTGCATAGTGTGAACGTATAATTTTATATGTTCATTCAACAAGCATTTGTTGTGTGACTACTAATGGCTTGAGATACCCTTTCTACCTATGTGCTGGGAGCACAAATATGAATAGGTGTATGGACACTATTTGAGGAGCTCACGGATTAGTCAGGGATATAAACAAATAAGTAATCATTACAACCCAATGGATGAGTAAAATAATGGAAGTGTGTACAGGGTATTATGGGGACAACTAAGAATCACTTAACATTCACTAGAACAGAGTTTCTCAAATGAGGTGTTACTCCAGGTGCTACTAGGTGAAACAAAATAAAATGTTTAAAACCTTAACTGACCAGGTCAGAGTTAAACATGCTCTTTTGCTGTATAAATTATCAGAGCACTTACTATCTAGTATTCATGGTGAATTTCCAAGGACACAGCATTTCCAAAGCTTACTTAACCACAGTACCCTTTCTTCACAGATCCTTTTGAACAAAAGCTTTAGAGTTTACAAAGTGCTTTGCCATTAACATATGATTGCATGTGCCCAACCCTGTAAGCTGCTTGCTGGGAGGAACCAAAGACTTTTGAGATCAGAGAACAGGTATGTATCTTCATCTTTCTATCTCCAGAGTCCAGAGCAGAATTCAGCACCTAAAAGATACTCAATAAATAGCTGGTCAATTTTGGACCCAATATATCTTCTCAGTTGAGCCATCACAACCTGGAAGGAGGAGTGATCCAAGTGATAAAACACATTATCTTAATTTTACAGAAGAAAAAAATACAGCCCAGGGACATTAGTGACTCAACCAAGGTCATAGAGAGAGCTAGTGACACAACTAGGGTTGGAAACC
Source organism: Saccopteryx bilineata (assembly GCF_036850765.1). Classification (NCBI taxonomy): domain Eukaryota; kingdom Metazoa; phylum Chordata; class Mammalia; order Chiroptera; family Emballonuridae; genus Saccopteryx; species Saccopteryx bilineata. The sequence goes on from NC_089490.1 coordinate 100,268,006, forward strand.
AGACCCACGTCCAAATCCAGTGCCCCTTTTCTTACACTTGTGTGGCTGTACAAGCTGAATTTTCTGGGTTGTCTTAATTTCAGATGTTCTGTCCCACTCTCAGGTAACATCCTGTTTCCTTGTTTGAAAAATAGCCTCTCTAACCACAACTTTCTATGTTTTATAGACATTTAAAAGATAAAATAAAATCTAAAATAAAATAAAAAGTTTAAAGGCCTGACCTGCGGTGGCACAGTGGATAAAGCATCGACCTGGAATGCTGAGGTCGCTGGTTCAAAACCCTGGGCTTGCCTGGTCAAGGCACATACGGGAGTTAATGCTTCCTGCTCCTCCCCCTCTTCTCTCTCTCTTTTTCTCTCTACTCTCTCTCTCTCTCTGAAAATGAATAAATAAAATCTAAAAAAAAATTTTTAAGATAGACATCTACCTGATAAATATGGGAACATAAAACAAAGTCATGACACAAGTGAAATTCACATGATATTGGGTATGAATGATTTAACAAGAATGGCCTTGAACTGCAGTTTGGTTATTTTGGGGGAGGACATTTACAATAATAGGAAGGTCCATTTTCAGTTCAGATTCTAGACAGACATAGCCATGGCCTGACAAAAAATGCTGGGAGGTTCCTCCCACATAGACAACACCCAGAGAGAGAAGATGCCCTCCAGAGCTGGGCCTGGGTCCCTCAGAGATACTATGGGCACAAATGCTGTCCAGTCATTCCTCACACAACAAGCCTGGGAACATCCCAGGACTGCAGACAAGAAAGCATATGAGCAAAGATGAAACTAAAATGGAGTAACAAATTTACTGAAGCAAGTCATCCCATATGTCTCCCAGGCTTCAAGACATAATAGAAGATAGTCCGTATCACACCAGCACTAAGACTACGTGTTTAACCACACAAGTTCAGAGTAATCTCTGGCATTTTTCTGAGGAGGATACAGGCAACTACCAGAATGATCTCTGTTCTGAAGTCAGAGTACCTTTGACTTAGAACTCTGCCTCTACTGTGATATCTTGGCCAACTGAATCTATATCTATAAAATGGAAATAATCATTTCAGCTTCCTCACAGGATTACTGTGGTTTCTATGAGATAAAAGAATCAAGTACTTACCAGGGGACCTAAAACACAGTGAATGCTCCCCTGGCCAGTTGGCTCAGCGGTAGAGTGCTGGCCCAGCATGTGGAAGTCCTGGGTTCAATTCCCAGTCAGGGCACACAGGAGAAGCACCCATCTTCTTCTCCACCCTTTCCCCTCTCCTTCCTCTCTACCTCTCTCTTCCCCTCCCTCAGCCAAGGCTCCATGGGAGCAAAAGTTGGCCCAGGCGCTGAGGATGGCTCCATGGCCTCTGCCTCAGGCACTAAAATGGCTCCAGCCACAATGCAACAACACCCCAGATGGGCAGAGCATTGCCCCCTGGTGGGCATGCTGAGTAGATCCCGGTCGGGTGCATGTGGGAGTCTGTCTGACTGCTTCCCAGCTTCAAACTTCGGAAAAATAAAAAAATAATAATAATAAATAAATAAATAAATAAAACACAGTGAATGCTCAATATTTTCATTACAAAAAGTATTATTCAAATTAATTAACAATTCTATTATCATAACACATAATACACATTAGGCTATACAATCATTCCCATCAATGAATGTTGCTCAGTCATCTTCAGTAAGTCTTTTTGTCTTCTCCTTTTAAAGTTCCCCAGTTTAAGAACCTGTCAAAAATTAATAGCAATATTAAAGTAAGTGGACCCTATCTAAACTGTTATCCCTCAGGGAGCCAGATGGGTAAAACCACGGAAGTAGCCTCCTTGTAGAATGCTGTCTCAACAAATCTTTGTTACACATGGGAATTCCAAATTATAAATAAGTACTGGTTCTAATGACCAAGACCTCAAATCAACCAGAGACAGCATAGTTGGAATAAAGCAAACAGCCTCTCTCTCTCTCTGCTCTTCCTCTCAGTCAAGAGCAACTTACTCTTCAAGCACAGTTACAATAACCAATAAGGAAGTGGACTGTTTCTAGGGTTAGCACCACAACACAGGTTTTTTGGTCCACAGGGCTTTGTCTGACCTTAAACACAGTATTTCTCTATTTTAGGTTCCTTGTCTGAATAGAAATCCCTGACAAAATTTTAAAAAGGAAAATGAAGGTAACAGGTTGATAAGTGCAGCTTTGATCAGTCAGCATCTAATTCCTGTTTGGTCTCTTCTATTGAAGCCATGTATTGACTAATGAGCACCCCCTCCTGTCACATGCAATGGCTTGCATGCATCACAGAGCTATTTGCAAGTTAATATATATTAAAATCATATATGCCCACACACATTACTTCTGTGTGTCAGGGGACCACAAGAGATAATACATCCATCTTCATTTGTGACAGTATATGCACCCGTAGTTCATAAATGGTGATAAATGAATTGCCATACCGTCCCAATGGCATAATACACTTATCCCTTATTCTTGCCATATTAATACATGTTCATTGCAGTACCAGTCAAGTCTTTAAAATGAGTGATCCAACATCTGCCTCCTATTGGCAACCACAGAATGCTAATTTCACCTCTCAACACCCACTATAATTTGTTTGGTATGTAAAGCAACAGCAGAAGAGAGGAACCAAAAAAATAATAATAATTTAAACTCATTATGCCACTCCAATATGCTAAGGCAAATTGAGATGGAAAATGCTTACTTGGTTTATACTTCAGTAAATTTACTTGGTTTGTAACTCAGTAAATCCAGAAAAAAATAGCCCCAGGCATTCATCCCACCCTACCGCATGGGCCAACAAAGTGGAGGATGGAGGGTGAAGGGTTGATGAATGTGTCTGTGAACTGTTTCAAACCAGTCTTATTGATGTGTTTATAACTTTAGCATCTGCCTTGTATTAAGTGATTATTCATTAATAATTGCCATTCTTCCCTTGCTTATACAGTCAACTCTCAATAATTCAGGAGTTAATGGTACTTTGTAACTTAACCCCACCAATTGCTTGTTAAGGAATATGAAATATCTTTTAACCATTTGATACTTCATGACCCTTCAGCACCCACATGCAGAGATGGCTGGGGAAAGGAAATATAACCTGGGTTCACTGGACCCCCAGCCCAAAAGGGAACTTAGAGTTCTCCCTGTTGTCCTCACCTCTCCCACCTCGCCCTGATGTCTCTTCCCACTCCCTCACCTCCCTTTTTCATTAACTTACTTCTTTCCCTCAAAGCTTGTCAGTTTGTTTGGCTGGTAAGATGAGTTGCATTAAAGGGAATCTTGGGAAGCGGCAAGATGGTGATGAAGTAGGCAGATGTACCATCTTCCACCTCCCAGAACCAAAGTGGATTACAACTTAATTTTAAGAACCATCATTTGGAAAAACCAACTTTGGACAAAACTAGAGAACTCTTTAACCAAGGAACACTGAAGAAGCCACATTGAGACTGGTAGGAAAAGCAGAAATGTGGAGAGGGCTGCCCAGCTCCCAGGAGCGAACGGTAGCCCGAAGAGAGTTGCGTGGTGGGAAGCAAGTTTAGGAGAGAGGGGAGGGTCCTAGGCCCCAGGAACAAGGCCCCAGCCTGCAGCCCCAGAGCCTAGAAGAAGCATATGAACAGTGTTTAGCTGCAAAACAAGTCAGGATACAGTTTGTGAGAAAGAGACAGATTTCTCAGACCCAGGATTCATCTTAAAGGGACCATACAGAAAACCTCTTTCACAACCACTAACCCAGAACTCTGGGAGACTGGGAGAGTTGAGAGAATGGGAGTAGCAGAAAAAGAGTGTAATCTAGGAGGCACAGGTAGAAACACTTTGAGGGACAGCCACCCTACCCCTGGGCTAAGTCACCCCCCCAAGTCTATTTTCCCTGGAACCAGCAATACTAGCAAAGGGAAGCAGGACACTAGCTAAACAAGCTCTTCCACGGCACTCAGATCAGAGTTGCTTAGAAGGAGGTAGCCAACAGGAATACAGTATTGAGTGCTAGGGTCTGAGCAGCAGCACCCCCACCCACACTCCTGAGGGCTCACTGGAGGGCAGGCAGTGGTGGGACACAGAAGTGTGGTCCCACCAACAGAAGCAAAAGCTGCACTGGCCACGACTGAGGCCTGCCATGAGCTCAGTCTCACCCAGCAAGAATGAAATGGGCACACGAAAGTGGTCCAACCAGGCTGCAGGTGGGGTGAGCAAGAGCGGTCCTGCCTGCAATCCTGCCTGCAGCGGTAAGGTGAAAGCCAGGGAACTGAAGAGACCAGCGACTGAGCAAAGGCATGCAGCCCCACCCAGCATGTGGAGCTGGGGCATGCAGCCAGCATGTGAGTACAGCTCCACCCACAGGAGCAGGGCGAAAGCTGGGAAATAAGCGGAGACCTAGGGCTGAGCATAGGTGCACAGCCTTGCCCACAAGGGCCGGGCAAAGACTGAGGCAGGCTGAGGCTTGTAAACTGGGCATGTGAACACAGCCCCTCCCATGGAGAAGAGGTAGAAAGTGCAGCGGCTGCTGCAGCATGCCAGTGCCAGCAATGCCCATACCCGAACGCCCAAGGCAGCAGAAGACATGGTGGCAGGCTGGCAGACAGACCACACCTAGGGAACACAGAGACCACACACATTGAACTCCAGTGGTCACACACTTCTTATACACAGACACAATGGAAAGGCAGAGAAATGCAACCCAAATGAATCAAGAGAAATCCCCAGAAAAGGACTTGAACAAGTCAGATATAACCAAGTAACAAGATGCAGAGTTTAAAGTAATGATTGTTAATAAGCTCAAAGAACTTAGAACAACAATAGATGGACATAAAGAACACCTAAATAAAGAGATAGCAAGTATAAAAAAGGTCATTGAAATAATAAAAAAGAATCAGTCAGAAATGACAAATACAATATCAGAAATGAAGGCCACAATGGAAGAAATTAAGAGCAGAATGGATGAAGCTAAGGATCGAATCAGCAACTTAGAGGACAGGATAAACAAAGGCAGTAGCAGAGCAGCAAAAAGAAAACAGACTCAAAAACTCTGAGGAAACTCTAAGAGAGCTCTGTAACAACATGAAGAGAAATATCATCCACATCATAAAGGTTCTGAAGAAGAAGAAAAAGAACAAGGGATAGAGACTTTGTTCAATCAAATCATAGCTGAAAACTTCCCTAAATTGATGCAGGAAAAAGTCACACAAGTACAAGAAGAACAGAGAATTCCATTAAAGATAAACCCAAAGATATCTACAGGACACATCATAATTAAAATACCAAAGCTAAGAGATAAAGAGAAAATATTAAAAGCTGCTAGAGAAGAAAAGGCTATCACCTACAAAGGATCCCGCATAAGGATGACATCCAACTTCTCAACAGAAACACTTGAGGCCAGAAGGGAATGAAAACAAATATTCAAAGTAATGCAGAACAAGAGCCTACAACCAAGACTACTTTATCCAGCAAGGCTATCGTTTAAAATTGAAGGAGAAATAAAAAGCTCCCAGAGGAAAAAAAAACTCAAGGAATTCATTACAACCTAACCAATGCTGCAAGAAATGTTAAGGGGCCTGTTGTAAACAGATCAAAGAGGGAAAAGAATACAGCAAAAGAGGAATACAGCTTTAAAGAATAAAATAGCAATCAACAACTACATGTCAATAATAACCTTAAATGTAAATGGATTAAACACTCCAATCAAAAGACATAGGGTAGCTGCATGGCTAAGAAAACAGGACCCATACATATGCCATCTACAAAAGATACACCTCAAAACAAAAGATGCACATAGACTGAAGGTAAAAGGATGGAAAAAATATTTCATGCAAATTGAATTGAAAAAAAAAGCTGGGGTAGCAACTTATATCAGACAAAATGAACTTTAAAACAAAGGCTATAGTAAGAGATAAAGAAGGTCACTGCATAATGATAAAGGGAGCAATCCAAAAGAAAGATATAACCATTATAAATATCTATGCACTTAATATAGAAGCACCTAAATATATAAAGCAGACTTTGATGGATATAAAGGGCAAGATCAACAGCAATACTATAATAGTAGGGGATTTCAAACCCCACTAACATCACTAGATAGATCCTCAAGAAATAAAATTAACAAAGAAACAGTAGACTTAAAGGACACACTAGATCCACTGGACTTAGTAGATTTCTTCAGACTCTTTCATGTTAAAGCAGCAGAATATACATTCTTTTCAAGTGCTCATGGTAAATTCTCTAGGAAAGACCACATGTAAGGGCACAAAAGTGGTCTCAACAAATTTAAGAAGATTAAAATCAAGCATTTTCTCTGATCACAATAGCATGAAACTAGAAATCAACCACAACCAAAAAACTGAAAAATACTTAAACACTTGGAAACTAAATAGCATGTTATTAAATAACAAATGGGTTAACAATGAGATCAAAAAAGAAATAGGAGAGAGACAAGATGGCGCTGGAGTAGGCGGACATACCAGCATCTACCTCCGAGAACCAAAGTGGATTACAAACTAATTTTATGAACTATCAGCTGGAAAAACCAACTTTGAACTAAACTAAAAGGACTCCTCAACCAAGTAACGCTGAAGAAGCCACACAGAGACTGGTAGGAAAAGCAGAAATGCAGAGAGGGCTGCCCAGCTTCTCAGAGCAAACGGCAGCAGGGAGAGACTGTGTGGCGAGAAGTGAGTTTAGCAGAGGGGAAAGGGTCCTGAGCCCCAGGAACAAAGCCCAAGCCTGCATCCCCAGAGCCCAGAAGAAGCATAAGGACAGTACTTAGCTGGAAACAAGTCAGGATACTGTTTGTGAGAGAGTCTGATTTCTCAGACCCAGAATCCTTCTTAAAGGGACCACGCAGAACATCTCTCTCACAAACACTCACCCGGGGCTCCTGGCGACAGAGGGAGAGGGGAGAGAACCACAGTAACAGGAAGAGAGTGCAATCTAGGAGGCATAGGGAGAAACATTTTGGGAGATAGCCAATCTAACCCCTGGGACAAGTCACTTCCCAAAGCTGAAGTGAATATTTCCCCCGGAAACAGCAAGACCAGCACAGAGAAGCAGGAGAGCAGCCAAACAAGCTCCCCCGCAGCATTCAGAGCAGAGTCGCATAGAAGGAGGGAGCTTTCGGATCTACAGTTGTGAGTCTTAGAGTCCGAGCTGCAACGCCCCCACCCACGCCGCTGAGGGCGTGTCAGAGGGACGGTGGCAGCAGGAGACAAAAGTGCGGTTCTGCTGGCAGGGTTGGAAGCCGGCTGGCCACCACTGGGCTCAGGTGTGAGCTCAATCTTGCCGGGCTAGGGAGAAGGGGGCGTGCAAAAGCGGCCAAGCTCAGCTGCCGGCAGCCTGTAATCCAGCCTCCGGGAGAAGGGCAGGAAACCCAGAAAGAGTAGAAACCAGCCCTGGAGCAAGGGCAGAGGAGCACATCCCTGCCCCGCCTGTGCAACCCAGGCTTCCAGTCGGACTTGGTAGCCGGCACCTCCTGCGGGGGTGGAGCCAAAAGCCCAGAAGAGGCAGAGTTCCGCTACGGAGCTGAGCTCGGCACGCAGCCCTGCCTGGTGGTAGAGCCAAGGCTAGCAGCTGTTCCTTGAGTGGGATCATCCTGCAAAGGCAGGCGAAAGCTCGGAAACAGGCGGAGACCTGCAGCTGAGCAAAGGTGCTCGCCAGTGCCCTCAGGACAGAGCATAACGTCACACACAGGGGCGGGGCAAAGGCCAAGGCCACCAACCCTTGTGCACCCGTGCACGTGATCACAGCCACTCCCATGAAGAGAAAATGCGGAGGCAGAGAAATACAACACAAATAAACCAAGAGAAATCCCCAGAAAAGGACCTAAGTGAATCAGATATAACCAAATTACCAGAAGCAGAGTTTAAAATAACGATTGTTAGGATGCTCAAAGATATTAGAACCACCATAGATGGCCATTACGAAAACCTAAATAAAGAGATAACAAATATAAAAAAGGACATTGAAATAATAAAAAAGAATCAGACAGAAATGACAAATACAATATCTGAAATAAAGAATACAATGGAAGGAATTAAAAGCAGGATGGATGAAGCAGAGAATCAAATCAGTGAGTTAGAGGACACAATAAATAAAGGCATGGAAGCAGAGCAGAAAAAAGAAAAGAGACTCAAAAAGTCTGAGGAAACTCTAAGAGAGCTCTGTGACAACATGAAGAGAAATAACATCCGCATCATATGGGTTCCTGAAGAAGAAGAGAAAGAACAAGGGATAGAGACTTTGTTCAAACATATCATAGAGAAAAACTTCCCCCAATTAAGGCAGGAAAACATTTCACATGTTCAAGAAGCACAGAGAACTCCATTAAGGAGAAACCCAAAGAAACCAACACCAAGACACATCATAATTAAATTACCAAAGCTAAATTATAAAGAGAAAATATTAAAAGCTGCTAGAGAAAAAAAGACTATCACTTACAAAGGAGCCCCCATAAGGATGACTTCTGACTTCTCAACAGAAACACTTGAGGCCAGAAGGGAATGGCAAGAAATATTCAAAGTAATGCAGAACAAAAACCTACAACCAAGACTACTTTATCCAGCAAGGTTATCATTTAAAATTGAAGGAGAAATAAAAAGCTTTACAGACAAAAAAAAACTCAAGGATTTCACTGCAACCAAACCAAGGCTGCAAGAAATGCTAAGGGACCTGTTGTAAACAGATCAAAGGAAAAAAAGAATATAGCAAAAGAGAAAAACAGTTTTAAAAAAATGGCAATAAACAATTACATATCAGTAATAACCTTAAAAGTTAATGGATTAAATGATCCAATCAAGAGACATAGGGTAGCTGCGTGGATAGAAAACAAGACCCATACATATGCTGTCTACAAGAGACACACCTTAAATCAAAAGATGCACACAGACTGAAGATAAAAGGATGGAAAAAAATATTTCACGCAAATGGAAATGAAAAAAAAGCTGGGATAGCAATACTGTTATCAGACAAAATGGACTTTAGAACAAAGACCATAGTTAGAGATAAAGAAGGTCACTACATAATGATAAAGGGAGCAATCGAAAAGGAAGATATAACCATTATAAATATCTACGCACCTAATATAGGAGCACCTAAATATATAAAGCAGACTTTGATAGACTTAAAGGGTGAGATCAACAGCAATACTATAATAGTAGGAGATTTCAATACCCCATTAACATCATTAGATAGATCCTCAAGAAAGAAAATTAACAAAGAAACAGCAGACTTAAAGGACATATTAGATCAACTCGATTTAATAGATATCTTCAGAACCTTTCACCCTAAAACAGCAGAATATACATTCTTTTCAAGCGCTCATAGTACATTCTCTAGAATAGACCACATGTTAGGGCACAAAAGTGGGCTGAACAAATTTAAGAAGATTGAAATCATATCGAGCACTTTCTCTAATCACAATGGCATCAAACTAGATATCAACCACAATAGAAAAATTGAAAAACATTCAAACACGTGGAAACTAAATAGCACATTATTAAACAATGAATGGGTTAACATTGAGATCAAAGAAGAAATTTAAAAATTCCTAGAAACAAACGATAATGAGCATACATCAACTCAAAATTTATGGGACACAGCAAAAGCAGTCCTGAGAGGGAAGTTTATAGCATTACAGGCATACCTCAAGAAGCTAGAAAAAGCTCAAATAAACAACTTAACCCTGCATCTAAAAGAACTAGAAAAAGAACAGCAAGTAAAGCCCAGAACTAGTAGAAGGAAATAATAAAGATCAGAGCAGAAATAAATGACATAGAGGCTAAAGAAACAATACAGAGGATCAATGAAACCAGGAGCTGGTTCTTTGAAAAGGTAAACAAGATCGATGAACCTTTAACAAGACTCACCAAGAAAAAAAGAGAGAGGACTCAAATAAATAAAATTAGAAACAAGAGTGGAGAAATAACAACTGACACAACAGAAATACAAAATATTGTAAGAAAATACTATGAAGAACTGTACGCCAAAAAACTAGACAACCTAGATGAAATGGACAAATTTCTTGAATCATATAATCTTCCAAAAATCAATCTGGAAGAATCAGAAAACCTAAACAGACCAATTACAACAAATGAGATTGAAACAGCTATCAAAAAACTCCCAAAAAAGAAAAGTCCTGGGCCTGATGGCTTCACAAGTGAATTCTACCAAATATTCAAAGAAGAACTAACTCCTATCCTTCTCAAGCTATTTCAAAAAATTCAAGAGGAAGGAAGACTTCCAAACTCCTTTTATGAGGCGAGCATAATTCTGATTCCAAAACCAGGCAAAGACAATACAAAAAAAGAAAATTATAGGCCAATATCCCTGATGAACTTAGATGCAAAAATCCTCAATAAAATATTAGCAAACCGGATCCAGCAATATATGGAAAAAATCATACACCATGATCAAGTAGGATTTATTCTTGGGAGGCAAGGCTGGTACAATATTCGCAAATCAATCAATGTGATTCATCACATAAACAAAAGAAAGGAGAAAAACTACATAATAATTTCAATAGATGCAGAAAAAGCATTTGATAAAGTCCAGCACCCATTCATGATCAAAACTCTCAGCAAAGTGGGAATACAGGGAACATACCTCAACATGATAAAGGCCATCTATGACAAACCCACAGCCAACATCATACTCAATGGGCAAAAATTAAAAGCAATCCCCTTAAGATCAGGAACAAGGCAGGGGTGCCCCCTTTCACCACTCTTATTCAACATAGTTCTGGAAGTCCTCGCCACAGCAATCAGACAAGAAAAAGAAATAAAAGGCATCCAAATTGGAAAAGAAGAAGTAAAACTATCATTATTTGCAGATGACATGATATTGTATATAGAAAACCCTAAAGTCTCAGTCAAAAACCTACTAGACCTGATAAAAGAATTTGGCAAGGTGGCAGGATATAAAATCAATACTCAGAAATCAGAGGCATTTTTATACACTAATAATGAACTGTCAGAAAGAAAAATCAGGGAATCAATCCCCTTTCCCATTGCAACCAAAAAAATAAAGCACCTAGGAATAAATCTAACCAAGGAGATTAAAGACTTGTACTCAGAAAATTATAAAACATTGATAAAAGAAATCAGGGAAGATACAAATAAGTAGAGGCATATACCATGCTCATGGTTAGGAAGAATAAACATCATTAAAATGTCTATATTACCCAAAGCAATTTATAAATTCAATGCAATACCAATGAAAATACCAATGACTTACTTCAAAGATATAGAACACATATTCCAAAAATTTATATGGAACCAAAAAAGAACACGAATAGCCTCAGCAATCCTGAAAAGGAAGAAAAAAGCGGGAGGTATCACATTTCCAGATATCAAGATATATTATAAGGCCATTGTACTCAAAACAGCATGGTACTGGCATAAGAACAGGCACATAGATCAAGGAACAGAACAGAGAACTCAGAAATAAACCCACAGCTCTATGGACAACTGATATTTGACAAAGGAGGTAAGACAATACAATGGAGTAAAGACAGCCTCTTCAACAAATGGTGTTGGGAAAACTGGACAGCTACCTGCAAAAAAATGAAACTAGACCACCAACTTACACCACTCACAAAAATAAACTCAAAATGGATAAAAGACTTGAATGTAAGCCGTGAAACCATAAGCATCTTAGAAGAAAACATAGGTAGTAAGCTCTCTGACATCTATCGCAGCAATATATTTGCTGATTTGTCTCCACAGGCAAGTGAAATAAAAGACAGGATAAACAAATGGGACTTTATCAAACTAAAAAGCTTCTGCACAGCTAAAGACAATAAGAACAGAATAAAAAGACAAACTACACAATGGGAGAATATATTTGACATAGCGTCTGACAAGGGGTTAATAACCAAAATTTATAAAGAACTTGTAAAACTTAATACCAGGAAGACAAACAATCCAATCCAAAAATGGGCAAAAGAAATGAATAGACACTTCTCCAAAGAGGACACACAGATGGCCAACAGGCATATGAAAAAATGTTCAACATCACTAATGATTAGAGAAATGCAAATTAAAACCACAATGAGATATCACCTCACACCAGTCAGAATGGCGCTCATCAATAAAACAACACAGAATAAGTGCTGGCGAGGATGTGGAGAAAAGGGAACCCTCCTGCACTGCTGGTGGGAATGTAGACTGGTGCAGCCACTGTGGAAAACAGTATGGAGATTCCTCAAGAAATTAAAAATCGAACTGCCTTTTGACCCAGCTATACCACTGTTAGGAATATACCCCAAGAACACCATAGCACTGTTTGAAAAGAAGAAATGCACCCCCATGTTTATGGCAGCTTTGTTCACAATAGCAAAGATTTGGAAACAGCCCAAGTGTCCATCAGAGGATGAGTGGATTAAAAAGCTTTGGTATATATATATACCAAAATATATGGAATACTACTCAGCCATAAGAAATGATGACATAGGATCTTTTACAACAACATGGAAGGGCCTTGATAACATTATACTGAGTGAAAGAAGTAAATCATAAAAAACTAAGAACTATATGTTTCCATACATAGATGAGACATAAAGATGAGACTCAGAGACATGAACAACAGTGTTGGGGTTACAGGGTGGGGGGAGGAGAGGGAGGGGGTTGGGGGAGGGGAGGGGCACAAAGATCATGGCTTTTCAGCATTGGCCATATTCCCCCCTTAATTTATAGACAGACAGCAAATATTTACATATGGTGTTCCCACTATAAAGACTGCTGTCTTAGGGACAAATGCTGATAAACTATTTCAGCAGTTCCTCCTTCTTCAAAGACTTATATATAAACATAGAGCTCCGTGTTTCATAGGACATACTCAAGCTCACTCCATGCTCCCTGGAGCTTTAGCACAAGGGAATGCCCCCCCCTTTTTTTTTTTTTTAGTATTTTTTCTTTTATTTATTTATTTTTTGTATATTTCTGAAGATGGGGATGGGGAGGCAGTCAGACAGACTCCTGCAGGCGCCTGACTGGGATCCACCTGGCATGCCTACCGGGGGGAATGCTCTGCCCATCTGGGATGTTGCTCTGTTACAACCGGAGCCATTCTAGTGACTGGGGTGGAGGCCATGGGGCCATCCTTAGTGCCCAGGGTGGATTTGCTCCAGTGAAGCCTTGGCTGCGGGAGGGAGGAGAGAGACGAAGAGGAAGGAGAGGGGGAGGAGTGGAGAGGTAGATGGGCGCTTCTCCTGTGTGCTCTGGCCAGGAATCGAACCCGGGAATCCTGCACACCAGGCCAATGACTCCGATGGGTCTACCATATCATGCTTTTTTTTTTTTTAATTTATTCATTTTTTTTTTAGAGAGGAGAGAGAGAGGGAGAGAGAGGAGAGACAGAGAGAGAGAAGGGGGGAGGAGCTGGAAGCATCAACTCCCATATGTGCCTTGACCAGGCAAGCCCAGGGTTTTGAACCAGCAACCTCAGCATTTCCAGGTCGACGCTTTATCCACTGCGCCACCACAGGTCAGGCACTATATCATGCTTTTTACATTTCTTTTGAATGCTGATGAACAGGAGACACCAAATCTTTTTCGCCTGCAAACTACTACCTTCTTTATTAGATCTAGCTAATAACACTGTTCTGTCTTTTTTCCAAATAGCTCCAGATATATGGAAAAGATTTATATAGGTGGATGTGTATCCTCAAACCCCTCAGCAAGATCTTCTGAGAATGGCTCTTAAGATACCTAGAGGCAGAAAAAGCCCAATAGAGATCAGGGGAACTACCAGCTTTTAGGATACACCCTTAAAGGCTCCAACACCCCAAACGGGTCTCATAGGATGCCATCTGGGTCCTGCTTCAATAGTGGAAAGGAAGGTCATTGAGCTAAAGCCTGCCAGGCTTACACGCCTCTGCTGTGAGGAAACAGGGACACTGGAAGGTAGGCTTCCCCCTCGCTCCTCTAAGGGAGGGTTCAGTCTCTTCCAGCCCTGCTCCAGCCACCTATGACCTAACCTTGCCCAAAAAGCTGGGGTTTGCCACTGAAGGCTGAAGGTGCCCAGGGCCATCGGCCCCATCTACGACACTGTGGACGAGCCTAGGGTATTTCTTCCAAGAAGCAGGTAAACTGATCTCATTCGCACAAGGGCCACTTAACTATGTTTTGCCTGAATAGTCAGGTTTTTTATTCTTCCCTCAAAGATCTCTGTTGTGGGTGTTGATAGTCCTATTTTCTGCAGCTTTGCTTAATATATAGTGTTTCCTTTATCCCTCCTACCTCAATGCCCCACTCATATTTCAGGCTGGGACCTACTCCTAATTTAGAGCTCTCTTTCCTCCTTTTGCCAACTTGTATTATGAATTTACCTTTGCCATCCAGCTTAGTGTATCCCAAGGTTCTCTTTACCACGCCACAGTCGCAGAGCTCCAGGGAAAAGCAACCTGGTCTCAACTCTCCAGGCAGAGGAGAACAGAAGCTCCATATCCACGCATGCTGTAAATGGCTTTTTCCAGTCTACCTGAATCATTACCAGCTAGAAGCAGTGGTCATTGGGACTTGGACATGAGCTGCAAAGTACAGAATGGTGACAACAACTCCAGTGCCATGCGGACTTTTCCTGTGGGGAAATTTCCTGGACTCCTGCTCCCTGTGACAGCTCCTAACAGACTGAACTGTGGTTGGGATGCAGTTTTCAGGGATTTGGCATGGTGATGGGGCCAAGTTGGACTTGGGGAACATGTTAAGGACACTAATCTTTAGGGATTCTTGCTGTATTGGCCAAGAGTTTGCTTAAAGGCCTTTAATCACTGTAAAAAAAATAGAGGGCTGGATGAAGAAGATGGGGCACATATACACCATGGTATATTATTCAGCTAGGAGAAATAGTGACATCGGATCCCTTATAGAGGAATGGTGGAGTCTTGGTAGCATTGTGCGGGGTGAAATAAGCGAATCAGAAAAAAAACAGGAACTGCAGGATTCCATACATTGGTGGGACATAAAAGCTAGACTAAGAGGCATGGACAGGAGTGTGGTGGCTATGGGGGTGGGGGGAGGGAAGGAGGGAGAGGGGGAGGGGGAGGGGTACAGAGAGAACTGGATGGAGGGTGGCGGAGGATGATCTCTCTTCAGGTGATGGGTATGCAACAGAACTAAATGACAAGATAACCTGGAAATGTTTTCTTTGAATGTATGTACCCTGATTTATTGATGTCACCCCATTAAAATAAAAATTTACTTATAAAAAAAAGAAATAAAAAAAATTCTTAGAAACAAATAATAATGAGTATAAAACTCAAAATTTATGTGACACAGCAAAAGCAGTCCTGAGTGGGAAGTTCATAGCATTACAGGAATACCTTAAGAAGCTAGAAAAATAACAAATTAACCATGCATCTAAAAGAACTAGAAAAAGAACAGCAAGTAAAGACCAGAGGTAGTAGAAGGAAGGAAATAATAAAGATCAGAGTGGAAATAAATGACATAGAGGCTAAAGAAAAAATACAGAGGATCAATGAAACCAGGAGCTGGTTCTTTAAAAAGGTAAACAAGATTGATGAATCTTTAACCAGACTCACCAAGAAAAAAAGAGAGAGGACTCAAATAAGTAAAATTAGAAATGAGAGTGGAGAAATAACAACTGATACAACACAAATACAAAGGATTGTAAGAAAATACTATGAAGAACTGTATGCCAAAAAATTAGACAACCTAGATGAAATAAACAAATGTCTTGAAACATATAATCTTTTAAAAATCAATCAGGAAGAATCAGAAAACCTAAACAGACCGATTACAACAAATGAGATCGAAACAGTTATCAAAAAATTTCCAACAAACAAAATCCCAGAACCAAATGGCTTCACAAGCGAATTCTACCAAATATTCAAAGAAGAACTAACTCCTATCCTTCTCAAGCTATTTCAAAAATTCAGGAGAAATGAACACTCCCAAGCTCCTTTTCTGAGGAGAGCATTATTCTGATTCCAAAACCAGGCAAAGACAACACAAAGAAAGAAAATGATAGGCCAATATCCCTGATGAATTTAGATGCTAAAATCCTCAACAAAATATTAGCAAACTGGATTTAGCAATATATGAAAGAAATCATACACCATGATTGAGTGGGATTTATTCTGGGGAGGCAAGGCTGATACAATATTTGCAAATTAATCAATGTGATTCATTACATAAACAAAAGGAAAGAGAAAAACCACATGATAATTTCAATAGATGCAGAAAAAGCATTTGATAAAATCCAGCACCCATTCATGATCAAAACTCTGAGCAAAGTAGGAATACAGGAAACATACTTCAACATGATAAAAGCCATCTATGACAAACCCACAGCCAATATCATAATCAATGGGCAAAAATTAAAAGCAATCCCCTTAAGATCAGGAACAAGGCAGGGGTGCCCCTTTCACCACTCTTATTCAACATAGTTCTGGAAGTCCTAGCCACAGCAATCAGACAAGAAGAAAAAATAAAAGGCATCCAAATTGGAAAAGAAGAAGTAAAGCTATCATATCATCCAAATTGCAGATGATATGATATTGTATATAGAAAACCCTAAAGTCTCAGTGAAAACACTACTAGACCTGATAAATGAATTCAGCAAGGTGGCAGGATATAAAATTAATACTCAGAAATAAGAGGCATTTTTATACACCAACAATGAACTGTCCGAACGAGAAATTAAGGAAACAATCCCCTTCACTATTGCAACCAAAAAAATAAAGTACCTAGGAGTAAATTTAACCAAGGAGATTATAGACTTGTACTCGGAAAATTATAAAATATTGATAAAAGAAAGCAAGGAAGATACAAACAAGTGGAAGCATATACCGTGCTCGTGGTTAGGAAGAATAAACATCATTAAAATGTCTATATTACCCAAAGCAATTTATAAATTCAATGCAATTCCTATTAAAATACCAATGACATACTTCAAAGATATAGAACAAATATTCCAAAAATTTATATGGAACCAAAAAAGAACACAAATAGCCTCAGCAATCTTAAAAAGAAAGAATAAAGTGGGAGGCATCACACTTTCTGATATCAAGTTATACTACAAGGTCATTGTACTCAAAACAACTTGGTACTGGCATAAGAACAGACATGTAGATCAATGGAACAGAACAAAGAACCCAGAAATAAACCCACAGCTCTATGGACAACTGATATTTGACAAAGGAGGTAAGAGCATATAATGGAGTAAAGATAGCCCCTTCAAAAAATGGTGTTGGGAAAATTGGACGGCTACCTGCAAAAAAATGAAATTAGACCACCAACTTATACCATTCACAAAAAATAAACTCAAAATGGATAAAAGACTTAAATGTAAGCCATGAAACCATAAGCATCTTAGAAGAAAACATAGGCAGTAAGCTCTTCGACATCTCTCACTGCAATATATTTGCTGATTTATCTCCACGGGCAAGGGAAATACAGGACAGGATGAACAAATGGGACTATATCAAACTAAAAAGCTTTTGCACAGCTAAAGACAATAAGAAAAGAATAAAAAGACAAACTACACAATTGAAGAACATTTCAACAATATGATAAGGGGTTAATAACCAAAATTTATGAAGAACTTGTAGAACTCAACACTAAAAAGATAAACAATCTAATTAAAAAATGGGCAAAAGAAATGAATAGACACTTCTCCAAAGAGGACATACAGATGGCCAATAGGCAGATGAAAATGTGTTCAACATCACTAATCATTAGATAAGTGCAAATTAAAACCACAATGAGATATCACCTCACACCAGTCAGAATGGCACTCATCAACAAAACACAGAATAAGTGCTGGCAAGGTTGTGGAGAAAAGGGAACCCTCCTGCACTGCTGGTGGGAATGCAGACTGGTGCAGCCACTGTGGAAAACAGAATGGAGATTCCTCAAAAAATTAAAAATCAAACTGCCTTTTGACCCAGCCATCCCACTTTTAGGAATATACCCCAAGAACACCATAGCACTGTTTCAAAAGGAGAAATGCACCCCCATGTTTATGGCAGCATTGTTCACAATAACGAAGATCTGGAAACAGCCCAAGTGTCCATCAGTGGACGAGTGGATTAAAAAGGGGTGGTAGATATATATAATGGAATACTATGGGGCCATGAAAAAGAAAGAAATCTTACCTTTTGCAACAACATGGATGGACATGGAAACTATTATGTTAAGTGAAATAAGCCAGGTAGAAAAAGAAAAATATCATATAACCTCACTCATTTGAGGAATCCAATTAACAATGTGAAGTGAGGAATGGAATTGAGACAGAGGAGAGGTCAAAGGAAACAGAGGACAAGAGGACAGAGGGAAAGAGGAAGATAGGAGGGGATAAACCTGAAGGGAAGGGGGTTGGGCACTATGGGGAAGAGGGCTAGAGAGATGTTGAGGGGAATAAGGGGGAGGGAGGATACATTCTGGGCAACACTCGAATCTATGTTAACACAATAAATTAAAATCAATTAAAAAAAAAGAGTGAATCTTAGGAACTAGTTCTCACTAAGAAAGACAACTTAGCCCTAATCAGTTGTGACTCAGTTTTCCTGATAATGCACATATGGGTAAACATATTCAAAGCACACACCATATATGTGAATAAATTCTATGCTATGAACTGTCCTAATACAGTGTATACATAAAATAGAAATAGTCTATTTTTATTTCTTTTCACCTGGACCCAGCTTGGAGATCACAGACCTAAATAAGCCACTCCTGAGGCAACGTTCTGTGTTCAGTTGAGTTTAGGAGTGAAACTTTCTTGGAAAGTAAAAATCAAATCTTCTGAAATGACATATGCATTAAAAATGAACATTTTCTCCATCGCCTCTCTATTGGGGACGAAGAGGCGGCCCTGGGACGCAGCCAGGGCCAAGCAGAGCTTTGGTCAGAAGCGAACAAAGAGCAGGTGGAGCTGCTTTCACCAGCGAGGTCTCTGGGGCTGCCGCCTGCACAGCTCTCAGAGAAAAGAACGCTGGAGGTAAACACCCAACTGACAAAGTTGGTGATTTATAATCTCTCGTTCCCATAAAACGACTCTCGTTGTTCTTGGGAGCTTAGATGCTGAAGCGAGCTGTAATGGGCCACTGGGCTAAAAATGAAGTGCAGATTTATTTCTATAATCACCGCCAGCCAAACCCTTCCCTGGGAAGTAACTAACGCTGTGCTAGGATACCTTTTACAATGCTTGAGATTTATCTTTGGGATGGAGTGCTTGTGTTGCTCT
Organism: Saccopteryx bilineata; assembly: GCF_036850765.1. Taxonomy (NCBI): domain Eukaryota; kingdom Metazoa; phylum Chordata; class Mammalia; order Chiroptera; family Emballonuridae; genus Saccopteryx; species Saccopteryx bilineata. The sequence goes on from NC_089490.1 coordinate 100,287,202, forward strand.
GGGAAATTCTAACTATTTGAGTTGTAGATGTTCCAATCAGTGTGCTGGGGAATGTTGGAAAAACAACAGAGATGTGAGCTCCGCTTGCCTTCCACGCTCTGCTCTGAGAAAAGTCCTGGGCCTGAGAGGTGCTGCATACACAGCAATTACAAACATCTCAGATACTGAGCTAAAAGAATCCTACTGTGGGTGCTGTCCCAGAGACCCAATAAGTTGGGCCACTTTGTAAATTTAAACTCTGAAATTGAATTTGACTCATGGTAGGCCTCAACACTCATGGCTCGTGGCTGAAGGAGGGGCGCTTGCCTTGCTGGTCAAAGAATCACTGGCTCTAGAAAACATCCAGCTATCATCAACCACAATCTCAAGAGTTAAGGTAAAAGATACATACAAAAAATGTGAAACAAATAACTAAACAAATGAGAACCACAGGGTCCTTCGTGTAATTCCAGCTTGAAGCATCTTGTGTAATGTAGCCCTTACCCAGGCGCTGCCAAGTTCACCAATGCTCAGATGTCTTAACTCATAACACATTCATTTGTTGCCTGCATGCATGCAAATATGCTCTCCCTGTCTTCCTTCTGCTTCATTTTTTTTTTTAATAATTTTATTTTTTTAATGGAGTGACATCAATAAATCAGGATACATATATTCAAAGATAACAAGTCCAGGGTATCTTGTCATTCAATTATGATGCATACCCGTCACCCAAAGTCAGATTGTCCTCTGTCACCTTCTATCTTGTTTTCTTTGTGCCCCTCCCCCTCCCCCTTTCCCTCCCCCATTCCCCCCTCCCCCCGTAACCACCACACTCTTATCAATGTCTCTTAGTTTCACTTTTTTGTCCCACCTACGTATGGAATAATGCAGTTCCTGGTTTTTTCTGATTTACTTATTTCACTTCGTATCATGTTATCAAGATCCCACCATTTTGCTGTAAATGTTCCGATGTCATCATTTCTTATGGCTGAGTAGTATTCCATAGTGTATATGTGCCACATCTTCTTTATCCAGTCATCTATTGACGGGCTTTTTGGTTGTTTCCATGTCCTGGCCACTGTGAACAATGCTGCAATAAACATGGGGCTACATGTGTCTTTACGTATCAATGTTTCTGAGTTTTGGGGGTATATACCCAGTAGAGGGATTGCTGGGTCATAAGGTAGTTCTATTTTCAGTTTTTTGAGGAACCACCATACTTTCTTCCATAATGGTTGTACTACTTTACATTCCCACCAACAGTGGATGAGGGTTCCTTTTTCTCCACAGCCTCTCCAACATTTGCTATTACCTGTCTTGCTAATAATAGCTAATCGAACAGGTGTGAGGTGGTATCTCATTGCTGTTTTGATTTGCATTTCTCTAATAGCTAAAGAAGATGAGCATCTTTTCATATATCTGTTGGCCATTTGTATTTCTTCCTGGGAGAAGTGTCTGTTCATATCCTCTTCCCATTTTTTTATGGGATTGTTTGTTTGTTTGTTGTTGAGTTTTATGAGTTCTTTGTATATTTTGGATATTAGGCCCTCATCTGAGCTGTTGTTTGAAAATATCAGTTCCCATTTAGTTGGCTTTCTGTTTATTTTGTTATCACTTTCTCTTGCTGAGCAAAAACTTCTTAGTCTGATGTAGTCCCATTCATTAATTTTTGCCTTCACTTCTCTTGCCATTGGAGTCAAATTCATAAAATGCTCTTTAAAACCCAGGTCCATGAGTTGAGTACCTATGTCTTCTTCTATGTACTTAATTGTTTCAGGTCTTATGTTTAGATCTTTGATCCATTTTGAGTTAATTTTTGTACAGGGAGAGAGACTGTAGTCCAGTTTCATTCTTTTGCATGTGGCTTTCCAGTTTTCCCAGCACCATTTATTGAAGAGGCTTTCTTTTCTCCATTGTGTGTTCTTGGCCCCTTTATCAAAAATTATTTGACTATATATATGTGGTTTTATTTCTGGACTTTCTATTCTGTTCCATTGGTCTGAGTGTCTATTTTTCTGCCAATACCATGCTGTTTTGATTGTCGTGGCCCTATAATAGAGTTTGAAGTCAGGTATTGTTATGCCCCCAGCTTCATTCTTTTTCTTTAGGATTGCTTTGGCTATTCGGGGGTTTTTATAGTTCCATATAAATCTGATGATTTTTTGCTCTATTTCTTTAAAAAACGTCATTGGAAGTTTGATGGGAATTGCATTGAATTTGTATATTGCTTTGGGTAATATAGCCATCTTGATTATATTTATTCTTCCTAGCCAAGAACAAGGTATATTCTTCCATCTCATTATATCTTTTTCAATTTCCCTTAACAATGGTTTATAGTTTTCATTATATAAGTCCTTTACATTCTTTGTTATGTTTATTCCTAAGTATTTTATTTTTTTTGTTGCAATCGTGAAGGGGATTATTCTTTTGAGTTCCTTCTCAGTTGTTTCATTGTTGGCATATAGAAAGGCTATTGACTTCTGAATGTTAATTTTGTATCCTGCGACCTTACTGTATTGGCTTATTGTTTCTAGTAGTCTTTTTGTGGATTCTTTGGGGTTTTCGATGTATAGGATCATATCATCTGCAAAAAGTGATACCTTTACTTCTTCTTTTCCGATATGGATGCCTTTTATTTCTTTGTCTTGTCTGATTGCTGTGGCGAGAACCTCTAGTACCACATTAAATAAGAGTGGAGAGAGTGGACAACCCTGTCTTGTTCCTGATTTAAGGGGGAAAGCCTTCAGTTTAGTGCCATTTAACATGATGTTAGCTGATGGTTTATCATATATGGCCTTTATCATGTTGAGATATTTTCCTTCTATACCCATTTTGTTGAGAGTCTTAAACATAAAATTGTGTTGTATTTTATTGAAAGCCTTTTCTGCATCTATTGATAAGATCATGTGGTTTTTGTTCTTTGTTTTGTTGATATGGTGTATTACGTTAACCGTTTTACGTATGTTGAACCATCCTTGAGATTCTGGGATGAATCCCACTTGATCATGATGTATTATTTTTTTAATATGTTGTTGTATTCGATTTGCTAGTATTTTGTTTAGTATTTTAGCATCTGTATTCATTAGAGATATTGGTCTGTAGTTTTCTTTTTTTGTGCCATCCTTGCCTGGTTTTGATATGAGGGTTATGTTGGCCTCATAAAATGTGTTTGGAAGTATTGCTTCTTCTTCAATTTTTTGGAAGACTTTGAGTAGAATAGGAACCAAGTCTTCTTTGAATGTTTGATAAAATTCGCTGGTATAGCCGTCAGGGCCTGGACTTTTATTTTTGGGGAGGTTTTTAATGGTTTTTTTCTATTTCTTCTCTACTGATAGGTCTGTTTAGGCTTTCTGCTTCTTCTTGACTCAGTCTAGGAAGGTTGTATTTTTCTAGGAATTTATCCATTTCTTCTAGGTTGTTGAATTTAGTGGCATAAAGTTTTTCATAGTATTCTACAATAATTCTTTGTATATCTACGGTGTCTGTGGTGATTTCTCCTCTTTCATTTTGGATTTTGTTTATATGAGTTCTTTCTCTTTTTTCCTTGGTAAGTCTTGCCAAGGGTTTGTCAATTTTATTGATCTTTTCAAAGAACCAGCTCCTTGTTCTATTAATTTTTTCTATAGTTTTTCTGTTCTCTAATTCATTTATTTCTGCTCTGATTTTTATTATCTCCTTTCTTCGGCTGGTTTTGGGTTGTCTTTGTTCTTCTTTTTCTACTTCCTTAAGGTGGGAAGTTAAGTGGTTCACTTGGGCTCTCTCTTGTTTGTTCATATATGCCTGAAGTGATATGAACTTCCCTCTTATCACTGCTTTTGCTGCATCCCATAGATTCTGATATGTCGTATTGTCATTTTCATTAGTCTGTATAAATCTTTTGATCGCTGCACTTATTTCTTCTTTGACCCATTCATTTTTTAAAAGTATGTTGTTTAGTTTCCACATTTTTGTGGGATTTTTTTCCTCTTTTTTGCAGTTGAATTCTAGTTTCAAGGCTTTATGATCAGAAAATATGCTTGGTACAACTTCAATTTTTCTGAATTTGCTGATGTTGTTTTTGTGGCCCAACATATGGTCAATTCTTGAGAATGATCCATGTACACTGGAGAAAAATGTATACTCAGTCACTTTGGGATGAAATGTCCTGTAGATGTCTATCATATCCAGGTGCTCTAGTGTTTTGTTTAAGGCCACTATGTCTTTGTTGATTCTCTGTTTGGATGACCGATCTAGAGCCGTCAGCGGTGTATTGAGGTCTCCAAGTATGATTGTATTTTTGTCAGTTTTTGTTTTAAGGTCAATAAGTAGCTGTCTTATATATTTTGGTGCTCCTTGGTTTGGTGCATATATATTAAGAATTGTTATGTCTTCTTGATTCAGTGTCCCCTTAGACATTATGAAATGGCCATTTTTATCTCTGAGTACTTTTCCTGTCTTGTAGTCAGCATTATCCGATATGAGTATTGCTACACCTGCTTTTTTTTTGGATGTTATTTGCTTGGAGTATTGTTTTCCAGCCTTTCACTTTGAATTTGTTTTTATCCTTGTTATTTAGATGAGTTTCCTGTAGGCAGCATATAGTTGGATTTTCTTATTTAATCCATTCTGCTACTCTGTGCCTTTTTATTGGTGAGTTTAATCCGTTTACATTTAGTGTAATTATTGATACTTGTGAGTTCCCTATTGCCATTTTATATCTTGCTTTCTGTTAGTTTTGTGTCTTGTTTGATCCTTCTCTTTCGTTTTTCTATCTTTTGTTTTTATTTGGTTGTATTCCATACATCTTTCCTCTGTTGCTATCTTTTTTATCTCATGTGCTTCTGTGGTGGTTTTTTCAATGGTGGTTACCTTTGAGTAATGAAAAGGGTCCCTACCCTGTTCATTGTAGCAAACTATTTTGTGAGTACTTTTGCACTCCATCGTCCTTTGCTACTGTTAATCTCCATCTTCTCCCCCTCTTTCTTTTTGTTGTTGTCACAGTTTAAATTTGGTTTTATTGTGTTCTTCTTGGAGCTTTTACTTGTGGCTCTGTTTTTTTTTGTTCTTTGTATCTGATTGGAGAACCCCCTTTAGTAATTCCTGGAGTGGGGGTTTTCTGATGATAAATTCCCTCATCTTTTCTGTATCTGTGAATGTTTTTATTTCTCCTTCATATTTGAAGGATAGCTTTGATGGGTATAGTATTCATGGCTGAAAGTTTCTCTCTTTCAGGACTTTAAATATTGGGGTCCACTCTCTTCTAGCTTGTAGAGTTTCTGCTGAGAAATCTGATGATAATCTAATGGGCCTTCCTTTATATGTTGTATTCTTCTTTTCCCTGGCTGCCTTGAGAATTTTTTCTTTGCTGTTGGTTTGTGTCAATTTCATTATGATATGCCTTGGAGTAGGTTTGTTGGGGTTAAGAAAACTCGGTGTTCTGTTTGCTTCTTGAATTTGAGGCTTTAGTTCTTTCCACAGGCTTGGGAAGTTCTCATTTATTATTTGTTTAAGTATGTTCTCCATTCCATTTTCTCTCTCTTCTCCCTCTGATATACCTATTATTCTTATGTTATTCTTTTTGATGGAGTCAGATAATTCTTGTAGGGCTATCTCATTTTTTTTAATTTTTGAGTCTCTTCTTCTCTCTGTTGTGCCTCAAGTTGCTTGTCTTCTATTTCACTAATCCTCTCTTCTATCTGACCTGTTCTATTAGCTAAGCTTGTTACTTCGTTTTTCAGCTCGTGAATTGAGTTTTTCATCTCTGTTTGATTTGTTTTTATAGTTTCAATTTCTTTGGACATATATTCTTTGTGTTCATTGAGTTGTTTTCTGAGCTCCCTAAATTGCCTTTCTGTGTTTTCTTGTATATCTCGGAGGATTTTTAGGATTTCTATCTTGAATTCTCTGTCATTTAACTCCAAGGTTTCCAATATATTAAATTTTTTCTCCATAGATTTTTCCTCATCTAGCTGTGTTACCTCTCTTTCTTTTGTATCCATGATATTCGATTTTCTCTTCCTTAATGGCATCTGAGGGTGGTTTTGTTGATAGTATTAATGAGATTTAATAAAGAATAAAAAGTTAAAAAAAATAAAAAATCAAAAAGAGTTGTTTTTTTAAAAAAAATTAATAATGAAATAAAGAAAAATAAAATAATAATTTTTAAAAAAAGGAAATTATTCCCCCCCTCCTTTTTTCCTCTCCTCTCCCCTTTTTCTTGAGAAAATCTTGTGGTGAACTGTGAATTATAACAAATAACGCCTGTGATGGAGGTCCTGAATTGGGGAAAAGTAATAAAGGGGCAAAAAAAAAAAGAAAAAGGGGGGCGGTATGGACCCACAAAAAGAAAATAAGGAAAAAATTTGGGTCAAGAATAAAATGATTTGCTTTTAGGTGTTGGTTGTCTAAGAGTTATGATGAGAGGAATAAGAGGAGAACAGAAAAATGGGGGGACAAATTAAAAAAATACTATTGTATTTAGTGGAACAAGAACTAGATAAAATGGAGAGCCAGGGATGGGAGCACTGCTAGTGAGTTAAAAAGGTGAAGTAAAAACCCCCAAAATGCCACAAACATAAGTTTGAGTCCCAGATAAGATAATTTGTTTGTTATTGAGGTTTGAATGAGAGGAGATGTAAAGGAGAAAGGAAGAAACTAATACAGAGGGAGAAAAGAAAGAGAGAGAGAAAAAAAAAGAGGGAACCACTAAAAGAAGAAAAAAGAAAGGAGAGAGAGAGAGTTAAGGGTTTTGGAGTGCAACCCTCATAGAGAGAAAGGAAGAGGAGAAAAAAGATAATGGGAGATGTAACACTTATGGGTAGTGTAGTTCAAGGAGAGGAGAGAGTAAGACTGGCAGAGAGTTAATCGGCCAAATTGGAGGAGGAAAAAAAGTATCAAGAATGAAGATAAGAGAAACAAACGAACAAATATAATAAAATGGGATAGGTTATAAAGTCTGCAGATTATTCTTGATTTTGAGAGGTTATCTTCTTGTTTTTTCTTTTCTCTCCCTCTTCCTGGTCGGTGACTCTGTACCCCAGGTTCTGCCCCTTTGGCACGCTCAGGTAGAGGTTTGCAGTTGATAAGTCTCTATGGCAATGTCATGTATTGTGCTTTAGTCTCGTTGGGAGTCAAGGCTCATTAGCATTCATAGGCTCCGACAGTGAGAGAGTCCGTGTTCCTGGAGCCTTTCTCCTAGTCTTTCCTTCCTCAATTAGTAGCCTGATAATCCAGCTATGGGGTTGTTGCTGCCTCTGCCTGGATAGTAAGAGGTTCAAAGAGCTGGCAACTCCCCACTCTATTCCCACTCAGCACAGGGCTCTGGGTAAGGCTCAGTCAGTCAGAGCTGCTAGCATAATCAGGCGGGCTTTCCGCCCACTCAAAGACCTCTGGCTCTGCCACTCTGTCTGGTAACACAGGCGGGTACCCACTTCCAGGATGCTTGGAGGAAACTCTCATTCACTATCTGCGCGCAGACCAGGATATCCGGCCAGTAGTCTCACGCTCTGAGTGAAACCCCCAACCGCATGGAAATTTGCAGCGCTGGAATTCGCTCTCGCTCCGTCCCCGTGGCGCGGCTTTTGCAAGGCGCTGGGGCGGCCCGAGATTCCGCTTTTGCCCACACAAAGGCCCCTGACTCTGCCCCTCTGTGCGATAACACGGGCACGCACTGCCGAGGCACTCGGAGGAATCGCTCACTACCTATCTGCGCGCACACACCAGGATATGAGGCCAGCCGCGGTTCCCTGAGTGAAACCCACACCAGCACGGAAAATTTCCACCGTTGGAATTAGTTCTCGCTCCCTCCTGTGCGCGGCTTTCCCAGGGCGCTGGGGCTGCCCAGAGATTCTGCTTTCGGCCCACAGAAAGGCCTCTGACCCTGCCTCTCTGTGGGGCAACACAGACACCCACTTCTGGGGCTTAGGAAGAGATCTCTCACCCACTAACTGCGCACCAACCAGGAGAACGGGTAAAATGGCTGCCCCGCTTGTCTTTCTTTGTTTGGGTTTGGCGCGAGTGTTAGCTTGTATTGCCCGGGTTGCCACAGGAACAGTTTTTCCTCCGCTAGGATCTCCGTGCCACAGCCTGGTTCGGCCTTTTGTGCGCGGCCTGGATGTATTCACCCCCTTTGCCCGCCTCAGTTTCTATATTCACAGTTACCAGAGAAAGCCGCCCTGTTTAGGTTAGTGAGGAAGGCGGAGCATTTCTTACTCCCTATTTCCTTCAGGATTTGGTTATATATTTAGCCAATTTTTCACTCGACCATACCTTCGGGTGTATTGTGAAGCATCTGGAGGCTCCAAGTATAGGTTTTTCTGTTTCTGGTTGAAGATCTTGTTGAGTTTTGGGGGAGATTTATCGGTATCGCTTCCTACTCCGCCATTACTCTGACGTCATCTCCAAAATTCCCTTCTGCTTCATCTTTAATGAATCTTCCCAACTCTGGCTTTAGACAAGAGCACCAAAAAATACAAGTCTCCCTTTGTGGAATTGCCATTATGCTCAGAACAAAAATCTAAGAATTTCAGAACCGGAAACACTCTGAGGGTTTGTCTTTACAGACAAACACATTGAGTTGGTCCAAAGGTGGTGGGTTATTGTTAAGCTGATTAACAGACAAACACATTGAAGCCCAGTGGAAATGAGTGACTCAAGGTCACCCAGGCAGTCAGTGACAGTTGGGAGTAAAATCTGATACAGTTGAGAGTGAAAATATGTGTAACTTGCTCACCATATTATTTCAAGTTTAGCTCTGCCATGATGCCCCCTTAAAATACTTTGAAGGATTAAAGACCCTAAGGAATAACAAAAGAAGAAAGGTGTTTCCTTGCACTGCATGGGTCAAAGGTGTGAACAGGTCAGAAACTGTTTCTAACTCCTAGAGCTCTAGCCTACAATGAGATAGACTGCCAGTATTTGCTGAAAAATGGCCTCTTCTTTCACTGGCCAATTAACTTTTTAAATGATTTATGATGATTCTCAAAGAAAATGCTTTTCCTGCAAGAGGAATTAATATGCTGAACTTAAAATATTTGCACTAATTACTAAAGGTCAAAATGGGATTATGCAGAGACATTAATCAGAGGGCCCAAGGGAATGGGAATATATTGGACAAATAATGTGAGACTCTAATCAAAATATTGAGGAAGGTGCACTTTGTTACTTATGTAACTGCAAATTGGAGCAAGGACACTCTTCCTTAAAACGAGACCATGGGGCCAGAGGTGAATAGCAAAAAATAACCGTAACATCCAAACCCCTCTGTGGCTCTAAAGACCCTTAAAAGAAATTTCCAAAGTCAGTTATTAACATGGTAGATAATGCTCTTCTTCATCTGATCCCACTCTCCTCATCTTTCCACCATCATTTTCTTCTATCCATCCTTACTGGCCTTCTTTCTGTCCCTCCAACTTGTCACAACCCTAGCACTGTCTACCTGTTGTTTCTCCTGCCTAGAAGATTTCCTCCCCTGACTATTCCACCCACCCCCTTTCTACTGGATGATCCTACTCACTCTGTAGATCGCATTAGGTGCTCATGCTCTAGGTTGAGAGGTTGCCTCACTCACCCCAGTTCTTCACTCTTCACTATATCTACACATTTCTTTCTGTGACGTTGCAGCTTCTCCAACTAATGGATAAGCAGATATTTTCCCACCTCTTAAATTTGGGTTCAGCCATGTGGCTTTCTTTAGCCAATAGACTGAGGCAAAAGTAACAATGTTCCAGTTCTGAGCAGAGGCATTAAGAGGTCTTGTGCTGCATCCACTGATAGACCTTGAACAATCTGATGTTGTTCTTTTGGTTTGCACAAGGATGCGAAAGAAAGAATCCCTGTGCTTTCTGTCTGTCTTCGTGGCAGCCCAGATTGAATAGGGGACTACATCTGCAGCAAAAAAAAAAAAAAAAAAAAGAGGCCTTGTGTATTTTCACTTGCCTTCTTTGCTTCTGCCATAACTAAGGGAAGAAAATACCAGAGCTGGCCTGCTGACCCCAGGAGGAGGGTGAGAGCCACCTAGGCAAGCTTCATCAACCAAGCCCAAACCAGATCAGCTGTTACCCAGGTGACCCATTGACATGTGAGCCAGACCAGAAAAGATCTGCTGAGCTGCTTAGCCTAGGTCAGCTCACCTATAGATGCCTGAGAAATTACAAATGATGACTGTCTGAAGTCACTAAATTTGGAGGGTGTTTCTTATATAATAGTACCTTCCCCACCATAGCAGTCATAAAAACTTATTCAATCCTTGGGTTAATTTCCTCTCTCTTGAGGACTGTATATTCCAATATAATTTGAAAATATGTGTAACTTGCTCACCATATTATTTCAAGTTTAAGTACAGTCTACTGGTCCACAATAGATACCCACTAAAAAAGTGGTTGTTGAATAAACACCTTATTGCTGCAGAACATTTTCTACTGTCATTCCCTACTCTCACTCTAGCCCTGAGAACAAATGACCCACCTACAATTTTCAAAGCCCTACCATGGGAGATACAGCATTTTAACCTGATAAGCATTTTGCAAAGTAGATTACACTAATTTGATCACATGCTAGACAGAATGATTGGAATACAAGGCTCTATTTTGCTCATCTGTTATTGTTTATCTTGTTGTGGTTCTATAGTCAGTACTAAATAGATGAATGAGCATTTACAAATAAAGCAAATCCTTACCTTTGGTATAATATTCTCTGTTCCTCCAAATCTCTCCAACCTGTATAAATTAGATATAAAGTCAGTCTTTGAGTACATGCAAACCTGTTAGGAATTAAGATCTCGTTCTTTCGTAAATGGTTATTGGAAACCTGAATATAGTTGTGAAAATAGCACTTAAATAGTCATCAAAGAGCCCATCTCATGCACCTGTTTCCACATGGTGCTTTGGAAAAGGAGGAGGTATAGAGAATTTCACTATCGTCTGTTAATCCCTTGTGCCTTTATATCACATCCCACTCTTCATTTGCACTGAAGGTTCAAACTGTAAGAGTTTAGTATTGCCAAGGGCTCAGCAATCACAAACTAAGACTGCCCAAAAGAGGAGATTTTGTTCATTTAGCCCCTTTCTTTTCACTTTTTTATTATTGTGGTAACAAGGTGAATATACTGAACACCACTGAACTGTACACATTTGTCCATTCTTGCAACTATACGATCCCAAAGTCCTTAAGCTCTAGGCCCTATAAGATAAGAGAAACTGATTGTTAGAGAGGAACATTGCTAGTCTTCACCACTGGAGAGCTATATCTCTCACCCAAGCCTCCATCACCTGCTTTCCATGGGAGAGGGGAGTGAAAGAAAAGTACCCTTTGTGCTAGAACATTCCAACCAACCATGAAAGTTATAACTCTTGCTGTAACCAGCGCCAGAGGTGAGCAGAAGAGAAAAAGCACTGAGAGATCATTCCATGAGGCATCTCTCTTATTAAAAGATCGATATAGTCTTAGCATTTGCAAGTAAAATTATAGTTGCAAGGCCTAGAATCTTACCAAAAAATTACCAAAAACACCCAATATGTTTTTGGAACACATATGTGAGACTAAAAAGGAGACGAAAATTCCACTTCTAGGGAAATATCAGCCCCTCTTGAACTATCTGAGCTTGTTCTTTTAGAAAATGGCAGAAAAGATTACAAAGTTCAATAGGGAACAACCTTGTCCCACATGCTCAATGCTTACCAGCTAGGAGATGGTTCGGTTTTTGGCTCCAGAGTCACCTGCAGAGCATGGACCAGTGATTCAATTCCATTGCTCTGGGCTGAGCATCTACATTTGAAACAAGCTCCCTCATCAAGCAGATATGGGTGGTCTGCAGACAATGCTTTAGAAATGTCTTCATTCTGCCTGACCTGTGGTGGCACAGTGGATAGAGCATCAACCTGAAATGCTGAGGTCGCTGATTCAGAATCCTGGGCTTGCCTGGTCAAGGCACACATGAGAAGCAACTATTGTGAGTTGATGCCTCCCACTCCCCATAATCCCCTTCTCTCTTTCTCTTCTCTCTAAAAAATTTTTTAAAAATTTTTTAAAAAATCTAGAAATGTCTACATCCCTTTTACAAAACCAAAACAAATTGGGTTAAAAAAGAACTTTCTCACCTGACTGCTGGAGGTGTAGTAGATTGAGCATCCACCCAGGACAGGGACCCTGGTTCAAAACCCTGATGTTGCTGGCTTTAGCATGGGATCATACACATGATTCCAAGGTTACTGGCTACAGTCCAAAGGTCTCTGGATAGAAGCCCAAAGTCACTGGCTTGAGCGAGGGGTCATTGGCTTGGCTTGAGCCCCCCAGTCAAGGCACATATAAGAAGCAATCAATAAACAACTAAAGTAAAGGACCTATGAGTTGATGCTTCTCATCTCTCTCTCCTCTCTCTCTTTCTCCCTTCCTGTCTGTCTCTGAAAGAAGAAAGAAAGAAAGAAAGAAAGAAAGAAAGAAAGAAAGAAAGAAAGAAAGAAACCTTTTCCTTCCCCAGGCCCCCATAAAATTTAAGTGAAAACTGGAAATGATAATGACATCTACGTCATAGTAAGATGTGGTGATTGCATGTAAAGGCTCAGAAATTTGCCAGACCAATCAAAGGTTATTGATAAATGTTAGCTATTATTATCATGTAGCTTTTATGAATGTTTGAGTCCTGAGGTAAAGACAAGCCACCAACTTCTTCCAACCCTACATGTAAAAAGTTAAAAAAAATAAAATAAAAATAAATAAAAAATAACTCCAGATTTAAATTAAGATCTGTTTGCCTGACCAGTGCTGGCACAATGGATAGAGCGTTGACCTAGGAGGTTCCAGGTTCAACCCCAAGATCGTCAGCTTGAGTGCAGGTTCACCAGCTTGAGCATGGGATCATCGACATGACCCCATGGTCACTTGCTTGAGGCTCAAGGTCACTGGCTTGAGCAAGGGGTCACTGGCTCAGCTAGAGCCCCACAGCCAAGGCACATATGAGAAAACAATCAATGAACAACTAAAGTGACGCAACTACAAGTTGATACTTCTCATTTCTCTCCCTTCCTTCCTCTCTATCCCTCTCTCTCTCTCTTTTTCTAAAAAGGGGGGGGTATTCTTTTAAATATTGTTTTCTAATCAATTTTCCCAGAGAAGAAAGAAAAAAGCAAATGATGTTTCTTAATCATGTATACATACACAGCCCAAAAACTTAGTTCCTCTTAGCAAAGATGATCTCTGTGTGTTTGCAAAAACTCACCTTGCAGCCTGGAAAAGTAATATTTATTTGAAAAAGCTTATTGCCAAAAGTGAATCATAAATCTGCTGGCTGTTGAGACTTCAAGGTAAGAAGAACAGAGGCAATTATTAGTCTGAATGTCCCACTGACGATATAAAATCTTTGTCTTTCAAAGCATTTGTTTAAGTAAGAAAAAGTTTGCCTAGCCTGAATAACAGTCTATTGTGGGAAATGAAACTTCTGAAACCTCCAAAGCTTATTTATATATTTGCTAGGCTTCTCTCTGCCAACTTTCTCCTCTCCCAGAGCGTCCGTTAATGCTAAGAAAAGCCTCTGAAAAGCACACATTATAAGCAGAGGAAAATCTTAATGAATGTAATATATTCAGCAAGTCTGTTTTATCCACCAAGGAGATTTCCTTCCTCTTTTCATCACTCATCTATTTTCTTTGTTCTTTATTTTTTAATGTTTTTCTCCTTGATTCATCCTAAGGCATTTATTTTTCTCTCTTCTGAAAAATAAAAATAGAATCCCAATCTCTTCAATTTCATTGTCTTCCTGCCATTTTCTATTTCTTCCTATCTACTCCATTTTTCTGCTTCTGGGAAACTAGGAGGACCTCAGGAGCCCTGTGTATTATAATGTCCCTTCTCTAGTTCAACCAGAGGAGAAGTATCTAGGGCAAAACCCAGCTCCCAGCTACAGATGTGCAGGCTGTGCATTTTATAGATGATCCTTGGCCAACGCACATGGCAAGTTTGCCTCCCCCGGCTGCCCAGCATGCTCCTTCCCTCCCCTGGCGTGTACTAGGAACTGCTAAGCCTTCTCAATACAGCCCCAAACAGCCCTGCATCAGCCTCTGCTGTAGAAAGATTTCTCCATCCTATGAGGCATTTCAAATACAAAAGATTTAAGAATTACCTGGACAAGTTCCTCCTAAAACTAGTCAGGTTAGGTTCAAGTTGAATGTGTTGGTATATTTTGTACAGGATTTGATGTGGCTTCCTATCAAAACTGTGCTGAGAACACACCTGTGACCCAAGATGCTCTTAACACCGTGCTAATCAGCGCATGGTGCCTGGGTCAGCAGCACTGGCATCACCTGGGAGTTGGTCAGAACTATAGTGTCTCAAGCCATATCATCCAACCTGCGGAATCAGAAACTCCAATTTAACAAGATCGCCAGGTGGCTCACCTACACAACAGGGTTTGAGAAGCTCTGTTAACACCAGGTGCACCATGGGGTTTGGGTTGGAGAAGTAAGGGGACTGCACCAGTTAAGCCCCTCCTTCAGCCATGTTGCACCCGCTGCAGGGCTGTTTGTACCTGTGGGGTGTCGCCATGCCACCCCTACTCTAACAAGGGCCTTGTCCACATGCCGAGGTCTTGGTCGCAGTAACTACAAGTGACGCTTGTGCGTGGGCCGGCTATGCTCTTCTTCCTCCCCTGCCCGATCTGCCCATACCTGGGTGAGCTATTATCATGGAGACTGGTGACTTGACATTTACAGTTCCTTTCCCGGAGAGGAGCAAAGACATTTCATGAAAGCTGCTCGTAATCCTCCTCAATCCCCTGTAGAATGGGGAGGGAGGATGCATTTTAAAATAACCCCGTTCGATTCATCCACCTATATGATATTCTCTCCCCTTCTTGAGCAGAAAGAAAACAACTAAAGACGCACTGCCCCTGGAGGAAGAGTGTGTGTGTGTGTGTGTGTGTGTGTGTGTGTGCGCGCGCGCGCATGCACGTGCAGGAGCAGGCACGCTGTATTTCTGAGTTTAGAAAAGGTTTCTAGGTTGAAGCAACTTCAGATCTTTCATAGGATTTCCTCTGACTCTATGAAGATCGGCACCTGCTTGTCCGGACTTTCCATGCCTCACACCTCAAGCTGGGGCTGGGTTGTGTCCCAGAGGCCGTAAATGCTACCACCCATGTTCCCAGGGGTCCCTGGAGATTTGTCTCAGCTCCATGCTGAAGACACACATCCAAACCACAACAGTGGCCTTTCAGCACATGCCGAGGCAGCATAACCTCTTCTGCAAACACATGCCCCTGTGCTTTGGTTCCTCTTTTTCTCTGAATTTCTCATACTCCAAAGCACCCTCCATATTAGGCCATTAGTTTCAAACTGTGAGTCCTTCCTTACTTTTCTATTAGGCAAACAAAAGCGTGTTGGGGCAGCCTCTGGTTGATGCAAATGGAATAAACATTTCCCAGACACCAGGGGTTCCAGTCAGTTTGTTGCAGCTTCTTTCCTCTGAATAACCTGACACAGTCCTGAATCACCTGTCAAGCTCATCTGCTTGATGCTCAACACCTCAGCCCTGTGAGAACAGCAGAGTCTGGAAGCTTCCAAAGGGATCACATCCTCCTGTCCGGTCATTCTCGGCATCACGCCTCCAGCGGCACTTGTGAGAGATGTCAGAGAGTGTGCCTCCTGACAGGTGGCATGGGGCCTAGGGTGTTTCAAATGCGTCCAAGAATAAACAGAAAGAGATATGTTCTCCTTCTGCCTTATTATGGCCACAGACCTGTTGCATGTGAGCCTCCTAGAAGTACAGATATGAGAGAGATGGAAACAGTACCTAACAATCATGACCAGACCTTTCACAGAGAGGGACCTGCCATTTGCTGAATGAGGCATCTGGTCCTCTGGAAGTCCCTGGGGTGCCCTCTGTGACACAACAGGGCCCTGGAGTCACCATGGGGCGATATAACATTTGCAAACTACAGGGCCCCACCCTATCACCAGATCAATAGAAGAGCCTTCTCTTCTAGCCCCAGATGCAATGTGACCTCTCAGAAATGAAACCTTTTATCCAAGATTGCATTCCGTTTAAATCCAGTTAGTTCAGCGGGAACAGAGACCAAGGGACATTGCCCAGGCACGGAGGAATGCCCCGGTGTCACTGAGTTCTAGCAGGGAGGTGTAATTTGGACTTCTGACCTATGTGACTTTTCTGTGAGTCTCAGAGGTTTCAAAAATAATCCAATTTGAATAGTTTAAGATCTAGTTGGTAACAGAAAATGACTTGCTTTTCACAAATTAACTCAAATGGAAAATAAGGTCAGTCTAAATGACCTTCTGTGCATATTTCTGGGATAGCCTCAAAATGCAGTGTCATTCTCTCATAGTGTTTTCTCTAACACCATTCTTTAACTCCATTAAATAAAAGAACAAAATCTAAGAATGGACCTCATTTTATTCCTTAGTCCTACTTCTGCCCATATTTAGAAGCTATCAGATTGAATAGTGTACAATCTAGATTATTGCTGTCTCAGTCTGTGCAACGAACATTTGCTGGCTTTATTGAGTGCTTGGGGGCACTGGGGAAGATACCAAAGTGTAAAACTCAGATTACTACATAAGGTAGTAACCCACAGAAAGCCAGACTGGTCTTTTTTAACCTAGAAGTTAAACTTAGCCCAAAGTCCCATTCAAAGAAATACAGCCAGAAACAAACAAAAAGCAAAGAAATTGTCCAAAGAGATCCCATTCAAAACATGGAACAAAAGTGATGACAGCTTTTCCTGTCACTTTTTACCTACATAAATATCTTATTTGTGCATGTGTATATACATTCATTTACAACTTCTCTACTCCCTCTCCAATCCCCCCAAATCTTATAAACTCAACTCCCAAAAGATTTCTTCTCTGTCTCCCTTCCCTTGTTCTAATACTTTCTCTTGTTCGTAGTTCTTTAATATTTTCAGTGTAAACCTGGCTAGCCTCTCCTAACTTCTTCAGGTCTCCCCATGACTAGATCAGTAAGTAATTGGTGGTGGGCTCACCTGGCAAGACACAGGCTCCTGGAGAGACCAGAGGAGGTGCAGGCTGCTTCTTTCCAGCAAGCTCAGGAGGGAAAATGCTATGAATATTTAAATGATAGTCTTTCTTTATCAGGAAGGAACCATTTAATAAATACTAATTGAATGCTTATTGTATAGGCTAAGGACTACCCAATATGAACTTTACTGATAAAATAGACATGGTTGCTGCCCTCAGCTTATTTGCACAGGGAAAGGCAATTCCCAATAATTGAATAATTACTATCATGATTAGTCCTGCAGCCACCAGCAGGGTATGACTAATCCAGATGTATATTTAGATGTAAATTAAGTGGTCAAATCCCATTCCTTGTCCAGTATTAAGCCCAGAGCCTTCTTTGAGATGTCTGCAAAGTTCCCAAGGAGAATGAGGTACCGTATTTCCCCATGTAAAAGACATTCTCATATATAAGACACACCTTAATTTTGGGGCCCAAAATTTGAGGGAAAAAAATGTATTACATAAAATTATTGAACTCAAGTTTTATTCATCATAAAACTCATACAACTCCTCATCACTGTCAAAACTCCCATCCATTAGCTTGTCCTCATCTGTGTCTGATGATGAATCACTGTCTTCATATATTGCCTTGTCCTCAGTTCCATCTATGGATTTGAAATGCCACAATCACTGTATAAGATGCACCCAGTTTTTAGACCCCAAATTTTTCGGAAAAGGGTGTATCTTATACATGGGGAAATATGGTATATTTCCCTGCCTCTACTGAAGTCTTCTTATCTGCTGTATGCCTTAAAGTCAATCCTCTACCTCCCTGATTCTCCACCCAAGCAACAAGGAAACAAAAACTGTGATATATAGCTAAACTTTTGCTCAAGCTTATTAGATCACTGACAAAGAGTTATATTCCTGTACAATACAGCAAAATAGCATAAAACTATATATGAGTTATTTCATCATAAAAGTCCTTTTGGCCGCCATGGCTCAGGGGATTTCTCACTGGTCTTTCTACTCCAATTAGCATCTAGTCATTGAACATCTTGTTGTTGTGCATTTATACGTGCACACACACTCATGTACACTCATACATACTCTTCAAGTAATTCTGAAGTTCTCTCATTCTGTTACGTTCATAAGTTCAGTTCTGTTTCACCCTTACACCCAAACTCAGCTTCTGGCCCAAAGCTGAATGGCCAAAACCTCAGTTACTCAGATGAACAAAAGAGCTAGCTGTGTGTTCAAAAGCAAAAAAGAACCACAAATTTCTAATCTTTCCTCTAATAGGATCTACCTTCCTTTATTAAGTGACAAAAAGAACTATCCCGACACTGAGAGATATAAAAGCTCTCCCTTTCTGTGTAATAAGATTAGACTAAGTACTCTCTGAGACCCACTAGATTATTAAATTCCAGAAGAGCAGAGACGGTGTCTCTCTTACTCTCTGGTTATCTAGTATCTAGCCACCTCAACAAATGTTTTTTGAATAATGTACTAAAATCCTTTTCAGTGCCAACACTCTGTGATTCTTTAATACTTGCAATTCTTTTATCTATTTTTAGTTTCTTACTACACTTCTCCCATTTTGGAGGAACTATGGAGGAAAACTTCTAGTCAGAATTAAAGCATTAAACCTGTTTGATTACTGTATCAGCTAGGATTGCTTGGGCCATGAGTAACTGAAGAACCAACTTAAAATGGTTTAAATGGTAAAGAAATGTATTACTTCACAGAATACAAAGTTCAAAGATATGGGTGTCAGCAGCTTGGCAACATTATTGTACAGATATCCAGGGGTTGGTTTCTAATTTTCTACTCTGCCATCTCCAGTGAGGTCTTAAAGAACATCTTATAGCTTCAAAATGGCTGTAGCTGCACCAAATATCACATCCAAACACAACAAAGCACTTCTCCGGGTCCTTCATTGGGAACAGTTAATCTTCCCAGAAGCTACTCCATAGTCTTTACCTGACATTTCACTAGCCAAAGCCACATTATATGCTCGGTCTTAAACCATTCAATGGCAAGGGAGATAGAATACTTATGGCGGTCATAGACTAATCAGTATTCAGCTCTTGGAGTTGGGATACCAGAGTCTCAGAAGAACCCATAGTCCCAAAAGAACATGGCCACTCCTTGCCTGAATAAAATTGAGATTCTATTAGTAAAGATAAAGAAAGGAGTGTCTCTTAGGAAGTCAACCACTGAAACATGCCATAATTACTATCATTAAAAGGACATTCTACATGTAATAATTCTTTTCAATGTGAAACTAATGCAAAATAAAAGGAATGTTTCAGAGATGGGATTACTGACTAACCTGAAATTGTCAATATTGATGCATTCTCTTTTTCTATAGACCTTTAATCATGTTTTGTGTCCAAATTATTTGTACTGGAGATAAAAAATTGTCAATGTCCCCTTACTTTGGATCTTTAGGATTCTTGTTTTCACTGAAAACTTTTCAGAAGAATGTATTCCTGTCCTCTGTCCCATGACACTGAAACAAACAAAGCCACATGCAATGGACTACACCTAAATCCAAGAAGCTGTTATTTATTTCAGACACTGTATAACCCACCTTCTTAGAACTATTCATTATCCTGTGAAAGTTTCTCTCTTGGATACCAAAATAGAGCACACAGGAGCAAACCATTAATGTTAGTGACCACAGCGAACAGATACAGACACTGATGTTCTAAGTTCAAAGTGTCAGGTCATGTGTGGTGATCCAAAAAGAAAGACTGCACAGCCTACTCCATCTCCACTTCCCTTGAAAGTCAAAAGTTCTTCTAGATGCAAATGACAAAACCAGGCCTAAACTATGGTAAACAAAACAGAACTTTTTATTGACTTATCAGGACACTTTCTGTGCTTCTCCATAGAAAAAAAACTTCTTTCCAATTTAAATTTTTGAATCATTTTATTTTAGGATTTTTCTTTTTTTGAAAAGAGCAAAAAGTTTAAAGGTTCTTATGTGCTTGTCAAATAGCACAGCATGATAAATATTACAGCACCCAAATTACCATCAATAGAGCCCCAGTAGCTCACATCTGCTATGGAGTTCACTTTATAATCAATCAGGTGTATTGAAAAGGTCTTTGTTACAGAAGAGAACAAAAGTCACCTGTGTTTTTCAGTTTACTCGAATTTGTACACAAGATATAATTTGCTACACCACAGGCCCCTTGCTCAAAGAGATTCAAAACAACAAAAGCAAAAATAATTTCTATTATTCTGAGAGTAAGATAAGTGACAGAGAATCTAACTGTGATCATCTGGGAACTACATTAAATCTAAATCATACACAGGAACAAAGATTTTTGCTGGAGGGAAATGCTATAAAGTTCAGCCACTATAATTCTTCAATTCATAGATGAAGAAATGAGATCAATGGTCTTGTGGTTAAGGTGGCTAGTTGGATACTAAGTTGATTTTTATTCCATCCTTGAACTCAACTAGACTATCAGTAAAGGAACATGAACTATGCAAACTTATAAGGCAAAAGAAAATAGGAGAGGAGATTCATACTAGACAAGAAACTACAGTGGAGTGATGAAGGGTGGTCATCAACTTAGCAGGTGGACAAATCTGGAAATAAAGTGGCTCCAGATGGAAAATCCTACAGCAAGAAGACAACTTGTGCCTCTACATCCCAGAAGCGCATGGGAATCAGTGAGACCAGGAACCGCTGACAGGGTTCTGAGGATGGTATGGAGATCTAGAGGCTGGTTAAAAGTCAGGATAAGGAGGCAGTCAATCTCCTAGGTCTCATTCCCAGCCCAACTTAGCCAAGACAGTGTTCATCCTCACTTTGGCAGAAAATGGGGTCTCCTCTCCAGAAACACTGAACCAGAGGAGCTTCATGCTAGGCCCGAGGAGGGAGGGGGAAGGCACAACAGTGGAATTATACTGACTTAATAATGATGACAATGCAGATAGTAAAAACAGGCAACTTATTGAACACACTATGTTTCAAACACTGTAGGTACTTTATATTCATTATTCACTTGATCTTAAAAACTATCCTAGAAAGTAGGTATTATTAGTGCTTCATTTTACAGATAATTTTTTTAAAAGGTCAAGTAAGTCAAATAAGTGACAAGTGAGGGAGCAGAACTTTGAAACCAGCTAATCTGATTTTAGCATCTAATTAACCACAGTACAGGGAGCCGTCATCCCCCAGTCATGATTTCTGGAACCTATTACTCAGATGTACAGCTCCAACAGTAAACTCAGTTGAAGAAGTAGAAGAGCCACAGACACAAGACCTACAGGTCCTGCCTGATCAAAGTCACCCATAGGTTTGACCCACCAGGCACCCAGAACTTTTACTCAACTTTTTAGAGCCTTGCACTTCCATATGAATGAATATCCAGGACATCATATATTTGAGAAAAGTCTCTAACATAGAAAAGAGGAAACAAACAAATCGGAAAAATAAAATTCAAAGGAAACAGAAAAAAATAAATGTGCAGAAGAGAAATCGAAAAGAAACAGAATAAATTCAGAGAAATAAGAAAAAATATTGCCTCCAAGAAACAAGTGTAGAATGCTATCTTTAAAAGAAGGTTTTAAATATAAATATAAAAATAAAAAAATATTTATATCTATTATATATATATAATAAATTCAGGGTGGGCCAAAAGTAGGTTTACAGTTGTTAGTGTGGGAAACACAGAATTTATTCTTGTGTTATTATTGATTAAATATTGTATTTTTTAATATGAACAACTGTTTTGTTTTGTTTTTTGTTTGTTTGTTTTTTTAAATTTTTTTTAATTCATTTTAGAGAGGAGACAGAAAGGGAGAGAGAGAGAGACAGAGAGGAGAGAGAAACAGAGAGAGAAGGTGGGGAGGAGCTGGAAGCATCAACTCCCATATGTGCCTTGACCAGGCAAGCCCAGGGTTTCAAACCGGCGACCTCAGCATTTCCAGGTCGACGCTTTATCCACTGCGCCACCACAGGTCAGGCTAATATGAACAACTGTAAACCTACTTTTGCCACACCATGTACTTTTAATTTTTTAAATGACACCAGAAATTTAGAAAATAAATAGAGGAATCAGAAGTTAATGTTGAAATTTTAAAATATATATAAATAAATAAGTGGAACAGAAAAACATAAGAAAGTGATAAGTCAATCATTTAGGACTTCAATATCTTATTAAGAGGAGAAAAAGAAAACTGAGAAAGGGGAGAAAATTATCAAAGAAATAAAACAAGAGCTGACCTGTGGTGGTGCAGTGGATAAAGTGTCGACCTGGAATGCTGAGGTTGCCGGTTCGAAACCCTGGGCTTGCCGGGTCAAGGCACATATGAAAGTTGATGCTTCCTGCTCCTCTCCTCCTCCTCCTCCTCCTCCTCCTCCTCCTCCTCCTCCTCCTCCTCCTCCTCCTTCTTCTTCTTCTTCTTCTTCTTCTTCTTCTCTCTCTCTCTCTCTCTCTCTCTCCCCTAAAATGGATAAATAAAATCTTTAAAAAAAAAAAAGAAAAGAAAAATACAACAAGAAAACTTCCTGGAACTGAGAAAAACAAAAAGACAATACAATGAGTGGCAATAACAACTTCAACATACATCATTATAAAATTTCAGAATATCAACCCAATCATGTGGTGGCACAGTGGATGCAGGCATCCCCAAACTATGGCCCCACGGGCTGCATGCGGCCCCCTGAGGCCATTTATCCGGCCCCCGCCGCACTTCCCGAAGGGGTACCTTTTTCATTGGTGGTCAGTGTACTGGAGTACTGTATGTGACAGCCCTCCAACGATCTGAGGGACAGTGAACTAGCCCCCTGTGTAAAAAGTTTGGGGACCCCTGGTAGAGCATTGGCCTGGGACACAGAGGACCCAGGTTCAAAACTCAAGTTCACTGGCTTGAACGCTGGCTCACCAGCTTGTGCATAGGGTCACTGGCTTAAGCATGGGATCATAGATATGACTTCATGGTTGCTGGCTTGAGGCCAAAGGTCACTGGTTTGAGCAAGAGGTCACTTGCTCTGCTGTAGCCACCCCCCACGTTTAGTAGACTGGGGAGAAATATCTTCATCATTCTGAGGGGAAATGGTTTCCAAACTAGCTTCAGCTATTTCTCCCACCTCTCTCTCATGTTCTACCCAATGCTGCTCAGTCTAACTTGTAACCAGACTCAAATCCAGAACAAATCATGTAAATTCCCATGGATCTACAGTCTCAGGTGCTGACAGCAGGCAATCCCACCATGGAAGCTGTTACCACTCCAGGGAGTCCAACCTGGGCAACTTTCCAGTGGCTTCCTCTGTGAGGATTTTCCTCATCTGTTGTGAACCCAGACTGTTCCATCTTTGCACCAGATTTCCAAAATCTGACCTTGGGGAGCTAGTAATTCCTTTCTATATTTGTTTTTCTCTTGGCTGCCATAAGCAATTACCACAAATTTAGTGGTATTTAACAACGCAAGTTTATTATCTCATAGTTCCGAAGCCCCAGTACACTAGACTGGTCCCCCTGTTACGGGCTGAAATCAAGGTCTAGGTCAAACTGAGCTCTTATCTGGACATTGTGGGGAAGAATCTGCTTCCAGAGGTGACCTACCTGTCACCTGATGGGACTCAGGTCAGACACCAGACCATCCAGATCCAACTAGAAACACCAGTACTTACTTCATTGTAGTGTGCAACCTCTACTTTGCAAGTTCTGTTTAATTTGTTTAGCTCTTTGTTCATTCCTTAAAAGCATGTGATATGGTTATGGATTTATAACACACCAGAAATGACACCAATTGATTCTTACTTTTGTCCTTTGAGCTTACAGCACAAAAGGGGGGAGCAAAATCATACCCTTCCTCAGACATTATTGCTTGGTTGATTTTCATGTTTCCCAAAATGAATAATTTTTGTTGTTCTCCCACAGTCATTAAAAAAAAATAGATCTGATCGGCAGAAACATTGTGACTGTCGCAGGAAACCCTCCTAGAGGACATTTGAGCTATTGATATTCTCTCCTCAAGCCAGAAACCGTCTCTGGAGATAAACAAAGGATGGAAAATAAATTGATGGAACCAGAGATGGCTGCAAACCCATAAATAGCTTTCCTCACTGTTGCCATCTCAGTTTTTTTTATTATACTTTACTTTTGCAAATAGATGGGGGACAAATCTAGTTTTATTTCAGCATGTTTAACTTTTCAGTTAAAGACCAAAAATGGTTCCTTTTGGCTGCTTTGTTAAAAATCACAATGCTCCTTCCCCTAAAAAGGGCCCTATTCATTACACTGCAATGTCAGGAGCAACTCAGAGGAGAATGTGTAACTTCCATTGTGCTGAGGCTTTAATGTTTTCATGAAGATCCTCTCTTCAGCTCCTTAAACATTTGCCTTTCATTTGTTTTATTGAATTAGGCGGCAAAGCACTCGAGCATGAAGCTCTTTGTCACCTCTAACCAGGCTCACCTTGATTTCATATATTCATATGTCTTATCTCGGTATATTAATCTATACATCTATTCCACTGAAAACGAGACCTCGCTAATGTATTATGTAAAAGAAAAAGCCACCTCTATAGTTGCATTTTGCATGCAGGTATGCCTAAAAGTGGATTTGTTACCTCAGACTTAGAGCTGGCTCCTTTCATAGCACTAATCCAATGGAAAAATGGAATTATATTATGATTTTTTTATTGTGGGTTATACTACAACCATGACAACAGCAGGCCAACACCTTGGCTTTCATTTCTTTAAATATAAGCAAATTTTAATACAAAGAAGTCTGGACCAGTATAAGCAAAATTCTGCATACATACCTTCAAAGATGCAAATCACATTATTAATTCACCACCTGCTACTCATTTGGGTTAGATAGCCCACCACCCAAGCATAGGATTTGCTGGGGTGGTGAAGGGCTTTATACATGTGGCCAAAAATATATCTTTTCCTTCTAAATATTACTCTTCCAAATATTAATGAGAGAAATATATAAAACAGGCAATAACATAATCAAGAATTTGAGTCAGGAGACCTCAGCTAACCTGACCAGGTGGTGGCACAGTGGATAGAACATCGACTGAGACACAGAGGACCCAGGTTCGAAACTCCGAGGTCGCCGGCTTGAGCACAGCTCATTAGGCTTGAGAGCAGGGTCGCTGGCTTGAGCATGGGATCATACACATGACCCCATGGTCAGTGGTTTGAGCCCAAAGGTTGCTGGCTTGAAGCCCAAGGTCACTGGTTTGAGTCCAAGGTCACTGTCTTAAACAAGAGGTCACTTGCTCTGCTGGAGCCCCCTGATCAAGGCACATATGAGAAAGTAATCAATGAACAACTAAGATGCCGCAACAAAAAAAATTTATGCTTCTCATCTCTTTCCCTTCCTGTCTGTTCCTTTCTGTCTCTCTCTCTCTCTCTCTCTCTCTCTCTCTGTCACACACAAAAAAAGAGAATCTCAGCTATTGCTTATAAAACATTCTCAGTTTAACCTTTCACCAATGTTCTTGCATTTGAAGCAAGATAATTAATTCATAGGTACTAAAGGCATCTCCTTAGTCACAGAAAGTCTTTAGTTATCTTTTTCAGCTTCTCTGTCACCTTATTCTGATTCAGAGGCATGTTTTCTACTAAGAAGAATTGTTAGGTAGCTGGTTCTTCCATACCACAAATATTTATTGAGTGCTTCATCTATACCAGGCACTATTCTGGGTACTGGGAGTATAGTAATGAGTAATTCAGACCAGATCCTTCCTGTCACAGAAAATGGAAAGCAGTGGATGCTATGAAGAAAATTCATGGCAATGTGAAGACACAGGCTGTTGGAGAAACATTAAATGTGGGACCATCAGTAAAGACCTGAGCTGAGCTCTGAATGACAAGGATCAATTAGATAGCATTGGGGAAAGAGTACTCTAGGCAAGGCAACAGCATGTGCAAAGTCCTGAGCTGGAAAAGACATCTGATGCTGGTTCACTCCAGCTGGACAAGAAGGCAAGTCATCCTCCATTCACTGAGCCTCTATTTAGTAGGAGCCAGGAACACAGAGGTAAAAACTTCCATTCTACCCTCCAAGAACTTAGCCTAGTGGAACGACAGGCAAACAATTCAAATACAATGTAATAAGTGCTACAACAGCAGTATGCACCTGATGCTATGGGACAGGAGAGAGAAAAATCAAATAGGGTCATAGAACCAGTCATAAATTAGCTTCCAGCCAATGTGGGCCAACTGTCAATTAGCATGAACCTTGGCAAGTGAGAGCTACTCATATATTTATGCACTCGATCAGTCAACAGATATTGAGTGAGTGCTAATATTCTAGGACTATGCCAGGTATTGGGAACCTACATTAGGTAGGATGTTTTTGGTTGTTAGGACCAGAAGGTCAACTCAAAAATCTCAAAATGCTTTAAACAAAAGAAGAGATTTCTTAATTTGCGTAACTGAAAAGTCAAGTATCGGCTTGTGCAAGTGCTCAAACAATAAAGCTAAATCTGTCTTTCTCTTTCTCTCCTTTCTTCTCCTATTCCCCCTTTCTCAATCTTCTCCAACCTCAAATCCCAAGTCTAATTTTTGTTTGTTGTCTTCAGATTATGGAAAGCTCCATGCAGCTTATATCCTCCCAAATTCAAGTCCAGCAGAAAAAGAGATTCTCTCTTCTTGACAGTTCCAACAAATGTCCTAAAATTGATTAGACAGCTTTAAAGCTTTAATCACACTCATTCCTAGACCAATCATTCTGACCAGGGGAACTGTTGCTCTGACTTATCAGGTCTGGGTCACTTCCTACTCTGGGTCATTTCCTACTCAGGAATCCAGTCAACCCACCTGAACCAAGTGGACTGAGACAGAGGCTGGCAGAGGAGGGGTTGATTTTTTCAAAGCAGACGGATGGAAAGTTGGGCAGGTAAAACCCACAAATGTCTACAGCAGGACACAAGACTAAATGAACATTGTCCCTGCGTTAAAGAACTCAGCCTTGTGGAAGAAATATATTATTCCCCACCAAAATCAGAATATAATGTAATACATGCCACAGTAGCCATAGCTATTGAAGTCTCAGTGGTGTCTTCAACTGTTGCCAATGTCAAGTATATGAACTGCCTCTCTTTTGTGTCCCCTTCCCTGCAGGACACATTCCTCAGATCCTTTCCAACCCCCCATGGGGAGTCCACCTCCCCATGACCTCTTTTCCACTCTTCCTTCATCCTTCCCACCAGGGGAATACCTTCCCACTAACAACTCCCCCGTTCCCTATCATTTCCTCATATTTTCTCTAGGTTCCTTACAACTAACATTGAGGAATAGACTGGTTAAAATCTATTATTTTGTTCTTCCTTGAATTTTTCAAAAAGACAAACTTAAATAATAGCCATGTCCTCTTCTCCCATGGAATAATAGTTTTTGATTTTTTTTCTACTTTACCCATAGCATATAGAGGAAGGATTACTTCCCCCAATGTACCTAGATACCATTCCACAATCTCAGAAGTACCAAATTATAAATAACCTCCAATTATAGATAACCTTGCTTACATTTTGCACATAATTGAAATTTTCCTGCCCTTTGCAATTGCATTCCATCTCAATTTGATTTATTTAACTGGTCCCACACCTTACAGGGGCTCTGTTCCCCACTGGTATTTGTTAGCTCCCATGGGTTCTGATTGCTGACAACCAAACTGCCATCTCTGTGTCTGGTTTATGATCAGATGCACATGTGTTTTAATTTTTTTTTATTTTTAGTGGAATTTTGATAAGGAAAGTTATCATATTTTCTAAAACATTCATCATAAAATAACTCCTTGTCCTACAATTGTGCTCAAAACCTTAAGTCATTTTTTAAGATAGGCTGGCTGGAATATGTGTTTTGTTCATCCTCATATTTGTTGAATATAAAAATCAATAAAGGCGCCACTCTGCACATTTATCTAATGTAATAATCAATACCAATACCTTTCCTGATATTTACTTACTATAGTAATCAATAACAATACTGTTTGTTTATTTCATGGCATTGATCAAAGGAAAAGACCAAATCTATGTGCTTTATCCACCTTATATACATGCAGACTGGGCAATCCACTACTAACATCTCCCTTCTTTTTCCTATTTCCCACTGTTTAGACCTGAACAGAGAGAGCATCCTTCTTCTCCTTGCTGTAGAATGTGATAGTCAGTAAATTATCATATTTTTATTAGGCAGCCAGCATAGATTGAACTTCTCTCCACATTGTTTTGGTTACTGTGAAGGAAACAGAGAACTGTAATGTGATTTTACCCTGTATTTGTTAGTGTAATATTAACTGCTGCAACAGATAAGCCACAGCATCCCAGTGGCTTAATATATAATAAGTTGCTAAATTGGTTGCTTACCATCTAACAATATACTATGGTTATTTCTGGTTGATGGAGTACTTTCATATAGCACTTTAGAGACCTAGGCTTCTTCCATATTATAGATCCCTCTTCTCCTAGAATCTCACAATCCTCTGCATTCAGCCAGCATGTGCAAAAAGAGCATGAAAGACCATGTGTAGCATGTTTTATCAAGTCAGACCCGGGGGTATTGTTTTAACAAGTCAGTACCCATTACTGGTTTTAACAAGTCAGTACCCATTATGGATGTCTGTATTCCTTTGGTTAGAACTCAGTCCATACTAACTCCAAGGCAATACAAGCTGAGAATGTGGTCCAGCTATATGCCCAAGTGGAAGTCATTGGATCTGATGAACAGTTAGCCAGTCTCTGCCTCCACTCCATCCTGGAGTTGTTTATAATTCAAGAGGAACACATGATGAAGCAAATGAAGTATTAGACACTTGAGGGAATAAGAAACTCATTCAAGACTGAATTAATCAGTGAAGGCTTTGTAAAGAGGGATTTAAAAATGGGTAGAACTTGGAGATAAACTGAAGAGCCACCCCAGAAAGTAAAGCAATATAGGTTAAGCCAAAGCACAGGTAGAGACAGGCATGCATTAACCAGAGGACTGTGAGGGGCCCATTCTGACATCTGCACAGTCACTGTTAGGAACCGGAGAACAACATACCTGGTGAAGGAGACCAAGATGAAACTACCTGGACTACTGACTCTGCTACCTTGAACATATGTTTGCATTGAATTGGGATTCTGCTGATCCAACCAAAGAGCCCAGTGTCCTTTCCCACATTTTTTTTTTATCTCTTTCCTTTTTATTGAATGTATTAGGGTGGCACCGGTTAACAAAATTATACAGGTTTCAGGTGCACAATTCTACAGCACATCATCTGTACACTGTATTGTGCGTTCAACACCCCAAGTCTCCATCCATCACCATTTATCCACCTATACCCTCCTTCACCTTCCCCCCCCCCCACCAGCAGTCACCACAGTTTTCTCTCTCTCTCTCTCTTTTATTTTGGTCAGTTTTTTGTTCAATCCCTCTACCTCCTTTACACAGCCCACCCCTCCAGCCCCCGACAGCTGTTAACCTGCTCTCTATATATGAGTTGGTCTCTATTTGGCTTGTTATTTCATTTTGTGCATTAGAGTCCACACATGAGTAAAACTATATGATACTTTTCTGTCTTTGACTGGCTTATTTCACTTAGCATAATGCTTTCCAGGTCCATCTATGCTGTTGCAAAGAGTAAATTTCCCTCTTTTTTATGGCCATTGCTTTATCACCATTTTCTAAGTGATCTCTAAATCTCAGCTGACATGTCAAGTTTGAGTGGAAAATGTTAACATTTCCTACAGTGTGTCGTCGCTCATTTTGAGTGTTTCAAAACGCAAAGAGAACACAAATAGCAATTCCTGAAAGACCATGATTAACCTAAACAACCATCTCACATGTGTTAAACCACAAGTTAGTTCTTGTAATACAACAAAACTAAGAGGTCACTGAGAATCAGATGCGCCAGTTAAGGAAGCATAGGAGTATATATAACTAAATATCTAGACCATGGGCATGTTACAGCAGCAAAACCAAGTAAAAATTAAAACCCAATAGTTCTCTCTTTGGCTTAGCTCCTAAATACCCACAGCATTAGGGGGATCACTGTTCTAATCAAATCCTACCTACAAATTAGGCAGTTCCTACAGGTTAATTCACACCTGGTACCAAACAGAAGTCCTTAAGGTCATGCATTTTTT
Organism: Saccopteryx bilineata; assembly: GCF_036850765.1. Classification (NCBI taxonomy): domain Eukaryota; kingdom Metazoa; phylum Chordata; class Mammalia; order Chiroptera; family Emballonuridae; genus Saccopteryx; species Saccopteryx bilineata. Next base: position 100,317,234 of record NC_089490.1, read on the forward strand.
AACCCTTTGGGGAAATCTCTGGTCTCTGTGGGAACATGCCTCTGCCTTCACCTGTTCTGACACTTCCTCCAATATTTCAATGTGCTCCAGTACTCCCCTTGTTAAGCTGAGAATCACATATTCAACTCCAACGCGTTTTGCACACAAATCAGAACTAGCCTATTCCCTTGTAGAAATTTTAGGGTGGTAGTTATTTACCTTTAGTTGATTTTGAATAATTTTGAAAATGCAAAGGAAGCTAAGGCTTCTGCTCCCCCCAGAAAAAGTCACATAAGCATAAAAGGGACTTCAACTATATGTGAGGGAATCGTTCCCAAGAACCTCTTATAATTTAAAATCACTTTCAATGACCATTTTCCACTTACCGCAGCACACTGGTAAAAAACTCTCTGCTTCCTACACCAACTCAAATGTCCTTTTTCATTTTACAGATGAGAAAAATAGTGCAGAGAAACATTAGGCAACTTATCACCACCCACCTCCAGGAGTAACAGAGCAGGGTTGGAAACCAGGCAGTTTACCTCCAAAGACTTTAAACACACATTTAACCATATGTTCCCCTCTCCACATCCCTGTTCTAATGATATGTTCTTTATATATCCTTAAAAAATAAAATAAACAAAAAAAAAAAAACAGAAACAGACTCACACATACAGAGAACAAATTGATGGCTGCCACAGGTGAGGACAGTTATTGCACTGAATTAAAAGGTAAAGGAATTAAGGACAAATTGACTGATACAAAATAGTCACGGGGATGTAAAGTACAGAACAGGATATATAGTCAACAATATTGTAATAACTACTCATGGCACCAGGTAGGTACTAGATTTAGGAGGACCACTTCATAAATTATATAAATGTCTAGCTACTATGCTGCACACCTAAAACTAATATATACTGCTTACAAAAATTAGGGGATATTTCAAAATAAATATGAAGCTATAAAATATCCCCTAATTTTTGTGAGCAGTGTAATATTGAATGGCAACAGAAACTGAAAACTAAAAATTAAATAAATAAATAATATAGCTACCTTCTCCATATTCCTGACACTGGCCCTCAAGGGGTTGAGTATTACTCATCACTAGTCCTCAGTCTCCCTCCCAGGCTCTCTGATCAGGTTATCAATGAGGTTTACCTTCACACATCCTTAGGGAGAACTCCTTAGTTTCAAAAACTTAGGCAGATGTAGGACCAGATTTTGGTTTTGCCACCTCTCTTAAACTCAAGCCAGCTACTTGGTTTCTTCTAATGATGATCATTAAATCATCAATATGGAGATCGAGGTGTCTTTACTTTTAATCTCCCTGAATTTCAACCTGTACCCAAAGTCCTTCTGAACCTAGTATTGTTTTACACTCTGCAGTCATGGTCACAGGAAGAGCAGTATTCTCCTCTCAATGTGTTAAAGCTCTGGAGTCCCTGAAGTTTGCAAGTACTGGTCAGAGAAAGACTATAATCAAAACTCTTTTGGTCCAAGTTAATAAAAATCATCTTTGGTTTACAATTTAAATGGTTTTTTTTTTCGTTTTATATGAGGGTCATATAAATGTCAGGGTCATGTCCAACTAAATTGGGAGATTGAAGTGTTTTGATTAATTTATTTTCAATAATCTTAAGTAATCTAACACCTCACATTTACTTAGGTCAACTGTGTTGTAATTCACAATAAATACTTTATAAATTAAAAATAAAATATATGCCTGACCAGGTGGTGGCACAGTGGATAGAGCATTGTACTGGAACACAGAGGCCAGGTTCGAAGCCTCAAGGTTGCTGGCTTGAGCATGGGGTCATCCAACTTGAGTGCAGCCTCACTAGCTTGAGCGTGGGGCCACTGGCTTCAGTGTGCAATCATGAACATGACCCCATGATCACTAACTTGAGCCCAAAGGTGCTGGCTTGAGCAAGGGGTCACTGGTTTGTTTGGAGCCAGTCAAGGAACATATGAGAAAACAATCAATGAACAACTAAGGTGCCACAACAAAGAATTGATGCTTCTCATCTCTCTCCCTTCCTGCCTATCTGTCCCTCCCTCTCTCTTTCCCTCTCTTTCTCTCTCTCTCAAATAAATAAATAAATAGATAAATAAAATCTATTTCTCCTAAGAATTGAAGTTCTAAAAGCTCTCAAGAATAGCATCTTTCATATTCACCTAATTTTTTTTCTCAAGCACCCCTTTCACCTTTCCTGGGGGTGATGAGGAATTCTTAAATAATCATTGTTAATTATAATTCATGAGTTGAATAATTATCAGGATCTGCACACTGACCTTTCACTAAGGAAATTACTTAGAAAGTCACCTGAAGAGTCTACTCTCCCCTGGAGAAAAATACGCATCTGTAAAATAATATTCTGCAGATTTTCTACACTAGCCACTGTTGCCTCAAAGAATCATTTTTACTTGAACACAAGTTACTAAAAACTTAATTTTGCTTTCTTATTTGTTTTGAGAGACTAAATTGCAGCTCATAGAGACGGTTATTAAGGTTTGAATAGAGATTAAATATGCTTACATTCAAGAATCATTTTAATTGGTCCATTAAACAGCAGCATTGCAAAGAGGTCTATATTTTTATTTGCTTCATTACTTAAAACTAAATAGCAGTTGTTAACTGTATTACAATGGTTAAATATTCTACATTGTTGATGTTGAAATTTAGCTTAGTATTGACTTACTGACAATTTTTTTCTATTTGCTTTATATTGACTACATGATAGACGATAGTTTGGCTGAATTCTCTGCTCTTTTATCAAGTCTTTAAAAAATAAGTGGAAATAAATTCCAATGAAAATTGTTTGTATTAGTCAAAATATAATGGGTTATGAACAACAACAGGCAATTTCTATATCTTCATGAAAACAAGGGTTTACTTCTTCATCCTGCTATGTATCCATTGCTGGTTGGCCATGAATCTTCTCCACATCAACTTCTCTCTTAGGAATAGAGTGACAGAATAGTCTCTATCTGGGACAACACTGATCCCCACAGCAGGGAGGAAAAATAGATAATGCAAACCACAGTGGTTCTATAAGCTTCTGTTGGAAATGTCACACATCACCTTAGCTCTTACTTCATTGGCCACAGTAAGTCACATGACCAAACTTGACCTCAACAGAAAATAAAATGTATAACCCTCCCACAGGAAGAGACACTACAAGGAGCCAAACAAAGACATATGGGTAGGACCATGCCAATATTTTTCATAAAAATGAGAGAAAAATCTTTTCAGTATATGTATCCAAGGCAAAAATTTTGTTTCTTCTAAGAGACATTGATAAGAGTGTGGTGGTTACGGGGGGGGAGGGGGGAATGGGAGAGGGATAGGGGGTGGGGAGGGGCACAAAGAAAACAAGATAGAAGGTGACACAGGACAATCTGACTTTGGGTGGTGGGTATGCAACATAATTGAACGACAAGATAACCTGGACTTGTTATCTTTGAATATATGTATCCTGATTTATTGATGTCACCCCATTAAAAAAATAAAATTATTAAAAAAAAAATTTTGTTTCTTTATTAAAATTTCTTTCATATAAAAAAAATATTACAGACAAATTAAAGTTATCACCTAAAAAACAAGTTTGTCTCAAGATTACTGAAATTAAATTGTCCTCTGACTTCCTGCTCAACAAGGAATGAGAGGCAGTAGAATATTCAGTGTAACCAAGAACTTTAAAGGACATAATCATTTGGAAAAGAAATTTTCCAGAGAAGTCTTCTAAGGGCATTTCAGCAAAAGAAGCTTACATTCCAATGTCCTATTTTCATAAGGAATGGGGGAATATGCTTAAGAGGCAGAGGCTTAAAAAGTGAAGTTTAAACTAATTTTGACAATTTAGCACTGCCAAAATGAACTGCCACCTCGGGCACCCTTAAGATTTGTGCTTCAGAAACCTTGAGGGGTTTCAGAGAGCTAAGAGGATTCATTCTAAGTCAAAAATGTTTTAGTGTTGTGGACAATGTTAAGAAATCTCAAAATTCTAGAACAAAATTGTCAGTATTTGAGATGATTTTTTTTTGTTTTTATCTAAGGAAGTAAATTTTATCCCAGCAGTTACTTGATGTGATTCTTAGAGGAAGGTCACAGAATAGAAGCCCTGAAAAGCCATTTTCCTGGTTTGTTTTAATGTCGGTAATGCTTTGCCTTAAGTAGCTTTGTAAATTTGGTGACCACTAAGACCCTCACTATTTTATTACTACATACCAAACCCAAAATTAAATCTACTTGAGCCCAAGGGGGCTTCCTAATGTTTGGATTCAGAAGATTACATCGAAACTCTTCGCACTGTAATCACAATCAAGATCAAGAATTAAAAGTTCAGATATGTAGCTCACCCTCAAGCCATTTATTCAGTAAACATCATTTGAATCCCATTAATAAGCAATTCTGTTCATTCTTCTAAGAAATTTAATGTTGGCCACATCGGCTCTCCTCAGAGTACATCTTGTAAATTGGTAGGATTTAATTGATGGTTATGTGGCAAATAGATTCCATAATCAAATAGGTTTGGGAAACATTAGGTTAAACAAAAAAATAATAATAAATGTATTAACAATTTCTCAAAGCTATTAAAAGGCTAATACATATCAAGAACCTCCAAGAAAGAATTATAACATGCAGCACTTTCCAAACTCATTTGACCAGTGAATCCTACTTTTTGTAGACATTGAGTGTGACTGTGGTTCAATGAAATATACTTTTAAAAGTTCTAAATTAGGTTCTTCCAGATAATGTTTGCATTAAGTTATTACTGTAAATATTATCTAGAGTTAATGCTTTAGTCACAACATCTGTTCAAAATTAATAAAGCACTCCTTTTAAACAGAAAATGACTAATTAGACAGTAATGACCATTACACAGCTGATTCAACCACAACATTGCAGATTTCCCTTCCTCTATCATCTTAAAACCAAATTTAAAGAACTGTTTGACAATGTGATCAATTACTCAATTATCAAAAATTTATGAACAGAAGGAAAATTTATGAACAGAGGACAAATTAATCAGTGAATGTTTTCATTACCCATATTATATTTTACCATCCTATTGTATAGACCCAGCCAGTGAGAACCCAATTTCAGAAGTCCCTTGAATGACACTGAAACAATATATACATATATATATATATAACAAGAAGCAGTGGCTTTCTCAGAACACAAACCTGGCTGGAACAGGGATTGCTCACATTCTGTGAGAAAGAGCCAATCTTGATTTCCCTTCAAAGGTCAAAGAAGTCAATAGGATTGAATGGCTGATAGTGAAGAATATAAGAGCTGAGCATTAGCAGCCCTCTTAGCTCATTTGGAGAGAAGGAACTGATGTCAGCTGATTTTTCTTTACCAGTGGGAGGTATGGTACAAAAAAAGAAGTGACAGTGTGATATAGCTAGTTAATGATGTTCTGAAATTATCGAGGCCTTTTAGCCACCAGATCAAAATACCTCCTGGATGAGGCCTACCTCTGACCATACACTAATACTAAAACTTGCTCCCCACTCAGCCCCTGGAGCTCCCACTGCTCTTATTCTATATTTGTCTATAACTCTTGTCACAGTCTAACACATTATATAATTCGCTTATTTGTGATGCTTGATGATTGTTGTCTGTGTCCCGCACAAATTTAAGCTACACAATGACAACACAAATGTTTGTGTAATTAATGAAAAATTAAAGAAAAATAAGCGCTCATAACTTTGGTCCCAGGAAAGTTTCTAAAATTGTCCATCTGAACAGTACATGTCTCTGCTCACACATTCCCCCAGAAGAGGAAAAGGATGGAGGAGATAGCTGAGATTTCCACCCCCCTCAGCCCACTTGCCAATGCCAAGGCCATTGTCTGCTACTTCCCTCACCTTCCTGTTACTTATCCTCTTGAACCAACAAGGATTAGCAAGACAAGAAATGCAGAAGTCCCTCTTCTAACAGTGTTCTCTCATCAGCTATGAAGCCGGAGAATATAGTGCAGAAGCCTCTTAACTGGACTCCCTCAATCTGTGCCTTCTGCAATCTATTCTCAACACAGCCTTTGAAATATGCCATATCTCATCACTTCTCAGCTCAAATGGCTCCCTATTTCCAACAAAGAGCCAAAGTCTTCAAAATGGTCTATAGACCCCATATGATCTGGTTTTTATTCCCTCTCAGACCTCATTTTCAACTACTATCTACCCTCTTTCCACTCCAGCCCCCTCATTGTTTCTCAAACACGCCAACCTTGCTCCCACCCCAGGTCTTTGCACTAGCTGTTTCTTTGACCTTGAATGCCCTCCTCCCAGCAGATACTCGATGGCTCACACCATTATCTCCTTCAAGTGTTTGCTCAAATAGCAGCATGTCAGGGAGGCCTTCCTTGAATACGTCAACTCTCCCGCCTCACCCCTGCTAGGGGCCTGCTCTCTCAGCCATGCTCTACCACCTCCTTGCTTATCATACAGAGCTCACTTGCATAATTTTACTTACTAGTTTGTTTCCATTCTCCACTCGAATTTTTAGAAGAAAAGAAAATAATCTTCAGGTGGGACAGAGAATTTTTGCAATTTCCCTCACAATTTTTATCCTCAAGGCCTAGAATAAAAACCAGCATATCATGCAGTGTAAATAGTCATTGAATAAATAGAGTGGTTTAAATAATGCATTTTGGTTACCCTGTCCTAGATTTGAATCCCAGCTCTATCATTTATTAGTACCTGCATAATCCTTGGTAACTTTCAGAAGTTCTCTGAACCCCAGTTTTAATAACTAACCCAGAGAGGGTAATGCCTTTTGTGTAGCCAATAAATGGAGGCCATCGTTACACATTGTGGAAGCTTCTGGAAGCAGAAGGTAAAAGCAAATGACAAGGTATACGCTTTGGGGCAGGAAGAGGGGCAGTATCTTGGGAGATGGGAAATGAACAGAGAATGCACTCGGTTCTCATGCATCTATGAGTCTGTACCTGCAAACCCAACATATTTAGGAAAAAATAGGCATAATTTAACCAAAATGAGCTACTACACAATGAATTTGATGACTAATGCAGATACTAATTAAGGTAATTGATCATTGTAATAGTTTGAAACTGAGAGATTTGCTCTATGGACTTTATAAAATATTATGGTCCTGGCCGGTTGGCTCAGCAGTAGAGCATCGGCCTGGCGTGCGGGGGACCTGGGTTCGATTCCCGGCCAGGGCACATAGGAAAAGCACCCATTTGCTTCTCCACCCTCCCCTCCTTCCTCTCTGTCTCTCTCTTCCCCTCCCACAGCCAAGGCTCCATTGGAGCAAAGATGGCCCGGGCGCTGGGGATGGCTCCTTGGCTGCTGCCCCAGGCGCTAAAGTGGCTCTGGTTGTGGCAGAGTGACGCCCCAGAGGGGCAGAGCATCGCCCCTGGTGGGCGTGCCAGGTGGATCCCGGTCGGGTGCATGCAGGAGTCTGTCTGACTGTCTCTCCCCATTTCCAGCTTCAGAAAAAATACAAATATATATATATATATATATATTATTGGTCACCTGAAATTAATATAATATTATACATCAACTGGAACTGAAAAATAAAATATTATATATAGTTGCTATGCATTATCAAGTATTTTTTTCCTTTTACTATTTCAGAATCAATACCTCTACAGGATCTCAAGGTTATTCAGGTTGTCTGCATTTCATGCATTCTAGAATGTCATTATGGACTTTGCACTTGCCATTCTTCCCTGTGTCTGTTAGACTGGCCTTGGCAGCTAGGAAAGGCCATATGGTACCCATCCATATGGATGGGCTGGCTGAGTTTTAGAATTTTATTCCCTATTGATGTTCCTGCTGTGCGAACAGAATAACTTCTGTTTAAGAGTAGAGGATGTGGGATTCTGGCCTTGCACATTGCAGCAGTTAGAAAATGTGCCCAACTGTGAGTAGCAGAGGCATGAAAAGCAGGACTAAAATAAATTAGGTGTAATATGGTGGCTCCACAGCCTAATCACAGACCTTCTCTCTCTCTTCCCTATCTTCTCTCTTCTCTGACTTGTGGTTCCTTAAGCACAGATGCCTCGTATTCACAAAGTGGCTACTGGATCTCCAGCCAGCATTTCCTCCCTTCCAGGAAGGAAGGAAGGAAATGGCAGGACCATGTCAGGTGAGCCATTCCCCCTTTTTAAGGAGCTTTACCGGCCCTGGCCAGTTTGCTCAGTGGTAGAGCATTGGAAGTCCCGGGTTTGATTCTTGGTCAGGGCACACAGGGAAAGCAATCATCTGCTTCTCCACCCCTCCCCCTCCACTTCCCTTTCTCTCTCTCTCTCTCTCTCTCTCTCTCTCTCTTTCTCTCTCTCCCTCCCTCCCTCCTTCCCTCCCTCCCTCATTGCCTCTCATAGCCATGGCTCAACTGGTTCAAGCAGGTGAGCCCCAGGTGCTGAGAATGGCTACATGGCCTATCTCAGGTGCTAAAATAGCTCAATTGTGGAGCAATGGAGTAATGGCCCCAGATGGGGAGAGCATCACCCATTAGGGGGTTTGCTGGGTAGATCCCAGTCCAGGTACATATGGGAGTCTATCTCTCTGCCTCCCTGCCTCTCTCTTAATAATTAAAAATTTTTAAAAATAAGGAGCTTTACCAGAAGACCCACCCAATAACTTCTCCTTACATTTCATTGGCTAGAATTTAGTCATATGTCCTTTCCATCATATTTTAGCTAAGTATGATGCTGCTTTAATAAAATTAGGGTTCTATACAAAAAAGGGGGAGAGGGGGTGGGGGGAGGGAAGGAGAGGGGGGGAGGGGAGGGGTACAAAGAAAACTAGATAGAAGGTGATGGAGGACAATCTCTCTTTGGATGATGGGTATGCAACAGAATTGAATGACAAGATAACCTGGACATGTTTTCTTTGAATATATGTACCCTGATTTATTGATGTCACCCCATTAAAATAAAAATTTATTTATAAAAATAAAAATAAAAAAATTTAAAAAGGGGGGGAGATAGTAGATATTGAGTAGACATCTAGCAGTTTCTTGTCCAGACAGATACCTAATTTTTACAGTAAACAGAGGATATGAAAAAGATGACTATCATAGCTTCTTAATGACTTTCTAGTTACCTTCGCACAAGCTTAGAAATTAGAATCCTTCCCCAGCTTCTCCAAATAGTGATTTATAGAGACTATTTTTTTAAAAAAGTTTTTTATATTGGTGTCCACCTCACCCCAACAAGACTCCAGGTCACCTTTTGCTGACCAAATCTCCATTTAGTTGACTACATAGGTGATTCCAATTATCCCTCCCTGCAGGAGGAAATACTTCTCAGAGCCCCATCATTAGGATCATCCCTGCCACTGCAATGCTCCAGGATCAGAAGCCCCTTTGTGTGACCAGAACCCTGCCTGCCTCTTACCCCGACACAATACACACTATTGATTGATATTTGGGGAACCATATTTGTACTTCCCTTAGGAAGCTCGCTAAGTATCCCTTAAGCACTCATTAAATCCATTAGGTCATCAGGAAGCAATTTTGGAAGATTTCACCCTAGCCAACCACTGCTGCAGGTAACATATGAAGGACCAATTTCCTAAATGGTCCCCCAGTTGCCTGAAAGAGTTACACAGCTTCAGAAGGTACCTGGCTTACTCTCATGCAGTGGCCCATCCACCAAGATAATGTGGCTGCAAGAAAAAAAAAATTAAAGAATTCCTGTTGTTGCTGAATATTTCCTAACACTACTTGAAGAATGGGAAATATAAAAGTCAACGTGTTGGCCCTGGCCAGCTGGCTCAGTGGTAGAGTGTCGGCCTGGCGTGCAGAAGTCCCGGGTTTGATTCCCGGCCAGGGCACACAGGAGAAGCGCCCATCTGCTTCTCCACCCATCCCCCTCTCCTTCCTCTCTGTCTCTCTCTTCCCCTCCCGCAGCCAAGGCTCCATTGGAGCAAAGATGGCCCGGGCGCTGGGGATGGCTCTGTGGCCTCTGCCTCAGGCACTAGAATGGCTCTGGTCACGACAGAGCATCGTCCCAGATGGGCAGAGCATCGCCCCCTGGTGGGCGTGCCGGGTGGATCCCGGTCAGGCAGGTGCGGGAGTCTGTCTGACTGTCTCCCCGTTTCCAGCTTTGCAAAAGTACAAAAAAAAAAAATCAACGTGTCTACAAAAGACCAAGTGTGGAGCCGCTTGGGACAAAGCCGTGAGAAAACACAGTCACACACATTTCCCACATCTTTCCCTCTCTTCCAAGTCCAGTGCTTTCCTTTCGTCCTCTAAATAAAACAGAATCTCCACTATGAGAAAGATAAGCCTTCAATTTGGGGTGTGAACTTTTTTCCTCCTTCATGGAGGTGGCTCCACGGAGCTTTCAACTTGTCACATGTAATCTTCTCTGGACACACAGTCTTAAGAGGATGACAGCCCCAGAATCCATGGTGTCAGATGAACACAGTGTGGAATGCAAAGGCAAGGGCATCGCAGAGGTGATGAACATGAAGTTTTCCCTCCCTGAGAAGGGACGTACGTACAAGATGCTGGAACTGGAAGAAGCAGTTGCAACAAATGACATGGGCCTCTGTGGACAAAGCGTAGCCCAGAGCCTCAGCTGGTCATGTGGATAATTCCCAATGCCTACATGTCCTCACATCTCTCCTGTCACTCCCGCTGAGACATCCTGGAAAGAAGGCCAAAGCGCCCTTCACCGGAATATGCTGATTCAGACAGACAGCTAAGCCGAGGTGGCTTTGGTGAACACTCTCAATGGGATGAAATGTGTTCCCTTGTGGTCTGCTGCCCTGTTGCTGTTAAACTGAAACCAGAAGGGCTCAGAGTTGCTAAGAGATTGTCACATTGCTGTAGGAAGAATTTACACAATTGGTGCCCTCAGGCAAGTTGTGCTAAATATGTCAGCACCCAAGACTGTGTAATTTTTTCAGCTATTTCTTCATTCTGGTCTACATGGAGTACTTCTCTCTGAACTCACAGAAGCGGCATTTACAGCACTGTCGGTTCTGAAGAAGGGCAAAGATGGGTTACCAGAGGTGTGAGTTTAAGGGCTGACCCCAAGGACAAAACTGGAAAGAAGAAGGCAAACTGTCAGAACTAGAACTGTGGACAGCTCCAGGAAAAGCACCTGGAAGATGGTGAACCCAAGCAGAGGGAGAGATGAGATGACAAAGTCTCCCTAGGAACTGGGAGTCATTCCAAAGCTAGGGTCTGAAACTTGCTGAGCATTCCAACAGTGGGTTTGCACTACAAACAAAGAAGAGGGTTAAATGGCAGGGCAGAACCAAAATGTAGCAGGTACATTGTTCAATTTGCCCTTTCTTTTCTCTGCTTAATCAGAAAATCAACACCTATAGCCCTAGCTGTTGAAGCAGGCTCTTCAAACACCTTTGACACAGCTCATTGGATCAGAGGAACATCTGACTCAAACACAGCCAATCCATCAACTAATCAACAACCATCTGATATTTATTCTCTCTCTCTCTCTGTCTCTCTCTGTCTCTCTCTCTCTCTCTCATATCCAAAAAAAATACACTGATTGCAGCTAGTCAGATAGTACTATTAGATCTCTAACATCGTAGAGACTTGGGACCAGAGTCAACATCACAACAATGACACATGCAAACAAGAGCCATGGGGGAGCCTTTGAAGGGAGCTGATGTGGAGCAGAAAAAAAGATCTGCAGAGTAGCAAAGATAAGAGATCATGTGACTGAAGAAAGAAAGGGAAGTGAGGAGAGTAGCTGACAGTTCTTAAGTTCCTAAGAAATCAGCAGTAGAAACAGACTTGGAACTGAGATAATTTAAATTGTCTTTTGTTCAGATCATTAGACCTTGAGGTTTTTCAGGAAACCAACTACACAATAAAGACCCAAGGTTTATTTCTCCAACTTTAAAAATAAGGACACTAATTTAAAAGTTCATATGCAGATATACTGAAAATCAGGATATCAATATACCAGATTGATCAGAATTTCAACTTCTTGATGGAAGGGAAAATGGCAACAGAGTAGGTGGACATTACAACTCCCAATTCCCAGAACCAAAGTGGATTAAAACTTCGCTTAGGAACAATTTTGAAAAACCAGCTTTGGACTAAACAAAGAGGAATCTATAACCAAGCATCACCAAAGGAACCACACTAAGCTGGTAAAAAAAAAAAAAAAGGTGGAGACACAGAAAGGGCTGCCCTGCTCCCAAGAGCAAGAGGCAACCTGGAGGGTCTCTCACAGTGGGGTGGGTTGCCCAGAGAGTTGTGGGTCCTCAGCCAAAGAACCAGAACCCCAGCCTGGAGCCCCAGAGACTAGAGGAGGCATGTGGACATTATTAGCTAAAAGAAGAGCCAGGTTACTGTTTGCGAGAGGGAGACAGAACTCTCAGACCCAGGCTCCATCTTAAAGGGACCCTGCAGAAAATCTTGTTCACAGCCACTCACCCAGGGCTCTGGGATTAGGGAGCGCTAAGAGGACTGGAGTTGTGAGAGGAGAGTGTAGTCTTGGGGGCACAGGGAGAGACTGTGGGGGACAGCCACCCTGACCTCTGTACAAGGTCACTCCCCAAACCTAAAGTAGACATGCTTCCTGGGAGAACCAAGCCAGCAAAGGGAAGCAATTACCCCACCTACCAGAGGTTCTCCTGCTCCAGTCAGTGCAGGGAGATACTTAGAAACAGGGGGCGTGTCAGGGACACAGGTTTTGAGTGCTGAGGTCTGGGCTACACAGCCCCCCACCCAACCTGCTGAGTACCCTCTGAAGGGCAGGAGGGCCTGGATGCAGAGGCAGCTGTGGCACTTGGCCTGCACCAATGGGGGCAGAGCACAGCAAGGCAGCCCACATAGCAGCAACAGGGGGTGGAGCCCAGAGAGGCCTCCCCTGCACCAACAGGGGGCAGAACCCTGTGGGGTGAGGAGTCCTCTGCGTCAGTGTAGGGCAGACCCCAGCAGGGCAAGGGGTCTTGCACTCCTGTGGGGGGCAGGGCCCAATGAGTGGTCTCACATGCCCATGGGGGACAGAGCCAGGCAGCCAGTGCAGCAATGGCAAGGAGCCGATCCCAGAGAGGTATCCCTCATGCCCATGGGGGAGCAGAGCCCATAGAGGCAGCTGTGCAACTGCGGGAGGTGGGGGAAGAGCCCAATGAGGTGAGAAGCCCCCCCTCGTGCCCACAGTGCAGCCCGAGCTGTGGTCCACAAGCCTATGCCGGTGCCCAAGTGCCTGAGGAGGTAGAGGCAGCAGAGGGCCAGCAGAAAGACCACACTTCAGGAATAGAGAGGCCATACACACTGGCCAAGAGTAGATAAAAGCAAGCCTAGGAGTGCAACTGATGTTTAAAATGGCACCAGGGCCCAGCAAAGGCAGCCACAAATTCTGGATTGCCTGTAGCTCCAAGAAGGTTGCTAAGGGCCAGTCAAAAGCAATAACCCCCACTGATCTGCACCAAGTTCCAGCCAGGGAGGTCCAGGACTGTTACATCCAGTGGCCAGATACAAAGAGCCCTAGTTAGAGTGATATCTTAAGGAAAGGCTTGACCCAGCTAAGGCATAGAAAACACTGTCACAAACAACAAAAAGAGCAGTAGCAGCAGACAAGTAGCCCACAGTGAAATACAAACAGCTGAAGCCATCCCAAGAAGATCAAGAAACAACACAACTGAAAGCTGGAAGCAGACAACACCAATGCTATACTCAGCTAGCTACACAAACAACACATCCAAAGGAGCAGTCTATACAGAGACAAAATGGGAAGACAGAGAAATGCAATTCAAATGAATCAACAGGAGAAATCCCAAGAAAAAAAACTGAATGAGATGGAATTAACCAAGATACCAGATGCAGAGCTTAGAATAATGATTGTTAGGATGTTCAAGGATCTTACAGCAAAAACAGATGGACAAAATAAGCACCTAAACAAAGAGATAGCAGCATCAAAAAGAACATTGAAATCATAAAAAAAAAATTAGACAGAAGTGACAAACACAATATCAGAAATGAAGACTACACTAAAAGAGATTAAAAGCAGGCTGGATTAAGCAGAGAATTCAATCAGCCATTTAGAGGACAAGATAAGTGAAAGCACGGAAGCAGAAAAACAAAAAGAAAAGAGAATCAAAAAGTCTGAGAAACTCTAAGAAAACTCTGTGACAACATGAAGAGAAACAACATCCACATAATAGGGGTTTCTGAAGGAGAAGAAAAAGAACAAGGGATAGAGAACCTGATTGAAGAAATCAGTAGAAAACTTCCCTAAATTGATGCAGGAAAGTCACACAAGTTCAAGAAGCACAGATAATGCCATTAAAGAGGAACCCAAGGAGACCTACACCAAGACACATCATAATTAAAATATCAAAGCTAAGAGATAATGAAAAAATACTAAAAGCTGCAAGAGAAAAGCAGTCAAACACCTTCAAAGGAGCCCACATAAGGATAACATCTGACTTTTCAACAGAAACACTTGAACCCAGAAAGGAATGGCAAGAAATATTCAAGTAATGCACAAAAAGAGCCTACAACCAAGACTTCTTTATACAGCAAGGCTATCGTTTAAAATTGAAGGAGAAATAAAAAGCTTCCCAGAGAAAAAAAAGTCAAGGAATTCATTACAACCAAACCAATACTGCAAGAAATGTTAAGCAGCCTGTTGTAAACAGAACAAAGGAGAAAAAAAATCAAGTAAAACAAGAATGTAGATTTAAAGAATAAAATGGCAATAAACAACTATATATCAATAATAACCTTAAATGTAAATGGATTAAATGCTCCAATCAAAAGACATAGGGTAGCTGCATGGATTAAAAATACAGGATCCATATATATGCTGTCTACAAGACTCACCTCAAAACACAGGATATGCATAGACTGAAAGTAAAGGGAAAGAAAAAAATATTTCATGCAAATGGAAATTTTTAAAAATCTGGGGTAGTAATACATATATCTGACAAAATAGACTTTAAAACAAAGACTATAGTAAGGGATAAAGAAGGTCACTACATAATGATAAAGGGAGCAATCCAACAAAAAGATATAATCATTATAAATATCTATGCACCTAATTTAGGAGCACCTAAATATATAAAGCAGATTTTGATGGACATAAAGGGCAAGATCAACAGCAATACTATAATAGTAGTGATTTCAATACCCGACTAACATCACTAAATAGATCCTCAAGAAAGAAAATTAACAAAGAAACAGCAGACTTAAAGAACACACTAGATCAAGTGGATTTAATAGATTTCTTCAGAACCTTTCACCCTAAAGCAGCAGAATATACATTCTTTTCAAGTGCTCATGGTACATTCTCTAGGATAGACCACATGTTAGGGCACAAAAGTGGTCTCAACAAATTTAAGAAGACTGAAATCATATCAAGCACTTTCTCTGATCACAATGGCATAAAAATAGAAATCAACTACAATAAAAAAACTGAAAACACTGAAACACTTGGAAACTTAACAGCATGTTATTAAATAACAAACAGGTTAACAATGAGGTCAAGGAAGAAATTAAAAATTTCCTTGAAACAGATGAAAACGAACATACAACAACTCAAAATTTATGGGACACAGCAAAAGCAGTCCTGAGAGGGAAGTTCATAGCATTACAGGAATACCTTAAGAAGCAAGAAAAAGCTCAAATAAACAACTTAACCCTGCATTTAAAAGAACTAGGAAAAGAACAGCAAGTAAAGCCCAGAGGAAGAAGAAGAAAGAAAATAATAAAAATCAGAGAGGAAATAAACAATATACAGGCTAAAAAACAATACAGAGGATCAATAAAACCAAAAGCCGGTTCTTTGAAAAGGTAAACAAGATTGATGAATCTTTAACCAGAGGGAGAGGACTCAAATAAATAAAATTACAAATAAGAGTAAAGAAGTAACAACTGACACAGCATAAATACAAAGGATTGTAAGAAAATACTATGAAGAACTGTATGCCAAAAAATTAGACAACCTAGGTAAAATGGACAGATTCTTTAAAACATATAATCTTTCAAAAATCAATCTGGAAGAATCAGAACACCTAAACAGACTGATTACAACAAATGAGATCAAAACAGTTATCAAAAAACTCCCAACAAACATAAGCCCTAGGACAGATGGCTTCACAGGCGAATTCTACTAAATATTCAAAGAAGAACTAACACCTATCCTTCTCAAGCTATTGTATTTCAAAAAATTCAGAGGAGGGGAGACTTCTAAGCTCCTTTTATGAGGTGAGCGTAATTCTGATTCCAAAACCAGGCAAAGACAATACAAAGAAAGAAAACTATCGACCAATATCCCTGATGAATTTAGATGCTAAAATTCTCAACAAAATATTAGCAAACCAGATCCAGCAAAACATGAAAAAATCATATATCATGATCAAATGGGATTTATTCTGGCGAGGCAAGGCTGGTACAATATTTGCAAATCAATCAATGTGATTCATCACATAAACAAAAGGAAGGAGAAAAACCACATGATAATATCAATATATGCAGAAAAAGCATTTCATAAAATCCAGCACCCACTCAAGATCAAAACTCTCAGCAGTGAGAATACAGGGAACACACCTCAACATGATAAAGGCCATCTATGACAAGCCCACAGCCAACATCATACTCAATGGGTAAAAATTAAAAGCAATCCCCTTAAGATCAGGAACAAGGCAGGGGTGCCCCCTTTCACCACTCTTATTTGAAATACTTCTGGAAGTCCTAGCCACAGCAATCAGGCAAGAAGAAGAAATAAAAGGCATCCAAAGTAGAAAAGAAGAAGTAAAGCTATCATTATTTGCTGATGATATGATACTGTACATAAAAAACCCTAAAATCGCAGTCAAAATACTACTGGGCCTGATAAATTAATTCAGCAAGGTGGCAGGATATAAAATTAATATTCAGATATCAGAAGCACTTTTATACACCAACAATGAACTGTCAGAAAGAGAAATTAGGAAACAATTCCCTTCAGTATTGCAACAAAAAATAAATAAAGTACCTAGGAGTAAATTTAATGAAGGAGACTAAAGACTTGTACTCGAAAAATTATAAAACATTGATAAAAAAAAATCAAGAAAAATACAAACAAGTGGAAGCATATACCGTGTTCATGGATAGGAAGAATAAACAGCATTAAAATGTCTATATTACCCAAAGCAATTTATAAATTCAATGCAATTTCTATTAAAATACCAATGACATACTTCAAAGATATAGAACACATATTCCAAAAATTTATATGAAACCAAAAACGAATACAAATAGCCTCAGCAATCTTGAAAAAGAAGAATAAAGTGGGTAGTATCACACTTCCTGATATCAAGTTATACTACAACGTCATTGTACTCAAAACAGCCTGGTACTGGCATAAGAACAGACATATAGATCAATGGAACATTACAGAGAACCCAGAAATAAATCCACACCTTTATGGACAACTGATATTTGACAAAGGAGGTAAGAGCATATAATGGAGTAAAGACAGCCTCTTAAACAAATGGTGTTGGGAAAATTGGACAGCTACCTGCAAAAATATGAAATTAGACCACCGACTTACACCATTCACAAATATAAACTCAAAATAGATAAAAGACTTAAATGTAAGTCATGAAGCCATAAGCATCTTAGAAGAAAACATAGGCAGTAAGCTCTTCGACATCTCTCACAGCAATATATTTGCTGATTTATCTTCACAGGCAAAGGAAAAAAAGGACAGGATGAACAAATGGGACTATATCAAACTAAAAAGCTTTTGCACAGCTAAAGACAAACCACACAATGGGAGAACATATTCAACAATACATCTAATAAGGGGTTAATAACAAAAATTTATAAAGAACGTGTAAAAGTCAACACTAGGAAGATAAACAATCCAATCAAAAAATGGGCAAAAGAAATGAATAGACACTTCTCCAAAGAGGACACACAGATGGCCAATAGGCAGATGAAAATGTGTTCAACATCACTAATTATTAGAGAAATGCAAATTAAAACCACAATAAGATGCCACCTCACACCAGTTAGAATGGCACTCATCAACAAAACAACACAGAATAAGTGCTGGCGAGGATGTGGAGAAAAGGGAACCCTCCTACACTGCTGGCGGGAATGCAGACTGGTGCAGCCACTGTGGAAAACAGTATGGAGATTCCTCAAAAAATTAAAAATCGAACTGCCTTTTGACCCAGCCATCCCACTTGTAGGAATATACCCCAAGAACATCAAATCACTGATTCAAAAGAAGAAATGCACCCCCATGTTTATGGCAGCATTGTTCACAATAGCGAAGATCTGGAAACAGCCCAAGTGTCCGTCAGTGGACAAGTGGATTAAAAAGCAGTGGTACATACACAATGGAATTCTATGGGGCCATGAAAAAGAAAGAAATCTTATCTTTTGTGACATGGATGGACCTGGAAACTATTATGTTAAGTGAAATAAGCCAGGCAGAGAAAGAAACATATCATATGACCTCACTCATTTGAGGAATCTAATGAACAATGTGAACTGAGGAACGAAATAGAGGCAGAGGCAGGATCAAAGGGATCAGAGGGAAAGCGGACAGAGAGAAAGGGGAGGAGAGGATGGGATCAGAGAAGGGAAAGAGATTGGTGAAATTATATATACATAACACAGCATTATAGAGAGTAGAAAAGCAAATTCTGGAGGGAAGGGGGGGCAAGGAGAAGGTTAAGGGGAACACAGGGGTGGGGGGATGTATTTAGTGGGATACTTGAATCTATGTAAACACAATAAATTAAAATAAATTTAAAATATATAGTTCCTAAGAAATCTAGAGGTTATTCCTGCCATCAGTTTCTCTGAGATGCCTTGTGTCCTTATAATCTAACGGAAACACTGATCCTGGATGGTCCCTCCACCCCATTCAGCACACACTGCAGTATTATAATGAGCTGATTGTTCCAAACAAAATCTTCAGATTGCAAAGAACAGAGATTCACTCAGGCACCCTCAGAGAGTGAATTATCATAGATACCTGTGAACTGGCTCCAGAACCAGAGAAGCTTCTGAGAACCAAGGTGGGTTAGGAACCTGCTGTTCTCTGCCTCTCTGTTTCTCTCAGAGCCTTTACAGTCTCTCTCTGATGGTGCCCCTGTCTTCCTCTGTGTCCTGCCCAATTCTCCTCTTTATATAAACCAACTGCTTTATTCTTTCCTTCCATTCTTTGTAACTTTGTAACTTTCCTCCATTTCAAAGATTCTGCTCCCTCATAGCTTTTGTTTCTTAATAACCTCAGCCTACTGGGACCTTTCATGGCCCTACCTGATCTCACAGCTTCTCTTTATAGATTCCTTTGGTGTCAGATCCCACCGCTAACTTTATTTTCCATTTCAGCTTCAAAAGGGGGAATATGATTAGCCCTGCTCATTCTTTTGCATCAGGTCACGGGCTGGCCAGCATCTGGATTGTCTATTCTTGGACCAAAGCCCACCCTTACACAACCTGCTCTGGCCAGTAAGGCAGAGTCTCATGGCACAAAATAGCAATCTAGCCCTGCCCATTTAGAAGGGGCCCTGAGCATGGTAGAAACTGTGATGAACATGCTTAATATGCTAACCCCTCCCTGCCACAAATATCCTTGGCATTCTGTTCTCTTTTTTCCAGGAAACAATTAATTGTGTAATAAAGCAATCTACCTTGTGCTATGAACAATCATGTTGTATTTTTTTATCTTTTTATTTTCTTTTTCAAAAGTTACCAAATTTTTCATAAGGAAAATTCCTACTTTTAAAATTAAGAATATTGCATTAAAAAGGAAGAAAACATCTATAGTATCATTTATACAAAAAATACATATTAAGCATCAACCGTGTACCGGGCTCTACGCTAAATATTGCAAATAGAGCGGTAAACAAGAAAAGGACTTCTCATCATGGAGCATGGGTAATCACAAAATTTATTAGCCAAATCAAGACAGTTCTGAGGATGAAGAGGAGTGCTATTTAAAATCAGACCAGGACAAAACTGAAACTGTGCTGAGTAAAATGGGCACATGGGGACTGTTTCCATTTACGAGTGTCAGCTGACATTTTAACATCCCTGTGTATGAACAGAGGACTAAAGCCTTACTTCTCCACTCAAAAGCTAATTTCTAAAATCAGAAAATTTAGAGAATATGCTAGGCAGTTATTGGGTACATGGATGCCTTTAACAGTCCTTCAAATCTCAGCATTCTCATTTGATGTTTTGGAAAACATCTGGGGTTCCTGTCCAACCAGAAAGGGCAAGAAAAGGGAAGAGGAGGTGCAGGGTAGAGAACGGCTATGAGCATTTATTGATCACTCACCATGTGTCAGCTACAGAGTTAGGTACTTGCCATCCATAATCCAAGTTTATCTTATGACAGCTTGCTGATGTGGGTACCATTATACCCATTCTGCTGATGGAAAAAACAAGGCTCAAAGAGTTTAATTAAATTGCCCAAGGTAACATATCTAGTGCTGGGACTAAAATTTGAACCAAGTTCTAACTAACTCACACTATATCAAGCCACCTCTCAAAAATTAAATTTGAGGCCTCAAAGCACCAAGACATGCTAGATAGCTCCTAGTTTCCCCAGAAATAAGTGTGAATGGTGACAGAGCTGTCATAAAAAAAAAAATTCAAGTTATAGTGGTCATTTCTACCATATCATTGGTTTCTCAGCTTACACCAAGTAGAAATGTAGAAAATGAGCTTAACTGGATGCTGTTTCTTGAAGTATTTCTCATGGTCCTCATGTAAGTAGTATCTGAATTTGCCGTGTAATTTGTAAATGTGATTTTAGAAGGCAGAGGAAAATTTCCAAAGGGTGCATTTAGCCCAGGGAAAAACACCCAACATGCTGAAAACATTTGGAACTAACTTTCTATCTGTTCGGTCAAAAAAGAATAATTCCACTGATTCAGATTGGTTAGAGAGATGTGTCAAGCTCTGTTTTGACAAAATCATCACAACTCAAATCTTTGTTCACTTTAATAGAATCTGACCTGCATCACTTTGTTCCAAAGCATGGAAGTGGAAAAAAGTGGATTTTTCTGGGAGGACTTGGCTGTCTGTTTGGGCTTTTTCAATTGCTATCATCTACACATATTGCAAATAAAGAGACTTTGGAGCAAAAAAATAAATCTTGAGATAAAAATCATCTGTAAGATGTTTTTCACTGCCCTATGTTAGCAAAATGTATTTACAGAATAACATTAAAAGGATGTTAGAAAAATATAAAAACAGCACAGAAAAAAAAGATTGTATTTGTGATTTGTTTCACCCCTGCTGCAGATCACAGTTGCACATTTGGACTAAATGTCTTTGGAAGAGCCATATTGAAAATATGGCCATTGGAAGACCCTTCTGAAACAGAAAGTCTTTTTTATCCTAAGATTGCTCTTGAAACCAAAGAGCTTCCTAATGACATATTTAGAAATACATGCTAATATTAAAGTTCAAGCCTATGTCCTCATCGTACTTAAAATTTGAGAGATGGAAGAATAGAGTTTGGTGAGGAAAGGAAATTTCTTTAAGATTTGAATGTTTGGGTCCAGTTCATAAATAGAATGGGTAATTTCATTTACTGCAAAAGGAAAACAAGATCCTTTTGTCCTAAATAAGTAACCAATTCGCCTATTCCAAAGCTTGCTCTGTTCTTTTAGATCTCAAGGCAATTCAAACCAGTGTATGTTTTTCTTTTTTCTTTTCTTTTCTTTTTTTTTCAGAGAGACAAGAAGGGACGTGTGCAGAAAAGAGAGAGATAAGAAGAAACAACTTGTAGTTGCTTCACTTAAGTTGTTTACTGATTGTTCCTTATATGTGTTTTGACTGGGGGCTCAAGCCGAGCCAGTAATTCCCTTGCTCAAGCCAGAGACCTTGGTCTCAAGCCAGAGACCTTGGGCCTCAACCAGCAGCCTCGGGATCATATTGATGATCCTGCATCAAGCTGGTGACTCCACACTCAAGCTGGCAAGTCCACACCCAAGCTGACTAGCCTGTGCTCTCGCCAGCAACCTTAGGGTTTTGAACCAGGGCCCTCAGCATCTGGGGCCAGTGCTCAATCCACTGCACCACCACCAGTCAAGCCAAGTCAGTATTTTAAAATACTTAGGGTCTGTATTCATTTTCAGTTTCTTCCATTAGCTCAGAAATACAATCCTCTTTCATGTTGTATAGCTAATAACAAAAAATGACTAGTGCAAGAATGCCCAGTGAATTCAGAGTTGACTTTGCAGAGCTGAACTGTATAGAAATAAATGCAACTACTTACTGTCCCACTGAATTCTGCGTTTTAGAAAACTGTTCGGCCCTGGCCGGTTGGCTCAGTGGTAGAGCGTCGGCCTGGCGTGCAGAAGTCCCGGGTTCGATTCCCGGCCAGGGCACACAGGAGAAGCGCCCATCTGCTTCTCCGCCCCTCCCCCTCTCCTTCCTCTCTGTCTCTCTCTTCCCCTCCCGCAGCCGAGGCTCCATTGGAGCAAAGATGGCCCGGGCGCTGGGGATGGCTCCTTGGCCTCTGCCCCAGGCGCTAGAGTGGCTCTGGTCGCAACAAAGCGACGCCCCCGGAGGGGCAGAGCATTGCCCCCTGGTGGGCAGAGCGTCGCCCCCTGGTGGGTGTGCCGGGTGGATCCCGGTGGGGCGCATGCGGGAGTCTGTCTGACTGTCTCTCCCCATTTCCAGCTTCAGAAAAATACACACACACACACACACACACACACACAAAAGAAAACTGTTCAACAAGGAGGAAAACACTTAAGACAGCTTCTGTTGAGTTTTATACACAGAGAAAACCAAAATGAAACAGGACCTGATAACAGATTTTGTAGGGAACTTTAAATTGTAATTTTAGGATCATTTAGAAGCTAGATATCTTCACAAGGACAAACCCACAACTATCTGGATGTTAGTAACTGTGGAAGTGTGTAATTATAGCCTTAAGTGGTCAAATCTCTCTTTACCTACAACTCTAGATTAAAATCCTTTGCTACTTTTATGTCCTTTATTTAGCTTCTGTATCCACAAAAAAAGTGACAAATCTTCCTAGAGTTTGCCACTTCCTCTCCCTCAATTGTTCAATTGTTCAGGGGACTGAATTATCATCAGAATCACTGACTGTAAATTCCGCAGCAGAAGGTGAACCTCTTAAAACTTAAAATGTATTCAAATTTGTGTTTTCCAGGGCACTTACTTAGTAAAGTTACAGGCACAAAGCTAACCCTCAGAAAATGTTTTCTAACTGATTCAAACTTATATGGTAAATGTTTGTTCTTTTTAAGTTGTTACTTTATTTAGATTTGCTGATAGCCCACCAAATGTCACAATGCTAAGTGACTAGATAAACCACACAGTCTTCTTGCTACCGCAGCTCCCAATCCAGTGAGAGTAAAACAAATAAGGAAACCGGAAATGAGAATACTGTGTGATAAACACCAAACATGTTGGAAGCTTAGGAGAGAAGCACCTGACATATTCAGAGGAGGACTCAGAGCTTTGGTAGAAGGTGATATTTAAGCTGAAGTTGTAAAGCACAAGCAGTGAAAAGAGAGGGGAAGGAGATCACAGGCAGACAGAGAAGCATACTGCAAAAATCAAGGTTCAGGAGGAAAGCCACACACTGGGGAACCGCAGAGAGGGGAGCTTAAAGTACATGGTAGGTACAGGCAAGGACAAGACTGGAACTGTGAGCAAGGGGGAAACTTTTGAGTGCCTTGGGCATCAGGCTAACTCATAGTTTACATACAACCTTGGAACACAAATTGTTGACGCTCTGTGTTATTATCCTCCGCAAAGAGGTTGAATCTACCCTAGCTCCCATTATGGGGCCAGAGAAACAGAAGAGAACATGTTTTAAAATGAGGTAATATAATTCAGCAGCTATTCTTCCAATCCAAATGGTTTTCGCATATAAACACATTATATACTTCTTTTCCTATTTCTGCTCTCCTTCCTTCCACTCCCTTAACCCTTACTAGATTCTGATCCAAAGCATATAAAGTCATCATATGAAAGGGGAAGGGTATATAAGGGAAAACAGGTCTAAAAGGATATTAATTTTGTAAAAGTAATTGAGTCTACCTTATGAGTCCCCAAACTGTTCAAAAAAATTAAATCTGTTCTATGTGCTGAGTCCACATAGAACTTTCAGTAAGTTTTTGCCAAACCATAATCCTTTTTTGATCAAACTGGACAGATCCACAATAGGTCTTTGCTGTTGAACAAATAAAATGACTTAAACTTTCTGGTGAGCAGTTTTACAAAACATATCTAATACCTTAAAATTTTTCATACCCTTTATTTTTTTTTTACTTTTATTTAGAAAATTAAATTTAATGGAATGACATTGATTAATAATAGTATATAGGTTTCAGGTGAATATTTCTGTAAGACTCAAACTGTTGATTGTGTTGTGTGGCCATCACCCAAAGTCAAATCATTTTCTGTCACCATATTTTCATACCCTTTGACCTCAAAATTTTACTTCTGGAACGTTACCATTAAGAAATAAATAAGAATTTGCACCAAGATTTGGCTCAACATCATCATATTTTGATAATCATCATGGTGAACATTATAATAGCTAAGTGTCATCAAAAATACTCCCATCATGAATTTCTAGCTGCCAACATGAATTCACTGAACACATATTAGGAAGAAATAATGAATATTGACTCTAACATAGCATTAAGAGAAAGCACATGGAGATCTTGCTCCCCATTCCATTTTGGAAATATCACACCTCTCACACTCACAGCCATTTGGCCAGTCACATGACCACAGTCAGGTGCTTTCCTAACTGCCAGGGGCCCAGAAGGAGAAAACTGGGTAGAGTATTGGAGAGCACAGGAATGTTCACAGAGCTCAGTGACCTGGGCATTCTCTTTCAAACCTGGCAAATCCATCATAGAATTTTCTTAAGCAAAGATCACTTGCTCCCTAAAATATTCTACCACTGGCTTCAAAATAAGTCTTTTTTTCTCACTTAATACACATATGATATACAGGTATTTTAAAATGAAATTATTTCTGAGTGATGGGTTTATGAATTTTTTCTTTTGATTAAATTTTATTTTCTAATTTTTCCATAATAAGTATTACTTTATAACAATAAACAGTATTTTTATGTTTTTGTCTGTGTGTGTGTGTGTGTGTGTGTGTTCCTTTTTTTTTTTTAATTTTTTGACAGAGACAGAGAGAGAGTTGGACAGAGGGACAAATAGGGACAGTCAGGAAGGGAGAGAGATGAGAAGCATCAATTCTTTTTTGCAGCTCCTTAGTTGTTCACTGATTGCTTTCTCATATGTGCCTTGACCAGGGGGCTACAGCAGAGTGAGTGACTCCTTGTTCAACTCAGTGACCTTGGGCTCAAGCCAGCAACTTTGGGCTTCAAGCCAGCAACCTTTGGACTCAAGCTAGTGACCATGGGGTCATGTTCATGATCCCACACTCAAGCTAGCAACCCTGCACTCAAGCTGCTGAGCCTGAGCTTAAGCCAGATGAGCTCGTGCTCAAGCCGGCAACCTCGGGGTTTCGAACCTGGGTCCCCTGCATCCTAGTTAAACGCTCTATCCACTGCACCACCGCCTGGTCAGGCTGTGTATCTTCCTTAAATAATTCCTGCAATGTCTTATATTGACTCTATGATGAATGGGGGAAACAGAACACACAATCATTTGGTTATCAATTTTCTAGTGTGGCAATCTTCCTTAGACTTTAGAAATTTCTCATTCATTTTGCCTTAGAAATGTTATTTGGCATAGACTGGCAAAATTCTTTAGAATCTAGTTGTTCTTATAGGTTTCCCTTTACTCCAATCAAATACCATAGACTCCTCCAGATCACTGTGCCTCGGGCTAATCTGATTAATGTTCTTTCAACTCCTCCCAGGGCCACTAGTTAATGTCAAAAAAATGAAAATTATTCAAAGAAAATATTTTTTGCTCATTTCCTCCATTAAATTGTCAGAAGAAGAATATTTGGGCCCTGGCCGGTTGGCTCAACGGTAGATCGTCGGCCTAGCGTGCGGAGGACCTGGATTCGATTCCCGGCCAGGGCACACAGGAGAAGCGCCCATTTGCTTCTCCACCCCTCCGCCGCACCTTCCTCTCTGTCTCTCTCTTCCCCTCCCACAGCCAAGGCTCCATTGGAGCAAAGATGGCCCGGGCGCTGGGGATGGCTCTGTGGCCTCTGCCTCAGGCGCTGGAGTGGCTCTGGTCGCGACATGGCGACGCCCAGGATGGGCAGAGCATCGCCCCATGGTGGGCGTGCCGGGTGGATCCTGGTCGGGCGCATGCGGGAGTCTGTCTGACTGTCTCTCCCTGTTTCCAGTTTCAGAAAAATGCAAAAAAAAAAAAATTTAAAAAAAAAAAGAATATTTGAATAAAAAATTTTGGTAGTCAATTCTTTGATTTTCACTTTTCATCTCATTTCCATGATCTGAAATTTAATCCTTGGGGTATATAAGGTTTTCTTCTTCTATGAAAAAACCAGGGCTGTAGAGATTGCTCAACTGGAAAAAAAATTCTAAATGAGTGATGTGGGTGAGTGCACTTACAAATCTAAACCTTTCAATAAATAGAAGGTATTATTACTATATTGTAGTATATCTAATATTCATTTATACATAGTATACATGAGTTTTCTAAGAGAGGTTGTTAACTTATGCACAAACTTCTATTTATTTTAATGTCATTCTTCAGTATAATGTATTTGTTATTGATTGCTTTTAGTATTGGAATACTATCGATTTGCATCTACTTTTTTTTTTTTTTTTTGTATTTTTCTGAAGCTGGAAACGGGGAGAGACAGTCAGACAGACTCCCGCATGCGCCCCACCGGGATCCACCCGGCACGCCCACCAGGAGGCAATGCTCTGCCCCTCCGGGGCGTCGCTTTGCCGCGACCAGAGCCACTCTAGCGCCTGGGGCAGAGGCCAAGGAGCCATCCCCAGCGCCCGGGCCATCTTTGCTCCAATGGAGCCTCGGCTGCGGGAGGGGAAGAGAGAGACAGAGAGG
Source organism: Saccopteryx bilineata (assembly GCF_036850765.1). NCBI lineage: Eukaryota > Metazoa > Chordata > Mammalia > Chiroptera > Emballonuridae > Saccopteryx > Saccopteryx bilineata. Next base: position 100,344,162 of record NC_089490.1, read on the forward strand.
AAGGAGGGGGAGGTGGAGAAGCAAATGGGCACTTCTCCTATGTGCCCTGGCCGGGAATCGAACCTGGGTCCCCCTCACGCAAGGCCGACGCTCTACTGCTGAGCCAACCGGCCAGGGCCCGATTTGCATCTACATTTTTAACCTGGAATAAATTATTGGCAGTCTCTCATAATTGTTTACTTGTAACCCAAGTTATTTTTTTTAAGTGGATTCTAAAATAGAAAATGCATAAGTCCAAATTATTTTATTGAAAGGAAAAAAAAAGCATGAGGACAAATTTATAAATATTCTAGAGATGTCTGGCACGACATGACTATCACTGCAACATGCCCCTGCATATCGGGTAACCGTATCCGAGCGGTGAGTGCTCTGTCAGATAATGGAGGAGTATTCATCGAATTGAAAAGAGCTAGAGTACAACATTAGATTACAACTTTTATATACAGGAGAAGTACATCACAGCAATGCCTTTTCTTCCTTTTATCTGCTTTCCCTTTCCCTTCAGGCAAAAAATATAAATGAAAAGTGCCTTCTACCTTCAATCAAATATCAAAGATAAAATGTCGCCTGCTTGCTTGACTGCTTACAATGGAGGTATAACAAATGTTAATCTATTTCAGCAGCCAACAGAGAGGGGAGGTTGGAAAGGGGAGAAGGGGATTAGAAGAGCTTTTCCTCGGTGGCATTTGGGAGACTTTAAAATGCTCTCAGAAGCTACTTAACAACAAAATTAGTTGATGCCATTGTGGTGGCTCAGAATTCTGTTTCAGTATATCATGTCTGAGTGAGGAGGTGATGGTGTGGGAATGGCATTAATGCATTGCCCAATGAATATTTCCAAAAACTCTTTTTATTTTTATTTTTTGTATTTTTTTATTTCTTTTTTTCCAAAGTGAGAAGCAGGGGGGAGGCAGACAGACAGACTTCCGCATGCACCCAATCAGGATCCACCCAGTATGCTGACCAAGGGGTGATGCTCTGCCCATCTGGGGTGTTGCTCTGCTGCAATTGGAGCCATTCTAGTACCTGAGGCGGAGGCCATGGAGCCATTCTCAGTTCCCCAAGCCAACTTTGCTCCAATGGAGCCTTGGCTGCGGGAGGAGAAGAAAGAAAGAGAGATAGAGAAAAAGTATCGCAAACCAGCGCAACTAGTATTTTCAGGTCCCGAGCGAAAACAATGCGGAATTAAGAAAATAGACTTAAAGAATTTAAAGATAGGTTCAGGAGGGCTCTGCAATTACTGCTGTCAGAAACAGACCGCCCTAGCAGAAACAGGCCACCCCAAAAACCACATCTTCTTTCATTTATAGGTCAAAGTGGAACATTAGCAAATCAATAAGATCTTTTCTGATTACAGTTTCCAAGGCAGCCCAAGAATTCTACCAAGTGCAGAAAACTCCCACCATACATTATTTTTTTTATTCATTCATTTTAGCGAGGAGAGGGAAAGACAGAGAGAGAGAGAGACAGAGAGGAGAGACAGAGAGAGAGAAGTGGGGGAGGAGCTGGAAGCATCAACTCCCATATGTGCCTTGACCAGGCAAGCCCAGGGTTTCAAACCAGTGACCTCAGCATTTCCAGGTCGACGCTTTATCCACTGCGCCACCACAGGTCAGGCCCACCATTCATTATTAACATCCCAACTTTACACAAAGAAGAAACTTGCCTCCAGTCTCTCCAAGAAACAAAGCGGGGGGGGGGGGGGGGTAGGATGAGCAAATACATGGAGGTGTGGGGAAGGGCTCAGCCTTTTGCAACCCAATCAGGCAAGCGAGGTAGGGGGTTGGCAGACTGTCAGCTTAAGCCAGTTCTCCACACCTCTGTCCCCCAGAAATCCAAACTCTAAAACGCCCATTGATTTTTTGGTCCCTGACAAGAAAGGAGAGGGGGAAGGGTGGAGAAGCAGATGGGTGCTTCTCCTGTGTGCCGTGGCCGGGAATCAAATCCGGGACTTCCATACACTGGACCAACACTCTACTAACTGAGCCAACCGGCCAGGGCCCAAAAACTTTTAATTACTACACTTTTAAGTTCCAGACTGCCACAAGACCCAGGTCTCCAGAGCCAGGCCCACCATGGAAAAAATCCAGGCCCAGATCTCCATCCCAAAGGATCCCACCAAGTTTATTTCTGAAACTCTAACTCTGCCCAGCTTCCACTTCACCCACCCATGCTCTGGTTTCAACTCCTCTCTAAGGTGGGAATGTGTGTAGAGGAACCTCTTTTCTTCATCATGGGTTCTATCTGACTCCCCACTGTGCTGTTTCAGTTCCAGATCTCACTCCTTTGCTGCAGCCACAACTGCCCAGCCCTGAACACTAACACCATAGGGGCAGCCCTGACCTCCCACCACCACCAACACTTCTGAGGGTTCAGATCTTGCACAGCTGCTGATGAGGAGAGAAAAAAGAGGAAAAAGGTAAGGAAGTGTCCTTCTCTCTTATTCTTCTTTTTTGTCTTTTTTTTTTTAGGTGAGAGGAGAGGAGATAGTAAAGCAGACAGGATCTCGCATGCGCCCCAACTGAAATCTACCCAGAAACCTTACCTGGGGCCAATGCTTGAGTACAGAACTATTTTTAGTGCCTGGGGCTGACATGCTCAAACCAACAGAGCTATCTTCAGCGCCTAGGGCCATGCTTGAACCAGTTGAGCCACTGGCTATGGGAAGGGAGAAAGGAGAGAAGAGGGAAAAGAATGGAGAGAAAAGCAGATGGTCACTTCTCCTGTGTGCCCTGACTAGGAATTGAACCAGGATGTCCATACAGCAGGCCAATCTTTCTCTCTTCTTGTGATGATGAATTTCATCAGACTAGGCCATGGCACTCAATTATTTACTCAAACACCAATCTAGATGGTGCCATGATGGTATTATTAGATCAACATGTAAGTCAGTAGACCTTGACTAAAACAGATTGCCCTTTATAATGTAGGCCAGTGGTAGTCAACCTGGTCCCTACCGCCCACTGGTGGGCGTTCCAGCTTTCATGGTGGGTGGTAGCGGAGCAACCAAAGTATAAATAAAAAGATAGATTTAACTCTAGTAAATTGTTTTATAAAGATTTATTCTGCCAAACTTAGTGAAAATCCGACATAAAGTACTTGGTAAGTAATTATTATTATATGCTTTAACTTGCTGTAAATATGCTTTATAAATTTATAAAGTAAAGTTACTTTCCTACTTTATAAATCACCATTACTGTGGAACAGGTGGGCGGTTAGAAAATTTTACTACTAACAGAGATACAAAAGTGGGCGGTAAGTATAAAAAGGTTGACTACCCCTGATGTAGGCAGTCCTCATCCAATCAGTTGAAAGTCTTCAGAGAAAAGACTGGGGTCCCTAAAAGGGGAAGGAATTCTGCCTCTATGCTGCCTTAAGACTCAAGACTGCAACATTAAATTTTGCTGGAATCTGCAGCCTGCTTGCCTGCCCTGCAGATTTTATACCCTTCAGCTCCCGCAACTGTGTGAGCCAACTCCTTAAAACATATATATATATGTTTTATATATAATATATGTAACATGTTATATATATAATATATGTAACATGTTATATATATAATACATAACACAGTGTTACAGAGAGCAGAAAAGCAAATCCTGAAGGGAAGGGGAGAGGGCCTTAAGGGACGGGGACAAGGGGGATGTTGAGGGGAACATGAGTGTGGGGGGATGTATTCGGTGGGACACTTGAATCTAAGTAAACAATAAATTTAAATCAATATAAACAAAACATAAATTTTTAAAACATATATATATATATATAGGAAAATATATATATATTTCCTATTGGTTGTGCTTCTCTGAAGTTTCCTGACTAACACACTTCTACAGCAGTTTCCCCCTCTCCATGGAACAGCATATGGCACCGAAAAGGTGGACTTGTTTACTTAGGATCCCAGTCCCCTCCACAAAGGGATCTCTCCAAACTTCAGGGTGTAGGTTGGGAAGCCCAATCATGAGACTTCGCTCCAACCAACTTTGGAAGCTTTAGATAGACACTACCCCACACCCTAAGACTTCAAAGGAAATCAGTAGCAGGAGAAACCCTCCCTTCTTGCCACATTGTGGCCTTAGTCCCAGGGACCAGGAAATGTGGCTCCTCACACAACCAAGGGCACACTTTTCGTTCTCTCCCCTTCCGTTTAGCGAGAACATCCTATCTGAGAGCCCATGGAACTGGTGGTTAAGCCTCTTCTGGATCTGTGTCTGTATCCACTTCATGATGACTGAACCCCCAGGAGTATTGTAAGACCAAACTGCATTATTTCATTTCTCTGCTTGCCATGGAACAGTAACTTAGACAAGAGAATAGACCCAAATCCTTCCTTGAGGCTTTTCATTCTTTCTCTTTAGTCTGAAATCTATGTTGTTCTCTGCAGGCATAAATTAAACCCAGGTATCATCATCTGGATTCTTCACTGGTAATTCAGAGTTGGGACTCTCCAAATCAGGATGGATCTTCCTGATCTACACCCTTCCCATGTCACCTGAGTGTGTTTTTTTCATTTTTTAGGAGTCAAAATCAGCATTTTATGTGCTTTGTTCTACACCTTTCCCCATTTTCTGTTCCCTGTTTTCCCTTTCTTTGTTTAGTCTCCCTCCAATATGGATTTAACCGGAATTCTTTCAACAACTGTATTTTCCTTCTATTTCATGTTTGCTTTATGGAGCAAATCTCAACACATTTCTTCCCCATTCATAATATTTTGGACTTTTTTCTCTTATACCATGAATTCATGGACAATCTGGGAAAACTTGAATTACAAGTAGCCAATTGGCTTACCTACCTCATGTATATTTATTATCTTTATTCACATAAATAAGGCACCAAAAGCTCTGGGAAATCGGCTCTGCTACTCCTAAGGTACAAAAAATAACTTGTGGAAGGTTCCCTGAGAATTCAAAATAAAAGAAGATTCCCTGAGAGATTTAAAGCTACCATTGCAGTAACTTGAAAATAACCAACACAAGTGCTCCACTGAGGCCCAAAATTCAGTTAATTACCTACCACTGCTCAATTAATTCAAGAAACCCTAACTGAATGCCCAACTGGGTTGTAAAAATAATCACTAAATAACCAAAAGGTCTTTTGGAAGCCAAAAGGAAGCACTTGGACCTGCCTGTTACAGCAGAGATTGAATTCCTTTCCTCTGGTTTCCTTCTGTTTCACTGGAAAGCTGATCGCCCTAAGAAGGAAGGGAAGGAAAAGGATTCTGGAACATAAGAGCTTTGCCCAATAACAAGGCTGTCCCTAGAGAGCAAACCACACTGCCTAGGGAAGACATAAATCATCAAACAGAAAGAAGGATCTGTAGGTAACCAGTGTCTTGGCCCCAGGAGGAAAAGATATCCTGATTAATTGCCCTGACAAAATGTATGGAGGTAACATGACAAATCCAAAAATAGAGTTTACTGTCCAGAGATGATAAACAATTTTTAAGAATGCAAGATATGGAGGTGGCCAGAGCTCACATCCTCACTCATCGCTTACTAGATATGTCACCTTGCTGAGTTTATCTAAGCCTCGGTGTGCCTATCTGTAAAGTAGGAGTAATCATAGGATAGCAGTGAGAATTAAATAAAATCATCTAAATTAAGTACTTAACTAAAGAAGTTACATATGGGGAGTGCCCTTAAAATGTTATGATTGATTGTTATTTATAAAGGATCCCATTAATAGATATTCCATGCACCAACCACTCTCAACTCCTGCTGAGTAATTGGGGGCGGGAGGAGTAATGCACCATCAGAAAAAGCCTTGGATTTTAAGCTACTTCTCAAAGACTAGGCAAGAAACTGAAAGAACTGAGGGGTAGCATTAGTGTTTTTCTTCTGGGTAATGGTAAGAGATTTGAAAGATAAAAGAGGAATCAAAGTCCAGTAAGTGAGCAGTTGGTATTATTAGATGGGCTTGGTTTCCTGAATAAATGTTTAAGGGCTCAGAATAACAGATACCTGGCTGGGGATAGGGCTAGTATAGGGGGAATCCACTATCTTTCATGAGAATGAGTAAACAAATGGTGGTCTGTTCATGTAATGGAATACTAGTCACACACAAAAAAAGAATTACATAAATACTAAACACACAGCACATGGATGAATTTCAAAATTGTGAGTGAGAAAAAAGCCAAGTGCAGAAGCATACTGCACGATTGCATTTCTATGAAGTTTTAGAAGGAACAAAACTAATCTAATGATAACAGAAAACCAAGGCTGGTTGGCTCTGGAATTGAGGAAAGGGAAGATTGGCAGAAAGAGGCACTTTGGGGAGGAATAGAAATGCCCTCTGTCATGTTTTAGGAGTGGCTTACCAAAAACTTGTTGAAGTTAACTATGTCTACTTTTAGTGTATCTTAATTATCACTAAAACTCAATATAGTAAAATCAAAATATAAAGACATTTCAGGTTAATAAAGGCTGAGATTGAAAAAATTTACCATTTGCAGGCCCTCTTTGAAAAATGTACTAAAGGACGTTTCTCAGGAAGAAGAAATTAAATGAAGAAAGGTACAAATTAGCCATAGTAGACATGAACAAAAGATATATAATTACAGATATATTAGAAATTTAAAGCATCTTAAGAGAATACTTGAACAATTTGATATCAATAAATTTAAAACCTAAAAAGTCATGCATTTTTCAAAAAAGTGTTTGAATAACCAAATCCTCTCATAAAAAAAAAATGTAGAATGGCCCTGGCCGGTTGGCTCAGCGGTAGAGCGACGGCCTGGCGTGCGGGGGACTCAGGTTCGATTCCCGGCCAGGGCACATAGGAGAAGCGCCCATTTGCTTCTCCACCCCACCCTCCTTCCTCTCTGTCTCTCTCTTCCCCTCCCACAGCCAAGGCTCCTTTGGAGCAAAGATGGCCCGGGCGCTGGGGATGGCTCCTTGGCCTCTGCCCCAGGCACTAGAGTGGCTCTGGTCGCGGCAGAGCAACGCCCTGGAGGGGCAGAGCATCGCCCCTTGGTGGGCAGAGCATCGCCCCTGGTGGGCGTGTCAGGTGGATCCCAGTCGGGCGCATGCGGGAGTCTGTCTGACTGTCTCTCCCCATTTCCAGCTTCAGAAAAATACCAAAAAAAAAAAAATGTAGAACACCTAAATAGACTAATGATTATTTGAATCAGTAATTAAAAACATATGTTCTCCCCTGCCTCAAAGAAAAGGCAGATGCCAAACCTGCAAGGTACAAATATTTCCTAGTTCATGAAGACATTACCAAGCATACAGAGAGAGGAAAAACTCCCCAACTCATTATATGAGGGTAATTTTTTATTGAATTATTTAGGTGACATTGGTTAATAAAATTATCCAGGTTTCTGATTTATTAATGTCATCCCATTACCATTAATAAAAATTTATTAAAAAAAAAATTATCCAGGTTTCAGGTGCACAGTTCTACACCATCTGTATATTGCACTGTGTGTTCGCCACCCAAAGTCAAGTCTCCCTCCATCACCCTCTATCCCACTCTAGGCTAATATAACCTTAGTGCTCAGTTACGGTAGTAGAATAGTGAAAACAAATTATAGGCAAGCTCAATCACAAACATACATGTAAGTCTTAATTTGTTAGCAACCAAATGCAGTGAAGTATTTAAAAATAAATACCCCATAACCAAGTAAGGCTATTTCAGGAATGCAAGGATGATTTAATATTAGAAAATCAATAAAAGTATTACACAACCCTAATAGATTATAGGAGAAAACCTATGTGATACTCTCAAAAGATGTAGAAAAACAACAGATGATATTCAAAAGCCACTGAAGTAAAAATTCTTAGCAACCAGGAGTGGAGGGGAACTTTCTTTACTGGATAAAGGGTATCTACCAAAAACTTTCAACCAATGTGCTGAATAGGGAAATGTTTACAGCACTCCATTTTAAGGAATAAGAATATCCTTTAGCGCCGTTCATATTCAGCATTTTTGGAAGTCCTAGCTAAAAATCAAGTGCATGAGGTAGGGGGGCCACAGAGTAGAGATATAAAATTGGACAGGATGAATCAGAACTGTCATTATTCACAGAGGATATGATTGATGATTGTCTACATGGAAAAATCTGTAAGGTTATGTAAAGAATTTATTCAAAGCAATTTAAGAGCTTGGTGTATACAAAATAACATACAAAAATCAACAATATATCTATATATCAGAAACATCCTATTATAAAATATAATTTAAAAATCATATCACTCACGGTAGCAACAAAAATATAAAGTATGTAAGAACATAGCTAACAAAAGATATTTATTAATATTATGAAAACAGTATAAAATTCTATTGAAGGATATAAATTTTTTAAAACTGAAAAAAAGGAAAATACTGTATGTTTAAGGTAAGAATGACTCAATATTCTAAATAGCTATGTTCTCCAAATTAATCTATAAAGTCAAAGCATTCTAGTCAAATCTTCCCAGAAGGTTTTTCCTAGACTTCCTCAAGCTAATGCTAAAATTCCCATAGAACAATAAGGACAAGATCCAGGACAGTTTTGAAGAAAATAAATGAAGAAAAATGTACCTTAAAAGATATTAATATTTATTACACATTAGTCCCCCCTTATGCATACACCCCCAGTGGGTGCCTAAAAAATACAGATAGAACCAAACTGTGTATATACTATGTTTTTCCAATACATATATATCTATGATAAAGTTTAATTTATATATTAGGAACAGTAAGCAATTAACAACAGTAACTAATAATAAAAACAGAACAATTACAATATATATACTATAATAAAGTTATGTGAGTCTCTATCTCTCCTTTCTTTCTCTCAGCAAACTAGCACAAACTTCTTTTTCCTTCTTCACAGTTTAACAAAAAATTCCTTCTCACCATAGATCCTAGCAACCTCAGCATATGATTCTTTTCTTTCTTTATTAAGTCTAGAATGTTCACCTTTTCAGGAAGTTCATTATTATCATTTCTCTTTGGCATATCCGAATTGCCAGCATCATCACTCTTGCACTTTGGGGCCATTATTAAGTAACATAGGGTTGTTTGACCAGAATTGTGAGAAAATAAATTTCTGTTTTGTGAGCCAAAAAAGAGGAGTGGTTGCTTGAACCCGAGCCCTGTGATACCCCTACGTCATCTGAGAACCAAGATGGCTCCTGAGCCGCTAATGGTGGAGAACGCGAGCATCGTGGAGACGCTGGACAAAGGGATGAGTCAGTTCAGGGTGGGACAGCGTGAGAGTTCATCACACTACTAGAACAGGGTGCTGTTTAAAATTTATAAATTGTTTATTTTTGTTCATTTAATAATTTCAAACTGAAGTTGACCACAGACACCATGGAAAGCAAAATCGCAGGGGCGGGGTCTACTGTCAAGTCCATCATCTGACAAGGTGAGACAATGGAGAGCCTGGGAACACGCCTGGCTTTATGTATCGGAACTTCGTATATGATAAAGGAGGCTTTACACATTAGTGGGGCAAGTATGATCTATTTTATATCAGTATAAATAAAACCTTTTTTTAAAATGGTAAATCTACTAACACAAACTGTTGGCAAGTACAGGGGCAATGGAAACTCACAAGTGCCCTCACAGGAAGGCAAAATACCTAGGAAATTTGAAAGGGATGCACACACATTCAGTCTGGCAGTTCACCCTTGGGTAGCTGCCCCACAGAAACCTTGGCACATGCATACAAGGAGAGATGTAATTTTAAAAAATCCACTACTTTCTTTATGAAAATAAACAACCATAACAAAGTGCTCATCAGAATGAACCATCAGCCTGACCAGGCGGTGGCGCAGTGGATACAGCTCAGACTGGGATGCAGAGGACCCAGGTTCGAGACCCCGAAGTCGCCAGCTTGAGCGAAGCTCACCAGCTTGGACCCAAGGTCACTGGCTCAAGCAATGGGTTACTCAATCTGCTGTAGCCCCATGGTCAAGGCACATATGAGAAAGCAATCAATGAACAACTAAAGTGCCACAACAAAAAACTAATGATTGATGCTTCTCATCTCTCTCCGTTCCTGTCTGTCTATCCCTCTCTCTGACTCTCTTCTTTTTTTCTTTTTCTTTTTCTCTTTTTTTTTTTTTTTTTGTATTTTTCTGAAGTTGGAAACGGGGAGGCAGTCAGACAGATTCCCGCATGCGCCTGACTGGGATTCACCTGGCATGCTCACCAGGGGGCGATGCTCTGCCCATCTGGGGCGTTGCTCTGTTGTAACCAGAGCCATTCTAGTGCCTGAGGCAGAGGCCATAGAGCCATCCTCATTGCCCGGGCCATCTTTGCTCCAATGGAGCCTTGTCTGCAGGAGGGGAAGAGAGAGACAGAGAGGAAACAGAGGGGGAGGGGTGGAGAAGCAGAAGGGTGCTTCTCCTGGCTGCCCTGGCCGGGAATCAAACCCAGGACTCCTGCATGCCAGGCCGATGCCCTACCACTGAGCCAATTGGCCAGGGCTCTGACTCTCTTCTGTCTCCGAAAAAAAAAAAAAAAGAAGAATGAACCATCAAATGTAGTTTAGTCACAAAATAGAATACTTTAAGCCATTACCATAAACTAAATCTTGATAAAATGTCGATAGAAAAAAGAAAATTATAATTTGATTTGCACAGAATATCCAGGTTTGTCAGTTATGTAAATTATTTAAACACACAAAACAATCCAATGTGTTAGCAAAAATTAAAAGTAAGCATGGAAAGCCTGACCAGGTGGTGGTGCAGCGGATAGAGATTGGACTGGGATGCAGAGGACCCAGGTTCGAAACCCCAAGGTCACCGGCTTCAGTGCAGGTTCATCCGGCTTGAGTGTGGGTTCACCAGCTTGAGCGAGGGGTCACTGGCTTGAGTGTGGGATCATAGACATGACCCCATGGTGGCTGGCTTGAGCCCAAAGGTCCCTGGCCTGAAGCCCAAGGTCACTGGCTTAAGCAAGGGGTCACTTGCTCTGTTGTAGCCCCCCTGTCATGGCATGTATGAGAAAGCAATCAATGAACAACTAAGGAGGCACAACAAAGAATTGATGCTTTTCATCTCTTTCCCTTCCTGTCTGTCTGTACCTATCTGTCCCTCTGTTCGACTCTCTCTCTGTCTCTGTCACACACACACACACACACACACACACACAAAGTAAACATGGAACTAATACTCACCTCAGGATTTTTTTTCTGTCATTCCCTTGAGTGGTCTGAAATATAAATATAAAATGTGAATCTCTGGGAAATTGGGATGATGGTACGTGAGTGCCTGATAAATTATTTTCTGTACTTATTTGTATGTTTGAAATGGGTGAGGCTAAACCACTGAACAGGTAAGTTAGAATTGTTGGTAAAGGTGTGACTAAAAAGGTCTGAAAAGACCTAAGTTCAAGTGAGGTGAAATAGAGGTGAACACAGAGGGCAGAGTAGAAGGGTGACTAACTGCATGAATGAAGGTTTAGAGAGGAGCCAGAAATGGATCAGAAAGGGTCGTGCTGTCCTGTGCAGGGGAGAGAAGGAGAGCTTCTTTTTTTCTAGCAAAGGGATAGTTCATTGACCCTTACCTTATGAAACTATTCCATCAAAATTCCTTCTCTCCCTTTTCTCAATTCCGTTTTTTGTTAGCCATCCTCAGTATTAATCCAGCTCCCCGGGAACCCCAACATTCTAACTATGGAGTCTGAACAGCATTCGCTGGAAAGGAATATTCCTGGCATTGAGAGCATGATAAAATAAGTGCAGGTTGGCCTTTGGATTAGGACCCAGAAACACCCAAACTCAACTCCTGTTCTACCAGTACCACATGACACTGGGCCTCACTTTCTTCATCTTCCAAATGGGTATATTAAGAAGATGTGCCTCATTGGGTTATTCTAAAGCTTAAATAATATGATGTGTGCAAGAGGTTAGCACATTGACTGTCACACAGTACAGTAAGTGTTGAATGTACCAGCAACATCAGCATCACCTGGGAACTTGCTAGAAATAAAAATTCTCAGTCCCACCCCAGGCCTACTGAATCAGAAACCTAGGGGAGGAGCCCAGGAATCTGTACTGTTTAACAAGACCTCCAGATCATTCTGGTGACACAGGAGCTTGAGGGTGACTGGGTTCAAATAATCATGACTTTCCCAAAAAGCTAAGGTCAAGCTTCCCCTAAGGCACAAGGGCTGCATAGAAGATGAGGGAATACCTGAATGAAATTAACCTGATTTTAAGAAAGAGGAAGGGGGATGCTAGGTACATAGCCAAATGTGCACTAACATTGAATTAGTGCTATAAACCAGCCTTGAGTTAACCATTGTGCGTGCATGATGTAACAGCTTATATGGAAGGCGGTATTTTTACATGATTAACAGATGTAAAATAGATGGAAGCACAGAGGATTTATGCAACTTGTGCAAGGTCACACAAATAACCCATCAAGCAGTCTGACTAGAGATCGCCTTCTAAACCATGCTACCACATGAGGTTTGTTTTCATTTTCAAAGTCTTTCTGCTGCAAAATGGTAGTCTAGCCCCATATCCGTGGTGACTCTATCCCACCTGGAGGAAGCCAGTCGCCCAAAGTCACACCTGCAGCTTGCCTCTCTCTCACTCACTTTACAGATAAGGAAACTAAGGCTAAAGAAGACTAAGACACTTCTGGAAGCCACTGAGTCGGTCGGCACCAGAACAAGAACTTGAAACCCAGTTCTCTTAGAATAAAAAGATGTATGGTATCTGTTAAAGCAGGGGTCCCCAAACTACGGCCCCGCGGGCCACATGCGGCCCCCTGAGGCCATTTATCCGGCCCCCTCCGCACTTTCGGAAGGGGCACCTCTTTCATTGGTGGTCAGTGAGAGGAGCATAATTCCCATTGAAATACTGGTCAGTTTGTTGATTCAAATTTACTTGTTCTTTATTTTAAATATTATATTTGTTCCCATTTTGTTTTTTTACTTTAAAATAAGATATGTGCAGTGTGCATAGGGATTTGTTCATAGATTATTTTATAGTCTGGCCCTCCAATGGTCTGAGGGACAGTGAACTGGCCCCCTGTGTAAAAAGTTTGGGGACCCCTGTGTTAAAGATACATCCATCTTAGCATGGGAGATTTACTTCCTTTTTCCTATTTATTTAATTAGCTGTTAAATCTGAAGTTTTTTCTTATTGACTGTATGTGACTAATATCGGTTAATAAAATTATGTAGGTTTCAGGTGTACAATTCTATAACACATCATCTGTACATTGTAATGTGTGTTCACCACCCCAAGTCAAGTCTCCTTACATCATCGCTTATCCCCTCATTTACCCTCTAAATCTGGTGTTTTAAACAATTGAGCTCTGAGCAGATTCTTGACTGGAATAGAAAATACTGAAGAGAAAAGATCCTAAATGAGCCATTTCACTGAGAGAGGAAAGGTCCTCTTTTTCCTTCATAAATCCTCTAAAAAATTGTCATCTGTGCTATGCTAGCAGCTGTTCATTCTCCTATTTGACTCCATGGGGACGAACTTTGGGCTTCTTTTTAAAAAATTGGAAATCAATGTCAAATCAGGTGATGGAGAAAGCCAGTGAAGCCCTTTTGTTCATATTCCCCTGCTATGGGGCATAGGCCCTCTCTTCGCCAGCATTGATCTCATAGCAGACAACTGTCTGTGTTTCTTACGCTGGAATAAGTACTCTTAGCCTGGCATAGGCTGGACTTGCTTTGAACTAGAAAAAGAAATCAATATTTCTTTGTATAAAACTTTTACTTGGGACAGTGTTCAGAAGCCGTGTATTTCTACTGCTTTGGTCAAAATAATCGAAAGGTTCAGCATGAGACATCCATGCTATTTTCTGTAAGCTGCTGTCCTTAAATTTCCAAGTTGACCAAGGAGTAAGGAGAGTCACAGCACTCAGTCAGCCAAAGATGTGGTCACCACAGTGACTGCGTCTCAAATTACCACCCTCTACAATTGAGGTACTAATTAACAACTGGATCATTTTCGAGCTTTATGACACTTGTCTTTCGTCTTTTTATCCTATGAGGTAGATTGAATGATGGGTTCCAGTTCTTTACCATCCCTTGTCATGGCTTCATCATGGCCAGAATGTCCATATTTCCTGCCCTTGAAGTCGGGCTCTACCATGTGGCTTGCTTTCATCAATGGCAAAAGGAAAGAAGTAATAGCCCAAAGCCCAGATACAACTATGTCTATTTGCCATCTTACTCCTCTACTATTGCCACAAGAAGAACTGGCCCCTCTAGATGGAGCTAGATGGCTGCTCCAGGGAGAAAAAGAGACTCGTGGAGACCATTTAGCCTAGACTTACAGTGAGAAGCAGAGCCACCCCAGAGACTGCAGCATGACCATCAGCAGCCCTGAGACAGCCTCGATGATCTGACCTCCATCAAGACTACGCAAACATGAGCTAAGCAGGTGCTTGCTGCTGTACACTACTAGGATTGTATGCTGCACTGATGCAATTACAATTAACTAAAACATTCTCTGAAAAGAAAATTAGGCCCTGGCGACATCTGCTTCTCCACCCCTTCCCCTCCCTCTTCTCTCTCTCTCTCTTTCTCTCCCTCCCCCCTCTTGCAGCCGTGACTTAATTAATTGAAGCAAGTTGACCCTAGGTGCTGAGGATGGCTCTGTGGCCTCTGCCTCGGGTGTTAAAAATAGCTTGGTTGCCCAGCCACAGAGCAATGCCCCAGATGGGCAGAGCATCACCCAACAGGGGGCTTGACATGTGGATTCCAACTGGGGTGCATAAGGGAATCTGTCTCTCTGCCACCTCTGCTCTCATTTAATTAAAGAAAGAAAGAAAAAAATTAGATAAATCCATACCTAAAAGGGGCCCACTTAATAATGTGATTGCTTAAACTGAATAACAAAATCGAAACAGAGGCAGTGTCACAGGGAAGAGATGGACAGCTGTCAGAGGGAAGAGGAGATGGGACCAAAGAAGGTGAAGGGATTGGCCAAAATCATATATACATAAGACATATATTAAGACATCAGGGGCCTGACCTGTGGTGTCACAGTGGATAAAGCGTCGACCTGGAAATGCTGAGGTCGCCGGTTCGAAACCCTGGGCTTGCCTGGTCAAGGCACATATGGGAGTTGATGCTTCCTGCTCCTCCCCCCTTCTCTCTCTCTCCTCTATCTCTCTTTCTCCCCCTCTCTCCTCTCTAAAAAAAATAAATAAATAAATAAATAAATAAATAAATAAATCTAAAAGGTCTAAAAAAAAAAAAAAAAAAAAAAAAAGACATCAGGGTAGCAATAGCCAGTAGGAAGGTAGGGTAGAGAAAGGAGGGAGACAAAGCAGGAGAAATGGGGGTGGACTTTTAATGGGCCATTCAGGGACATGATGTGGTATGTAGAGGGCGTTATATTGAGTGGAACACTTAAAACCATGTCAACATAATAAATTAAAAATTAAAATAATAAAAATTTAAAATAAAAATGTGATTGTTTTGGGAGGCTATATAGTACCAAATAACACATCCATGGCAATTTGAAATTATTCCCTGCCTGTTTTCAATTTCACAACAATGAGTTATAATTTACTGTTAATATATTAATGTGAATTTAATAATAGTATAATCAATATTATTTACTAATAAAAATTTTAATTACCTGCTAAGTGCTGTGTGACAAGCCTTGTGTTATTTGCTGCAATAATAGTGTAAGGCAAATATAATTATTCCAGTGTGGAAGAATGAATAAATGATTCTTTTCTTTTTTTTTTTTTCTTTTTTTTTTCATTTTTCTGAAGCTGGAAACAGGGAGAGACAGTCAGACAGACTCCCGCATGCGCCCGACCGGGATCCACCCGGCACGCCCACCAGGGGGCGATGCTCTGCCCATCCTGGGCGTCGCCATGTTGCGACCAGAGCCACTCTAGCGCCTGAGGCAGAGGCCACAGAGCCATCCCCAGCGCCCGGGCCATCTTTGCTCCAATGGAGCCTCGGCTGTGGGAGGGGAGGAGAGAGACAGAGAGGAAAGCACGGCGGAGGGGTGGAGAAGCAAATGGACGCTTCTCCTGTGTGCCCTGGCCGGAAATCGAACCCCGGTCCTCCGCACGCTAGGCCGACGCTCTACCGCTGAGCCAACCGGCCAGGGCATAAATGATTCTTTTCAACAGCTAGCATTTGAAGTTCTCCTGTGAAGGAGACTGCCTTATTTAATGGCCACTTCCATGAAAGATAGAAAATATACACATTTTTTCCCTTTTTTTTTATTCTTCTGTCTTCCTTTCTGTTGCTTGGAGCTTGGAGTGATGGCTGGGACTGCATTTGGGGCCATGAGAACAAGCACCCAAACCTTAGAGGGGGTGGAGGGAAAATTTGGAAGCCAGCTGAATCTCTGGTGGTTGGAACCACCATGCCAACCCTGAACTGTCCATCACTACATTGTAATAAAAAAAGAAAAAAAATCCTCTCTTTGTATCTTCAAGTCTCTATTAATCACAGCCCATCCTAATTCTAACTGATAGAAGAGGGAATTGGACCTTAACCAGAAGCCAATCTTACGTAGGGTAAAAAAATAGGATGACTTCATCGGGGTCACAACTATTTTCAAGAGGGTGAAACAGAGGGTTAAAGAGATTAAGGTCGACCTGGCTAAAAAAAAACCTGTGGTCTAACTCACTCCTTCTCTCCTGATGTCTGCCTCTCCGGGAAGCTCACACGAATACTGCTTTTTGAACATTGAACTTGTCTCCCTCCTCAGCTACAGTCAGCATGCTCACTCTTCCCTACCACCGCTGGGGTCTGCCTCCAGACCCTCAAGAAAACTGACCATTTCCCCAAGCTCTCTCCCAGGGTAAATCCACTTGACCAGCATCCCTGTTGCAGCCCCCTAGTCATGCAAAATTAGACATTAATTCAGCCATACTTTCCATCAGACTTTTATTAAAGCTAGATATAAATAAATACATTTTCTCCTTTGAGTTGAGTCTCAGGGAAATTCAAAAAGAATTTCTAAAAACACGAGGATAACACATTCAAATCAGTTCTTAAATGAAGCTAGAGGTGTTTAGGGTACGTCCTTCAGCCTCCAGAGACTAGTATCAGGGGAAAACATGCCCTTTCAAAAGGTGTTCTAGAATGCCACTGTGGGAGAGAGAATGCTGAGATAGCCTGACCCTTCTGGCATTTCTTTGGATCGAGTCTAATGAATTTGTTCTTCAAATAAGTTCTTTCTATTATAAAAGTAGTTGCTGTTCATTCTAGAATAATTTGAAAAATAAAGAAGGATTATAACTCAGTAAGAATCACTGTTAATATGTTGGTGTTTTCAACTTGCAGTCTCTGCTTCATAAATTTTTAAGGCCTTGAAATCACATAGCAGATAATAAACTTACATAGAGAGTGAGTGTTAAAAATAACTCTTTCAAGTTATGAATACAGCTTGCAAAAAATTCAGGAAATAGAAATATGAAAAATAAAATCACCCAGAATGTCAATGCCCAGAGACAATAAAAAACATTTTAGTGTTTGTCCCAGCATCCTTTCTACGATATATTTTTACATAATTGAAAGTCAACTACGAGAGGCTAGATTTTAAAGTAAATTTCACACAGAAACACCCAGGTTCTATATAAACGATGTTGCAAAGAGTCTTCCCCTTGGGAACCCAATGTCCAAGGACATTAACATGAATTTTAAAGAAGCAAAACATCGTCACTTGTGTTCTTTGCCAAAGAAAATGGCTAATTTATTGCTCTTTGCAACTCTGACTTTGTGGAAAGAAAACAGTATGATTTGTTTTAGTAAATTTTTTTGGCACAGTATTCCCAGCATGCAAATAGTTTTGTCATTCTTAGTAAGTGCTTTCAGAATAACACCAATTATTGTTTTAAGTGGTTTTTAAACATGGCAACAACCTCCATCTGAATTAGGATGAAAAGAAATGTGACCCCTCGAAAAAATATATTCTGGTGTGGGGAAAATGAAAAGCAAAAAATGAAGAGCTGAGAGACCTGCTGTCTTTGTTCGGGTTACTACAGCAAAATACCATGAACTGGTGGCTTAAACATTTGTTTCTCACAGGTCTGGAGGCCAGAAGTCCAAGATCAAGGTGCTAATAGAGTTAGTGTCTGGTGTCTGGTGAGAGCCCACTTCCTGGTCCACAGAGGGCCATCTTCTAGCTGTGTCCTCACAGGGCAGAAGGGGCAGGGAAGCTCTCCGGAATCTCTTTTATAAGGACTCTAATTCCATTCCTAAAAGCTTCATTCTCATGACTTAATTGCCTCCCAAAAGCCCCACCTCCTAATACCATTATTCTGGTGATTAGGTTTCAACATATGTGCAGGGGCACATTCTGTCTGTAACACCGCTTCCTTTCTTTTCATCTTTTCTCTTCATGCTGTCCACTAATATATCTACTGTGTTTGTTTTACAGAGGATGTGACTTCTTGTGACACCTGTGCTTCCTTTTTCTCACTTCCTGTTCACACAAATTTCTAGGGATCACCTCCTCTGAATAGATGAAGACAGAAGGGGCGGCAGGAACTCACACGCGGACCATCATAGAGGTACAGCTGAGACCCTGGCACAGGCACCCTCAGAGCTCCACAACTCTGGAATTATAGTTGTAATAAAGAGAGTCCCAGAAAAGCCATATGACCACTGCCTGCCCTGGAGGTCAGCCCATTATAATCATAACTTACATAAAGCTCTATATTACAACCGCAGAGCAGCATTGCATTTAAAGAAGCAAAGACCAGGAGTTTCTTAATCTTCACTCTTGTCTTCTTCAAATATTAAGAAATCCACAAGAACCAATAAAATTCCCAGGAATACCTCTCTTCACTTCTCCAAAAGATCACTCTCAAGGCACAAGGTGTTGTCACTCCTGTCTCCCAGTAGACTCCTGTCATTCCTCTAGGCTTTCTGACTGGTATTCTCATGAGACTGCCCCTAGAGTTTCTGGTCTTTTCTTGGAAAGAGATGGGGAGAGGAGTTAAGAGGGCAAAAGGGCAGGTGAAAGAAAGCTGTGGTTTTTATCACATCGTATGACGTGACCCAGGATTGGGTGATTAAGGAGGAATAAGATGGTGGTGGTATACAGAGAGGAAACCAATGAGACTGGAGCTCAAAGCATCACCATTCCAGGGACACACAATGCAAAGCACTCTGCTAAGACATGTCCATCTTTCCCATGTTCCAAAATTCTTTCACAAGAGTCTGGATTAAGGGGACACTGAGGAACAAGCTCAGTTTACATGCGAAGTTCACACAGAGGGCATGAGAGAACATACATAACACCAGAGACATAGCACTAACAACTTCCACCAACCCTCCCCACCGCCACCTCTTCCTCAGCTGCCACTACCCGCACCCCCCACCACCACCACCACCACCTAGGTGCAAGTTACTATTTTTTCCTTTTTAAAGAAAATATGAAAATGTGAAAAATAAAGAGAATAAAAGTCCCACTGAGAACAGATCATCATTAGCATATTGTCATGTGCTTTAAAGTCTTTCCTATGATTTCATTTATGCTGAGTTGGTAAGACATTCACATGGTTCAAAATGGGAAAGGTAAGAAAGGATATATGGTGAAAATCTTCCCCATCCACTGTTGCCCAGACATCCAGTTCTCTGTCCCCAGAGGCTACCATGTTTTAAATAGCTTTAAAATAAAAGCAATAAAACATTATAGATATAGTTGAAGTCTCCTTTTTCCCATTCTCCTTCAATGCTCCCAAGAGGCAACCATTATCATGAATTTGATGCACCTTCCAATGCCTTTTTATGGTTTTTTACATACATATGCATGTATCTGTGGACCACAGGGAGTTTTGTACTGTGTGCTTTTTGGAATTCACATTGAAGCTGTCATACCTTTAAGCACTACCCTATTCTGCCAGTTCAGTCCTATTAGCTGCTATCTGATATTCTAATGTACGACTACCCTGTGTGTTATTCATCCATTTCCCTATTGATAGATAGGAAATTCTTTTCCATTTTTCAATAATATAAACAATGCTACCAGTTTGGTGTCTAAATTAAAATAGTGTTTAGGGCCATTTCTCCCCAGATGAAGCTATAAATTCAAAATAACAGTGCCAAAATCTAATAGGATGTTTTACGAAAATTGATCTGCTCATTCTCAAGTCCATCTGGAAGAGAAAACAAAGAAAATCAGCAAATATTTCTTGATAAAAGGAAGTGGAACTTGCCCTTTAGTATAATCTGCTTTGTTTTTTTGTTTTTGTTTTTCTTCACTCCGTATACTATGCTGGGAGAGGAGGGGTCACCTGGGCACCTCCGAGAAAGGAAAAGCGGCCCTTCTTCCCCTAGAGCTTGTTCTGCCTACTTGGGATACCGGAAACGGTACCTGAGAATGAAGCCAACACAGCAAGAGCCAAACAAGAAGAATCATGGGAAACTGAGCTCAACCCTGAGATACCACAGCTGGAGCTAATCTGCCCTCTGCGCTTGTAGTTATTTAGATGATAAGTGTTCTCAGTTGTACAACCTACTTCAAGGAGCAGGGGAAGGAGACAACCACTCTATTTGTAGCTGAAAGCATGCTGACTGATACAATGTCTTTAAATGACTAATTTAATCAGTCCTGGACTATTGGATATTTTTAGTGAATTTAATTTTTTTTCACCCCCCAACCCCGACAAAGTAGTACAAGGAACATCCTTGTTGCCAAATCTTATGTAAGTCTATGATTATTTTGTTATGATATATCCATAAATAATGCCTACTCAAAGGAAATTACTCAACACAGAATATGGAAAGAAGAGGTTTGCCTGAGAGAAAACAATATAAGAAATTTCAATTCAATAGGAAAAAAGAGTAGAAACTAAAATAATCTCTGAGTCCTAACCCTGTACTTAATGTCTCCTGTTTCACTTACCATTTCAAAACGGTTAGGACAGCTTCCTGCCTTGGACCCCAAGGTCTCTACTCTCTTTGCTACCAGTAGAATAATAACAGTAGGCCTGACCTGTGGTGGCGCAGTGGATAAAGCTTTGACCTGGAATGCTGAGGTTGCCGGTTCAAATCTCCAGGTTTGCCTGTTGAAAGAACATCTGGGAATTGATGCTTCCTGCTCCTCCCCTTCTTCTCTCTTTCTCTTTCTCCCTTCTCTAAAATGAATTTTAAAAAAATAAAGTCTAGGCCTGACCTGTGGTGGTGCAGTGGATAAAGCGTTGACCTGGAAATGCTGAGGTCGCCGTTTCGAAACCCTGGGCTTCCCTAGTCAAGGCACATATGGGAGTTGATGCTTCCAGCTCCTACTCCTTATCTCTCTCTCTCTGTCTCTCCCTCTCCTCTCTAAAATGAATAAATAAATTTAAAAAATGGTTAAAATGGTAAATTCATGGTGTGTATATTTTAAAAATAAATAAGTCTAAGAAAAAAAGAATAATAACAGTAATAATGATCATAGTTAATATTTATTAATCCCTTATTCTAGACAGCAAGGTATTCCTATATTATCTCTTTTAATCTTCACAATAACCCTATTAAGAAGATACTATTATTTTCTCATTTTCTAAATAAGGGCATGAGGCTTAGGGAGAGTTAGTGACTCGTCCAGGATCACGCTGCTGCATGAAGGTGCTGGGATTCCAACCCAGGTCTCACCACTCACACGCCTGCTCCTCTGACCCTTTCCCGGAGTCTTGTCTGAGCGCTCTACTTCCAGGTTCTTTCCATCCAGCTCCCTAGCTTTGTCGTGTGCTCTTTTAGTTAACATTAAAAGAATAAACCTTTTTAAAATCTTAAAGAATAAATGCCAGAGTTGGCAAAAAGCAAATAAGCAGAAGTGTTCCCAGGAGCCTAACCTGCTCCCCCTGCTACTTCAGTGGTGGGGCGCACCTGGAGGAATGCCCCCGTCTTGCTGGAGCCGAGAAAGAGGAAGTGTTTCCCAGTAACATACCTGCACCATAGCCATCGCGATCCTCCCTGCTCTTTCAGAACTAAGTCAAAACCTCAGCAAATGCTACCTAAGGCCAGGCACCACAATCCCGTTCCAGACACTGTTATCACATCCCCAGCATCCAATCCTCCCTTTCTGCTTCCCCAAAACTCCTCATTTCCCCCCTGGAGATCCAGCCATGTGGTTCCAGGGATGTGGTGCCCTCACCCCCAGCTTGAGGGGTATGGCATGTGACTGAGGGTAAGCCCTACAGCAGGGGTCCCCAAACTTTTTACACAGGGGGCCAGTTCACTGTCCCTCAGACCTTTGGAGGGCCGGACTATAAAAAAAACTATGAACAAATCCCTATGCACACTGCACATATCTTATTTTAAAGTAAAAAAAACAAAACGGGAACAAATACAATATTTAAAATAAAGAATAAGTAAATTTAAATCAACAAACTGACCAGTATTTCAATGAGAACTATGCTCCTCTCACTGACCACCAATGAAAGAGGTGCCCCTTCTGGAAGTGAGGCGGGGGCCAGATAAATGGCCTCAGGGGGCCAACTGCGGCCCGCGGGCCGTAGTTTGGGGAACCCTGCCCTACAGGATGTGAATGACTCAGAGGTTGTCCGATTAATGTGGCTCTTGACCAAAACAGCCTGACTAGTTCTCTCAGCTTCACTAACCTTCAAACAGGCTTCATGACTCTAGGCTCCTGACCTCCTTTTCTTAGAGCCTTTTTGTTTCTTTTTTTCCTCCCTTTTCTTTACCTTAAAAGACTTGCCGTTGTAAATGCTTTCTCTGCCCCTCTGAGACGTAAATCTTCTACAACCCAGAAATGTCTTTCTGGTGGACCTGTGAGCCATCTCTTTGAAATGTAATCATCAAGGAAGATAGAGCTCCTGTCTCCAGTCTCTGTGGGAAGGTAGGAGTCTAACTTTGATAAGGGCCAATTAGCAAACACAGGTGGCCCAGTCACATTGACTGACCTCCCGACTCACGTCCTGCAGTACTTTTCCACCAGCCCATCCCAGTGCTTAAATATTCTCCTGTCTTTTGTTTCAGCAGAATTGAGTTCAATCTGTCTCTCTTATTGAACTTTCTAAGATGCAATCTCCCATTATAGGTGAATGAGGACACCTAGGGTCATGGTGGCTGCTAATAGCCATCTTGGGATCTGGAGGCAACCCAGTCTTGGGATGAAGCTGACATCACCATGGATAGAAGACAGAACAAAGAAAGACATGGCGGGGGGAGAGGGGGAATAAGGAGTGTGATTCCTTGAGGACATCACTGAGCAAGTCTTACTTCAAACCTGCTCTCCCTCTCAACTTTCCAAGTACATGAGCTAATAAATTCCTCTTATTGTTTCAGCCAGTTTGGATTAAGATTGTTGTTAACTGCAACCAAAAGTGTTCTGACTGGTTCCTGTCCTGTCTGGAGCTTTTGAACACAACACTTAGATCTCAGTCTCCTAATAATAGCAAAGCTAATACTTGCATAGCACCTACTATGTGCCAGAAACTCTCCTAAGCACGTCATATATTTTGATTTATCTAACCCTCACAACAGCCCCAAGAGCTACTTGGTGTTTTGTTGCTGTTGATGTTGTGTGTTTGTTTTTAAGCAACGAGAAACAGATTAAATAACTTTGCCAAAGCTAGTAGGTGGCAGGGCTAAGATCAAACGCAGTCAGACCCTCTCGCTCTGGAATTCTCGGTCTGAACCCGGCTGTGGGCAGCTCAGCCAGCACTCTACCCACCTGGGGAAGCTGGGGGTGGGGGGTGGGTGAGGGGTATACAGAGGTTTATTTCCACATTTTTAGGAAACCTGAAAGTGCACGTGTCAGGTTTCACTATCGAAAATGCAACTGAGCATTCGACTGCGTCCCTCTCCCAAGTCACTAATGAAACCGCCTCCGCCAGGTTATTCCTCAGCAGCTGACAGTGGCTGTCTCCGCCTCGGTCGACATTCTCACATCTACTCATAATCCCATGTGTCAAGATCAGTAAAAAACAAATGACAGGGTTTCTTCCCCGTGTTCTAACAGCTGCCTTGATTTTAGAGACCAAGTCTACAGTCTATCCCCCGCGTAGTAAGTGTGTAGAATTCAAGAGGTGTAAATTTATGCAGAATGTATTCATAACAACACAGAAGCATCCCCAACTATTGTGCTTTTTGAAGAACAGCCGCCATGCGTCACCTTCATTTTGCCGAGCTGGCCGTGGAAGCTGCCACCACTGACACGTGGGTTTCCAGCTCTGCCTTTTCCTCCATGCCCAACACTTGTAAATATTTCATCAAAACAGAAAAGAAAATCCAGAGTGCTTTAAAAATGCTCTCTGCCATCAGGAGCTTAAGATCCTTTACATTAATAATAATATTTAATGTAACTGAAGGGGCACTATTTTCTTTATTCCTTTATCTGCCTGTCTTTTGGGCTTTTGTTTTTTTCCTATTTATTAATTCAACCACAAACAGGGCTCAAGAAGCAAAAGAGAAAAAGGAGAAAAAAATGTGAGCAGTGTTTCCAAGTTCAAAGACCAGATGCTGGGATGTCACAGTCCACAACTATTAAAATTCTGAGCTCCAATGTTCAAATATGTCCATTGGAAAGGGAACCAGAAACCTTTCCCAGGGGGCCAGGGGAGAATGAGGTGTCTGATATTCCTGCCCTCTGCCAATGAGTCTCAGAGTGATCTGCAGAATGAGCTAGGCCACTGCAAAAGTACACAATTTAGCCACAAGTACATATTGCAACCCAACCTTTTCTTTTTTTTTTTTTTTTTTTTTTTTTTTTTTTTTTTTTAAAGATACAGGGAGTGAGTCTGAGAGAGGGATAGACAGGGACAGACAGACAGGAATAGAGAGAGATGAGAAGCATCAATCATTAGTTTTCCATTGCACGTTGCAACACATTAGTTGTTCACTGATTGCTTTCTCATATGTGCCTTGACCGTGGGCCCTCAGCAGACCGAGCAACCCCTTGCTGGAGCCAGCGACCTTGGTTGGGTTCAAGCTGGTGGGCTTTTGCTCAAACCAGATGAGCCTGTGCTCAAGCTCGCGACCTCAGGGTCTCGAACCTGGGTCCTCTGCATCCCAGTCCGACGCTCTATCCACTGCGCCACCGCCTGGTCAGGCACCGACCTTTTCTTAAGTAATTATAAAACCTCCATTTTTCACATTCATAATGATTTCCTTTTTTTCCAGGTTTTGTTGAGATATAATCGACATACAACATAATTGTTTCTTTATCATTTTATCACAAGTTTTCACCCTGTATGCCTCCATTTTAAGTGAAACTAGAATCTACTTGGCAAATATAGATCTATTCTGCACCTTGGGGTAAGATGGGGCGGGCAGAGCACTTCTCAGGCCCTCCCTTTACTTTTTAGTGTCTATGTGGCGGCCAAGCATTAATGGACATAAAGTGAGACCAATTATTGAATGTCTACTAAATGCTAAGTTCTGAACCAGATACTTTAATACTCATTACTTCATTTAAACCTATGAAAGCTCATGAAATGTTAGTCAACCCATTTTAAAGAAGTGATAATTGAAGAAACTTGAGCTTTACTGCGGGAAGTAACAGCTATAGGCTGGTAACCTTTCTGATAGGTGATCACCTTCCGATAGCTGGTAACCTTCTGCCACCATGCTGCTTTTCTGGAACTATTTTAAAACACATACACTCAGAGCAATGGACAGGACAGTATGAGATAATTATCCTTGCAGAAATTGTTCTCTCCTATCCTCAGATGGCCATAAGAGGTAGGCATATTTGCAAAATGGTAATTTACTGAAGTTCCAGTTTTATATACTATATAAATGCAGTAGCTAATAGGGACAGAAATATAACTATTGTTATAGATAGGCAGTTGATGAAGATCCCATGCTTTAAATGTAATTATTAAAAATTACAGACTGAGGCCCTGGCCAGTAGGCTCAGTGATAGAGCATCAGCCTGGCATGTGAATGTCCCAGGTTCAATTCCTAGTCAGGACACACAGGAGAACTGCCTCATCTGCTTCTCCACTCTTCCCCCTCTCACTTCTCTCTCTCTCTCTCTTTCTTCCCATGGCTCAATTGGAGCAAATTGGCCCTGGGCACTGAGGATGGCACCATGGCCTCTAACTCGGGTGCTAAGAAAAGCTCGGTTGCTGAGCAATAGAGCAATGCCACAGATGGCCAAAGCATCGCTCGTAGTGGGCTTGTCAGGTGGATCCTAGTTGGGATGCATGCAGGAGTCTGTCGCCTTGCCTCTCCTCCTCTCACTGAATTTTAAAAAAAATACAGACTGATAAGTATGCTCTATATATCAGCTTGGATATGTACACCACCAGAGTAGGGCACCAAGGTGCCAACAGAAGAGAAGGATGAAAACAGAACTAGGAGGTTGCCCTTGGGTGTTTTGTTAATTCCTTAGTGTAGAAGGGTTGCTAGGAAAAACCAATAGCTCTGGACTATCGTGCTATGTTTATCAGTGTAATTTGTTAGCAGCTTAATGTACTGTTATGGAGACTATATCCTTCACTCCTTAGTGTAGATTCAGCCATTCTCAAAGAATCATTAATGATCTTTTAGAGTTCCGTGTTAAAAGAACCATTCCAAATAAGAGAGGAGTATCAGAAACTGGGGGTATTGCTTCTACTGCTGTCAGTAACTGTGATCAGACTCAATTGGTGATTGCTCTAAAATTTCACAGAGGAGGATGTAAGCAGCATGACTCGTTCTTCCTGAGCAAGTCTCATTTCTGCTTGACTTCCTGAACCAGTTTCATTACATATTAAATAACTAATATTTTTTAAATTTTATTTAGAAAATTAAATTTAATGGGGTGACATTGGTCAATAAGAGTATATAGGTTCCAGATAAACATCTCTATAGCATTTGAACTGTTGATTGCATTGGGTGCCCATCACTCCAAGTCAAATCATTTTCTGTCACCATATATTTGTCCCTCTTTTCTCTCCTCTTCCCCACTGCCTCCCTCTAGTGACTACTTCACTTTGATTTATGTCCACGACTCTCAGTTTTATATCCCAGCTATGTGTGAAATCATATAGTTCTTAGCTTTCTCTAATTAACTTTAAATAAATAATATCTTTAAACCTACAAGTGCTGAATATAAGACTTATCTCAAAACCTCTATTAACTTACTAAGAAATATGCCTAAAGGCTTAATTCTTCTACAGATAAACCAGATTAAAATGTGTGCCTTTGCATTATTCCTCCAAAGCTTTGTCAGATGCTGGTACAGGAATGTATAATGCCAGAGACCATTTTGTACCATGAATGTGGTGGCCAAACAAGATTTCAGATTTTCCTAAAACTTACCTCATCTTAGAAAATTTTAATATCTGTGCATATTACATTCCTGGTTTCTCCTTATGAAAAATGTATTCTTTCCAAGGCCAACACCAGATATATGAGCCCCAGCCTCGCATTGGTTTTTTGACAGTCTCATGACTCAATTGCATGCCTTCAGAGTGTAAACCTGGGATAAAGAGGCTTTGTTTTGCTTTATGCAAAACCTTTGACCCTTATAATATACAGCTCACACTTTTGGTGTCAGATAAATGACAAATAATCATTGTTAAAGGCGATAACACACTTGGATGTGAAGTTTTACAGCAATACCTGCTTTCCTTGAGCTGCTAAAAATCATTAAATTTATGACATTGGTGGATTAGTAGAACTGTATGCCTCTGCTCTATTTACTTAATTTTTGAATTGACTGGAACGTGCTTGTAATGTAAAAATCGTATTATAGTGTTCAAATATCTTGTGCTCCGAACAAGATTATTAGCTATAGAAACCAAATGGGATTTTACCCGTTGACATTGTCCTCTGCTTTCCTTGACGTGTTCATCCCTTCTCTTGGCAAACCAAATGTGATGTCAGAATCCATTCCAAAATACCAACCACATGCTTTGTAACTGCAAAGTTAACACCTATGAATAATAAAATTGCAAACAAGCAGAGCACCATCAAAAATTCAAGATGATTATTTTTTAATGATTGCCCTACTTCCTGCGTGTTGGTAGTATACAAAGCGTGGGGCATTGTCTTTCCCAAGATTGAATTCTAGGGATTATCTAAGCCTGCAGACCATGAGGGCAGAGGCAATATTTTCTCCATCAATCTAATAGTAATGCATGTCTGGGGAAGCAGCAAGTTGGGTAAGAGAAAAGGATTCCTGGCTCATTCCTCATCATCCCTCAAACACGTTTAACCTGATTATATAAAGAATGCACGAGGGATTAAATGCCCTTTGCCTCCAGTGCTAGTTCAGGGGCGAGAAGACAGAATTCCAATTCTAGTCCTGTCATTAATCTATGGACTTATTTACATACCCTTTAAAATCTGTCTCATTTTAAGTTTATCCTAGAACCCTGAAATAGTAGAGACAAGCTGGTAATCTTAACTCCCTTGTTTTAAAGTGAAGAAACCAAGGCTCACCTTAATGGACTAGCCCAGAGCCGTCCGTGCTCCTGGATTCAATATGACCTATTTAAGCTCAGACTCATCCCAATGCTACACAGCAGGTCTTTACATTCACCATAGGAGTCACTATCTTGGTCCCAAACTACCTTTCCTGATCCAGTTGGGGCTCCACACCCAACTCTCAGCCTATCACCTCTTCCTGTTATCACATTTTCTTCAACTTTAACAGCAGAACTTTTTCCCTTTAAGTTGCTCTGTTAAATTACATATACCCCGGGAGGTAAAATGCCTTCTTCTCTAATGATGCTTCTACCATTTATTGAATGCTTTCTATGCCCCATTGTATCAAGCATGCTGTAAACACTCTCACATTTTGACTTCCCCACACTATGAGATTGGTATCATTATATAGATGGAAAAACCCCAAGGTCAGGGAACATAATTAATATGCTTAAGGTCACACAGCTGGTAAGTGGTACAACCAGAATCCAGGCCCACCCCTGTCTGGTGCTTTTAACCACTGTGCTTACTGACTGTCATTTCCTCCTAAAAGCCTTTGGTCGTTCATTCAGCACCTATTTTTCAAATATGAAGTATAGTCCTGGGCATAGTGCTGGAAGAACAGGGAATGCAGAGAGGAAGGAACACCTTGGAGCGTTGGGGTCAGCAGTGTCACTTGAGATCCTCACTTATTAGTCCCCAGAGTTGTGACACAGTGCCTGAGCCTAGTCAGGCCAAAGAGTTCCCAAGGGGGCAGATCCCAGGACTGTTCCTGGCAATAATAACTTAGATGTGTCTGAAGAGGGCATTCTTCTATGCTTCCATATACTCTGCTGGCTGCACAAAGTCCAAATGTTCCTTTCTGAACATCCTGCCAGCCCTACTTGCCACTCCCCTGCAGCTCCTTGATTTGCAGAAGTCGCAGGCTCTCTTGGCCTGGGTCTGTAAGGCTAAGAAAAGTGGGAGGGTTGTTTTTTTTTTCTCCATGGCAGTATGTTCAGAAATTCACTCCTCTGTCTGTTTTTATTTGTTATGCACTGTGGGTATTTTATAAAGCGCTAGTGTTTGCAGAATATGGTTCTCTGGCTGCTTTTCCGCCTCTTCCCTCGTTCCCCAACTGCCAATGCAGAGGTTGCGTTCTTCGCCTCGTGTTTGAACTTGGCTCAAGCTTTGCTCTTTTAAGTGACTTCTGCTGGCAGCTCATTTCGCAGCATTGCTTATCCCTGGGTTTGGGTTTTGCCTTTTTCTTTTTTAACTTTCTTCCTTCCACAAACTGTTGGAAGACAGGGTTCCAGGCTTTTCACACTGTGTTCTGGCCGTTTGGCACTTGGCATATCAAATGTGTTTCATCAACCATATGTTTTGTTACTGCCTCCTCATCTCCTCAGATTTGCGAAGTGTTTTGTAATGGGCTATACAAGATTGGGTGGGGGCATACTTTGCCTTTGGGTCTGATTTCTCATTTGAGTTTCCACATTTGTCTTAAATGGGTTCATTGAGCTTGGGAAAAACAGAAATCAAAGCAACTAACTATCCGTGAGATATAAGCAAAGCAAAACAGTTAAGCCTTACAAAGATGAATTGTGTAAAAAAAAAAATCAGATGATTTACTCATAGCAAGAAATTAAAAATCAAATAGAAAAGGAACAGTGAAGTGTGAGAGGGAAACGCTGACAGCTAAATTACCCTGCAAGCAAAAAGAGATAATCCTCCTGCCAGGGTCTAAAAAGAGGGCACTCGTGCCAGAGCTTGGATTTAAATTCTGACTGCTCTGTATAGACCTGTAGACCATTGTTCTCTTTCCTGTACTTAGCTATCGGTTCTTTCCTTATTGCAATAAATGTTTGGATACATTCAGCCAGAGGCTTTTTGGATGATGAGCACATTTCTACAAAGCAGAAAAAATAAACATGATATGGTTGCTGCCTGTTTCAAGAACCCCATATGGCCGCTTTTAGACAAAGCTGGCCACCTCTGGAGGTCGGCTCCCCATTTGAAAGGGTGTTCGGCTCATCCGAAGACCAGCTTTATAAATCAATTACAAACTCCTAATCTCATTCTGTCACTCACTTTAGCTGGGTAAGAAAAGAAAGGACAAAACATCTCATGACTCCAGAAACTTCCATATGTGCAAAAGCAGAAACCAGCAAACATTCATTTTCTCTTTTTTTTTTGGCAGGTGACTCTGGTAATTAAGGTAAACTCCTAATAACCCTTTTCAGAGTGCAGGATAGACCGTTCCCAAACATACTGAGAGGGGTCATGCTGGGCATCTTGTCACCCAGACAGATCCTTAGAGAGAGCCCTGCCAACAGCAACAACAATTGCCCACGAGGAAAAAGAATAAACCTGAAGAAGTCAAAACCCAAGTCTGTACCAAGGCTTTAATTTGCCTGATGTGTTCTATGCCACAACCACTTTCTGATCATTTGTCTGTGCTCCAGTCCCTCTCCTAAATTGCTGCGCTTTTGACCAATCCTTTCATAAAGCAGGTGTTTTGGCATTGGCCAAAGCGTCTTGAGCAATGGTTGGCAAAACTCATGCTGTAAAAGCCCGGATTATCAATATTTTCAGCTCTACCGGCCATACTGTCTCTCTGGCAACTATAATTCTGCTGTTGTAGCAAGAAAGCAGCCACAGGCAATAGTTAAATTAACACAGGAGTGTGTCTGTGTTCCATCAAAACTTATAAAAGTGGGGTAGGCCGTGTTTGGCATGGGGGCTGTTGTGTCCCGATAACTGCTCTTGAGGATAAGGTAAGAAGGGATGACACAGAGGACGCCAGTCTCTTCCTCTCCCCAGGGGATCAACTTCCTCCTTTCAGACATGAGCTGTACCACCTGGGGAAGATGAGCTCAGTCAATGGGAAAAACAGCCCATTTTGGGAGTCTAGACGTCCTGAGCCCCCTGACAGCTGTGACACATTGTAGCATTATTTAGTCTCTTGCTCATTTACAGTGACTCACTGTTTGAAATATTGAATGCCCACAAATATTAGTCACAGCAAGAAGCTGCCCTTAAAACCAGGAGAGGAAATTACTTTACAGTTTTAATTTCAGACTGTGCACTAAAATGACTATATATCAAATGGTTTTTTAAGCTGCCGTTGGTA
The DNA here is from genome assembly GCF_036850765.1 of Saccopteryx bilineata. Taxonomy (NCBI): domain Eukaryota; kingdom Metazoa; phylum Chordata; class Mammalia; order Chiroptera; family Emballonuridae; genus Saccopteryx; species Saccopteryx bilineata. The sequence continues at coordinate 100,375,525 of NC_089490.1, forward strand.
CTAATACAAACAAGAATGATCAGTTGCAAGTTATGTTGTTCTCCGTAGCAGAATATTATCTGGAGTCTTGAATCCAGAGATTTGAACAGATGTGCCCAACAGTATAGAGGCAAGCAAGCACTTGGGACAGACACAGACCTGGGTTCTAATCTCTGCTCTGCCATGTACTACCCATGGAACCCAGACAAGTGGTTCAGCCTCTCTGAGTTTGTTTCCTTGATTGCAGAAGGATGAAATTAGTTCTTCCCTGGCCTTCTCTCTCTACCTCAAAGGATTATTGGCCAAGAATTACAGTTTTGGGGACAGAGGGCTGTGAAATGATATATGGCTAAGGAATAAATTGGCTCCTCACACAGGAATGTTTAAAATTTCTGAGACTGGAGCCAGTCACTAGACTCGAGAGTCCCTCCACCTCCATTGCACCAACTTGTGCCTCTGGTGTGAGCCTCAGAGTAGATTTACCCACAGAAAATCCCACCTGGTCTCATGGATTAGGTCAGAGAGGAGCATCCTGCTGCCTGGGCATCGATACTAAGACACAGTGAAAAATCTTCCTTCACCATTTCCTATCTTTGGCTCTTAGAGAAAAACATCATTGAATAACTCTAGTGATGGGGAAACAAGCAGGCAGATGACGCAGGCTCAGTGAGGAAGTCACATCCCCGCCCCCCCATTCTGAACTGTCCTGTCTTTCTTACACATTCTTTCTTGGAAATCTCCAAAAAGATGGGTAGCCCCTACCACCATTCACTTGGTGACTGACTTATTATCCTTTAGGCCAGCTGTCTTCTCACAAGGGATTTCTCCTTAACTCAAAATGTCCCCTGTCTTAATATTTCCTTCTCTCCTGATTATAAAAATAAAATTTTAAAAAGACAAACATTTACTTCTTTCCATGGTATTATGCCTTTGCAATGATCAGAAGCAATTGGTCAGTCTGAGACTGGCCCAAGGGATGAAGTAGCATTTATCAAAAACATCCCACAGAGAAGAAAATGTAATATAAATAGGATGAGCAGTGGGAATGCCAACCCTGTTCCTTGTTGATAAAACTGAATATTGTCAAGTTATCTATTTCTTACCCAGTTAATTTAATATCTATAATTTATATAATTCTCAGTCAAAATTCGGGGGGGGGGATATTTTGCTTTATATACCTTGACAAGATTATTCTAAAGCTTATGTGGATGAACAAACAGATAAAAACCAGCTGAAAAGTTTTAAAATGAGGAGTGATAAATAGATGCTTGACCTAACATTTCTAATTTTAAGACAATGGTAATAACACAAAAAATAAAAATTGAAAGCCAGTGTATTTATGGTATCGAATCAAGGGTAAAGATGAAGAACTACCTCTTACAGGAAGTCCTCCTTGGTTATCTCAGTTCTGGATTAATATTCCTTTTTGGTAATTATACAATGTTCTGTGGATATTTCTTTTTTTAATACATCAAAGCATGTTATACAATTGAGTGCAAAGCATAAGGTACATCTCAATGAATTCTTACAAAGTGAACATATGTATGTAGCCAGCACCCAGATCAAGAAATAAAACACTATCAGAATGTCAAAAGCTGCTTCAGTCCTTCCCAGGAACCAGCCCCACCCACCCACCACCCAGGTCTCTGATGGTGACTAGTATTCTGACTTCTAACAAAGAGATTAGTTTTGCCTTTTTTGGAACTCTCTGTAAATGAACTCATATAATACATACTCTTGTGCCTGGCTTCTTTGGTTCAATATTATTTTTGTGAGATTTATGCATGTTGTTGGAGTTCATTTTTCCTCATTGTTGTACAGTATTCCAGTAAGTTAATATACCTTGTTATATTTTCCCAATTAATCATAGATTATTTTTGTCTTTGGAAGCTATGTGCTACTATGAACATTCTTGTGCCAGTCTTTTGTTTGAGCACATCACATGTGCACACTTCTGTTGTTATAGGAGTACTGGCTCATAAGGTATGTGTTCTTTTGTCTTCCGTAGACAGTGCTAAACATCTTCCTAAAGTGACTATACCAATTTACATGCCTTACCAGCAGTGTTTGAGAGTTTCCTTTGCTCCATCGCCTTACTAACACTTACTGTTGTCTGTTTTACTTTAGCCATTCTGGTATGGTTCTGCCACACATCTAAAAGTACTCTGTCATACTTGTTCTGTTTACTCAACTATCTCCCTCACAAGTTTGAAGAAATCCATTCTACAAAGTAAGAAACCAAGGCTCAGAGAGACTGAGAGCTATATATGCCCAAGGTATTCTTTACAGCACAGAAGTCCCTAATAGACCATGCTCACAGGTTCAGGGAAGATGGGCTGCCTTCTTTAAAAGAGCTAAAGAACCTATTTCCAGATAATTAATGCAACTTGCTCATATACCAAAGAGTTGCTCAGACATACATATGTGCATGTGCATGTGCACACGCACATACACACATGCAGCATTTCTAAATGGGAAGTTTAATTTGGAAGCACACTGCTGTTAGTTAAATGATCCTGCAACCAGCAGCCATGCATTTCTCCCTTATCTCCCTTTGGTTAAATGTTTTAAAATGAGTTTCAAATGGGGTTGGCTCCAAAGACAGCTCTTCGTTTCACCTTATTTCTGCAGATGCCGTTTATGGAAATGTTTTATGGTTCCATTAATTACCCATGTCAAAAGGTTATTTTATTGTTTCTAGAGAAGCAAAGTTATAAATGTAAACATTCTGAGGCAGCAAATTTTTTCGGCAAACTAAAATTCAGAGTTCTTTCTCTATGAGTCTATGTATTTATTTAAAACTTGCATTATTTCAGTTATCACTAATATTCTAAAATATTTTTCAGGCACAGATCTCTGTGTGGAAGCGCAAGGGTAGGTGCTATGCTTTAAAAGCAGACTGGAGGCCCAAAATATGTGATCTGAATCCCAACGAGAGCGTTCACACAAAACCCTTAACTTCTTGGAACCTCAGTTTTCTCATCTCTGAAATGGGAGAGTATAGCACTAGCTATCTGCTAGTGGTGTTGTGAGGTTAAACAGATGATTGTGTAAATAGATCTGATAATAACAAATGCACAATTATTACTTCCTGATGATTGAGGGCTGGGGAATTCTGTCACAATGATAAACTACATAAAGGGTTTATAGCATAATGGCTAAAAGCCAAAGTCCTGGAGCCACAGGGGGTGGATACATATTCTGCCCTTACCACTTCCCGGCTGGGTTACTTTGGGCACATACCTAACCCCTCTGTGCCTCAGCTTCTGCAACGGTCAAAGAGATAGGGATAGGACCAGTTTGCGCAGAACGACTGAGATAATCCATGAAAACAGCTAAGAACAGAGCCTGATATAGAGCTTAATGAATAACAGATGTTAGCTGCAGACAGGTGTGCGTTCTTCCCCAGGATGATCATTCACGGTTCCCATTAGGACCTGAGAGCGTGCAAATAAGGCTGATTTCCCTTCTTGTATTTCCCTTGTCACAACCTGGCCAGCGCCCTTCTAGTCTCATCTTTCTCCAGCTATGTTCCTTGAAATGGAAAATAAACTCCTTAATTATGAATAAAAATGGAATGTTTCTCTCCTCAATGTCAATAAAAATGATTTTTTTTTTCCTGAGGAAGAAATACTCAGCCCTCCTGGCAAACCCCAGCAGCAGAGCCTGGCTGTGCTCAGCGTGAGGGCTTGGCACGTGCTAAGAACTGCAATGTGCAATGTGCGTGTGTCTCCTCGGCCTGAGCACAGCGGGGGACCTCGGCACCTCTGGCAGTCACTGTGGGGGCAGCTTTACATTGGAACCAGCTCTACACGGGACCCAGCTCTACATTGGACACATCTCAGTGCCCTCCACAGAGCCCTTATAAAAGGGATGCTGGAGGGGACAGCCTCTCAGGCCACGGCCGCCAAGACATTGCTCTGCACAGTTGTATTGTCTCACCACACTTACTCCGGGAAGGATGCCTCAATTCCAGCAGAGGGACAAAGGCTAAATTTTGAAATCAGTCCAGTGTGGGCTCAAATCCTAGGTCCACCATTTACAACAACATGACTCCGGGTGGGTTAGTTACTCTCTCTCTGAGCCTCATCATCTATAATGTGAATATAGGAATACTTAACTTGAGAAGTCATCGTGACCTACAAATGAGATAAAGTGGGTTTGTAAAGCACTTCAGCCAGTGGCTGGCACGCAGTAGCTATAATTATAATTTTCCAAGCCCAGCACCGATGTAGCTGGCCCATTCCACATAGGACCTCTCCAAAGCAAGAAGAGAAAAAAGCTTGGACTGCATCTTATGTCCTGCATTTGAAGTGCAGAAGCAATTGGCTGTTTCAGTCCTGAAGGGCTTCCTGTGATCAGACCCTCAGTCAACCTAGGCCACAGGCGGAGAAGGCAGAGCCTTCCTTGGCACGGCTCAATTACTTTCATCTTTGCTTGCAAACTGGCTAGATTCCTTTCTCATAGAAGTTTGCTAAAATTGTCAAGAAGTAGCACACACTGATATTCTGACCTTTTCAACCACTTCTCCTAGAGGGACAGACTGAGGAGACACTCGGCCTCACCTCCAAGGTTGTCACAGGCAGTAGTTGGCTAAATGTTTCACCACATCCTAGGAAGGGTCACCAGCTTCCCAGCCTGAAGTCTCCTCATGCCTGTTGTCCGGAACTCGGCACCCACCTGCCCAGGAAGTCAAGATCACATAGTCCTAGAGGTTTTACAGCCGTGTTTTATTCCCACTTCCAATTCCAGATTAGAAAGGATTCGGGTTTCAGCTACTTTAACATTATCAGGAACTGAAACAAGGTGCAGGCACTGGAGCCAGGCAGCCTGGCTACAATCCAGACCCCACCATTTACTGCGGCACGACCCTGGACACGTTACTGAAGTGCCCTGAGCCTCAGTTTCTTCACCTGTACAATGGAGATGGTTATCATAGTACCCCCCTCAGGGGGTTGTTATGAGCATTGAATGAGTCGATGTGTATAAACTCCTGGGCACCAGGCATGTGATAAGCTCTCAACAAATGTTTTCTTTCATTTTTATTAAACTCCTATATGTTCTCGGTATCGTACTAGTTATTGACAAGGTTACGGCTATGCATTGTCCCTGGTCTCATGGAGTTTGCAGTATAGAAGCAAAAATATTAAATACATAATTACAGAGATAATTATTTGTATTGCAAGAGCAATAATTGGTGTGAAGATATTCCAGATTGTTAATATCCTTGGTAAACTGGGGCCCCGGATCGACAGGAGTTTTCCTGAAAAGACCTCGTGAACACAGAACCGACATTTGTAACATTCTACATGGAGAGTAAATCTAGCAAAAATCAGCTCTGCTCACTTACCCCACTTTGTATAAAGCTTTCAAGTAGTTTGCATTGCATTTTCCCATCTGTACAGAGGAAAGGAGGTATTGTGACTAAGAACAGCCTCAGCAATCAGACCACCTGGGTTCAGACTCAAGCTCTACGACTGACCAGCTCTGTGACTAGGGATAGTTTCCATACCTCTCTGTGCTTAAATTCCTCTTCTGTAAGATGGACATAGTAATAGTTACATTAACTAATTTGGGTGATAAATATAAATAACTTAGGACAGTGCTTAACACATAGTAAGCACTCGATAAACAATAGCTCTTATTATTGTGACTTGAACTTCTCAACAACCCTACAGGAAAAGTAGTTCTTGCCTCCATTCAGAGAAGGAAATTGAGAACTCAAGAAACAAGGCAGGAATTCACAAACCTAGGTCTCCTGGCTCCACATCCACTGTTATGCCCCCTATTCCCAACAGCATCTTAACTGACAAAAAAATAGTTACCTTTGGAAAGTCAACATGTAAAGGGTATCTGTTAAAGTGTTTTATGAAGAAGGGGAGTTTTGTGACATATAACTGAGTAAAATAGGAAAAGAAAGCTAAAAGAAGCCAAAGGTTTTGTTTCAAAAGATAAATGTGTAGCAACCAAGCTGACTTAAAAGGAGCGGGGTTAAGAATATCTTCCTGCATAATTAAATCTCTAAAGATTTGGTTAGAGTACCATAGTTGGCATCAGGTTAAAACAAAAGATCACATTAGCAATTGCACAAACTTAACTGCAGTGCTATCCACAGAGCAGCATTAATAAGTCAATTTTAGAGAGTCTCATTGAGCTGTTACCGCAAAATAAAAGAAACAGGCCATTTAAAGAGCAAGATTTTTAATATAGTACATACCCCACCCCAAAAAAAAATCTTCACTTATTCTATCACCAGCACTTACCTAGGTGTAATTTTTTTATTTTTTTTAAATTGTTGTAAAATACACAGACCATGTAATTTGCCATCTGAATCACTCTTAGGCACACAGTCCAATGGCATTGAGTACACTCACATTATTGTGCCATTATTACCACCGTCCATTTCTAGACCTCCTTCAATCTTGCAAAACTGAAACTCTGCACCCTTTAAACAAGAGCTCCCTGTTCCCCCATTGGAATAATAATTTTTAAATCAAGTATTTTTTTAACCAGAATCATTTTCTTTCAACTACTTAGTTTTGCTTTTTTTTTTTTTTTTTTTTTTTTTTTTGTATTTTTCTGAAGTTGGAAATGGGGAGGTAGTCAGACAGATTCCTGCATGCGCCCAACCAGGATCCACCCGGCATGCCCACCAGGGGGCAATGCTCTGCCCATCTGGGGTGTCGCTCTGTTGCAACCAGAGCCATTCTAGCGCTTGAGGCAGAGGCCATAGAGCCATCCTCAGCACCCAGGCCAACTTTGCTCCAATGGAGCCTTGTCTGCTGGAGGGGAAGAGAGACAAAGAGGAAGGAGAGGGGGAGGGGTGGAGAAGCAGATGGGCGCTTCTCCTGAGTGCCCTGGCCGGGAATCAAACCCAGGACTCCTGCACACCAGGCTGATGCTCTACCACGGAGCCAACCGGTCAGAGCCTAGTTTTGCTTCTTGATCGAAAATCTACAATTTAAAAGCTTTTCAAGAATTCAAATATTATGCAGTTCATCCTAATTTTTTTTTTTTTTTCATTTTTCTGAAGCTGGAAACAGGGAGAGACAGACAGACTCCCGCATGCGCCCGACCGGGATCCACCCGGCACGCCCACCAGGGGCGACGCTCTGCCCACCAGGGGGCGTTGCTCTGCCCATCCTGGGCGTCGCCATGTTGCGACCAGAGCCACTCTAGCGCCTGGGGCAGAGGCCACAGAGCCATCCCCAGCGCCCGGGCCATCCTTGCTCCAATGGAGCCTTGGCTGCGGGAGGGGAAGAGAGAGACAGAGAGGGAAAGCGCGGCGGAGGGGTGGAGAAGCAAATGGGCGCTTCTCCTGTGTGCCCTGGCCGGGAATGGAACCCGGGTCCTCCGCACGCTAGGCCGACGCTCTATCGCTGAGCCATCCGGCTAGGGCAGTTCATCCTAATTTGATTTTAGAATGAACTGCATAATTTTGAACCATAAAAGAGAGTTGTTTGTAAATCCAGACTAGATCACAAGGACAGAAGTTTCTAGAATCTACGATAAGAACAGCTTATCACTTTATGTCAGTCTCATTTCCATTGAATATATATAAAGGACAGGAAGTTTCCCGTGTACACAAACCCACTGACTATCTGGTCCATCTGAGAGAATGTGCCAGTCACCCCAGCTGACACCCCATAATTATGCCTTCAAATGTGTTTGTCACAAGAGACGGAATAGTCTATCTGCTATCAGAATCCTCAAAGAGACGTCATAGCATCCAGTTCAATAGATAACAAGTCACAAAAAAAGACACTATTCTTGGCAAATGACAAGGAATTTTTTATCTTCGCCTGTTGATATATAAGGACATATATTTAGAAGGAAAAGCTTTTATTACAGCTAATTAAAAAAGGGGACTTTTTTAAAAAGAAAAATTTATCAGGAGTTTGTTCAGGACAAACGGTGTGACCCCAGGCTTTGGTCCTGAAGATGATGTGTCTTTGAGGACAATAGAAACCGCCTTGGGATTGTCTGAGTGCCTCCCTCCCGCTGACACCAGGCAGCCCCTTAAAAATGGGCTCTGGCCTACTGTGGAGGTAGTGATGAAAATAGTCAATCACCTCACATTTATTTGGCCCCGTGTGGTTCCCCAAGTGTCACTTCTCTGCCCCGAGCCTTGTAGATGCTGCTGTTCTGCTTGCTAATAACATTAACAGGAGGGTGGTGTCTCATCTGTGAGCAGTGGCCATTTTTAGCAAAAGCACTCGGTTTGGAAATCTCCAGATTCACTAAATATATTCATTCAAAGGCTTCCTTTAGAATAGACTGTTATTTGCACCAGGTTTGCTTTTTAAAAAACACTGAAGTAGAAATGTATATGCATATGTGTGTATGTGCGCGCTCTTGAGAGGAAAATCATGGAAATTATTTTAAAAATCAGATATATTGTGAAGAAAAAAAGAAATTGAGCTGTATTCCTGCACTTTTCACTTTCTTTGTAATTATATTAACAGTCTGTCAAGTGTGTGTGTGTGTGTGTGTGTGTGTGTGTGTTTCATCCTGTGAGCCCTGTGTACTGTGATACATCAAGCACTTTAACCTCTTTCCCTTTTCTTAAGGAAATCAGGTCAGGACTCAGGGTAACCTGACCAGCTCACCTGTTGGATATAGTTGGCCTCCTCAAGCTCTGGCCACAGTAAATGTTTCCCTCGGCTGGCCTCAAAGACTCAGTGAAAATAAAAACATCAGAAGCATCTCAGTTCGGGCAATGCTCCTTGTGAAATGTTTACTTTAATGACACAGTAATGTCGTGCCCCTTGGTGTGCCGTTTTATTGTGAGGCTTAATCAAAGGCAAAAAGAAATAAAGATGTCGGGCTCGAGTGCAGGTGCCTCTCTGTAGGAGCGTGTTCCTGCAGAAGGGGGAGTGATCCACAGTAGCAGTGGCTTCCACACAAAAGCTGAGCTTCCCAGGGTCTTGGTGGTTGTTTTTATGTGAGTCCAGAGGTTTGCTCTGTGTCTGTGTGTGAGCTCTGTACAGTCCGTATATGTGGACCCCAGGATTAAGAGAGAAGAGACGATAGATAAATAGATAGATGATAGATAGATAGATAGATAGATAGATAGATAGATAGATTATATGTTTAGTGTTCTTGAAATCTTTCTCTCACAATGGCAATACCTTGGTCAGACAAATGTCACCCTAGAGGATTGAGCCCAAATTCGATATCATAACTGTAGTCTTCTACCATCTGGTCTCTTTCCAAATTTACCTCTATTTCCCCCAACTCCTTTTATCCCAACAAACCCAAATGTACCCACATGAATTCCTGCCTTTCCACTTTTACACTAATATCACATCTTAAGTAAATTAAATCTATAAGAATTTGGCATTATGCAATCTTCCCACTGCCCTAGTGAGTCCCTCATCCTACTGTATGGCACATGGGAATAACACAGGTTGTATCTCCTTTTGAATGACGTTTTCTCCACTGATGACTAGTCCTCCTCCTCAGAGTGAACACCAGCAACTCAACCTAGAGTCTTGGTACTTGACATACTCATATTGACTTAGCTTGGGCATCAGAAATGTAGATCATTCTTCCACCCTTGAGCTCACTTGGGTTTGTCCCCAGCAAATTGAGATAAAGCTTAGAGACACCAAATAGCTGTCCACAGAGGCAAAGGACCACCTCCTTGTGCTTCAACAACCTTCAGCTGCCCCATATTCTCAAGGTCACAAGCATCTTTTCTCGCCAGTTTGACTCTAGTGATTTAAACAATGTTATTTTTGATCAATACCATCCCAAACACAAGCCAATTATAGGAATTTGAGGGCTGGAGGAGGCTCTGTAATCCAAAGTAGGAGCAATTTGTGTGCTCATCTGCAGGGAAAAGGGACTGTGCTTAGCACGTACCCCACAGAATCAATAAAACCGCCGATATTTTGTTGTCTATTTAAGGGAGTGATAAGACTAAAATATGACTTGCCATGAATTTATGTCTATATGTCCCTCTTTCAAATGCAACTCTGGCATTAGATATGACAGTGCTGGACCTAACCTTAGTACACAACCCATTGTCCTCTTTGTTCGGATGCACAACTGCAGTCCCACCCACTCCCCAGTGCCATCTCTGACTCGGAGCCCTCTGTGATCTCTCCCTATTCTGGACTCACTAAATACCCGCATGACTCTCTGGGAATGTAGCTTATGCAACCCTGTATCATCTGGTTATGGATGGTGGATGTGTATGCAGCCGGTCTGTCTGATGGGATTGTAAATCCCTGGAGGACAGAGACCTCATCATCTCTTAGTCTTTGCATTTCTAGCATCCAGCCAGGATAAATTCAAGGTAAATGTGTGTGCTGGCCATGAATAAATTAAAAATATGGTTCTTTGGAAAGATTCTAAAGTCAAGGTGTCAAAAAAAATGTTTGCATTCCCCACCCACGCAGAAAATGCCTGCTCATCTTTAATGATCCAAATCGAATGCCTGCTCCTCTTCAGTGTAGTTGAAATAAACACAGGGTTTAGAGTGAGCCAGACAGGGATTCAGATCTTTTCTGCACCATAGTGGCTGAGTGACTTTGAATGGCACGTTGTCATTAAGCTTTGGTTTCTACTTCTTTTACATAAGTAGAAATAATAATATCCGCCTTAAAAGGCCAGCATAAAATAAACTACCATATTTCTCCATGTATAAGATGCAATTTTCCGAAAAATTTGGGGTCTAAAAACTGGGGTCTAACCACTGTCTTATACAGTGGTTGTAGATTTTTTAACTTGCATTTCCTGCTTTTTTGTACTTGTTTTTGTGCTCATTGTTGAAGACAGTGATTCATCATCAGACACAGATGAGGACAAGCTAATGGATGGGAGTTTTGACAGTGATGAGTAGTTGTATGAATTTTATGATGAAAAAAACTTGAGTTCAATAACTTCTTTTTTTTACAGAGACAGAGAGAGAGTCAGAGAGGGATAGATAGGGACAGACAGACAGGAACGGAGAGAGATGAGAAGCATCAATCATTACTTTCTGGTTGCGACACCTTAGTTGTTCATTGATTGCTTTCTCATATGTGCCTTGACAATGGGGCTACAGCAGACCGAGTGACCCCTTGCTCAAGCCAGTGACCTTGGTTGGGTCCAAGCTGGTGAGCTTTGCTCAAACCAGATGAGCCCGTGCTCAAGCTGGTGACCTCGGGGTCTCGAACTTGGGTCCTCCGCATCCCAGTCCGATGCTCTATCCACTGCGCCACTGCCTGGTCAGGCTTTTTTTTTTTTATTGATTTTTAGAGATGATAGAGGCAGAGAGAGGGAAAGCATAGTAGTTGCGTCCTGTATGTACCTTGACCAAGCAAGCCCAGGGTTTCTAACTGGCGACCTCAGTGTTCCAGATTGATGCTTTATCCACTGCAACACCACAGGTCAGGCTGAGTTCAATAACTTTATGTAAAACTTTTGTTCAAATTTCAGGCCCCAAAATTAAGGTGCGTCTTATACAAGGGGAAATACGGTAAGTATAGACAGTGTCTAGAACAAGGTAAGCATGGAATTAACAGTAACAATTAATATACCCTTCCCAGTTTTCTCCTCTGTGCTCCCATCACACTCTGTACATGTTGCCATCGAGGTCCTTGTATAGTACATTGTGAATCTCTGGGTCCCCATCTGTCTCTTCCACTCGGCTAGGAGCTAGGAGCTTCTCAAGGGCAGGGATTTTCCCGTAGGTATGAGCACTTATTTCAGGCCGTGCTCTGTGCTAGTTCCCCCACAGACATAAAATAATCCTCACAACAAACAACAATTATTTCCATTTTAAACAGAAAGAAGTTAATCCCTACAATTACCCCCATTTTAAACATGAGAAAATTGCCTTGGAGGATTTAAGAAACTTGCCCACAAGCTCGCACAGGCACAGCTAATGGAGGTGATCTCTGCACCTGTGTCATTCCAAATCCAAGTCCATATCCTTAATTTTCACTCTGTGGGGACCAAGGAGGTCTTGGCCATCCTTGTGTCACTCTTCTTATATTTACTAGCATGTGAGTGGCATGAATAAACATTTACAAAGCGGTTATTTCATAGATGAAGGGATTCTGATTTCACATACATGAATATTCATGTGCCACCTTGAGATGGTCCTATATCAGGAACAGTGCCTGAGACATGACTGCAATGACACAAAGAACCTTTTCAGAAGAGGTTTCTCCCAGCTTCCTGTTTCACAGGAGGCACAAATTTAGCACAGAAAGGAAAATCACCCCGCGTGTCCTGAGGGAGGATGTTCAAGGCGGCATTGTTTGTAGAGGCAGGAAACTGGAGTCTCAGCACTGGGAGAGTAGAGAGGAGATATGTGACAGATGGTTGCCCTCAGCACAGCCATTGGAAAAAGGGATCATAAGTGGACAAAGCAACATGGGTACTTAAAGGCAGAGTGCTGACTGATAGAAATAAGAAACAAAGTGAGAAAGAAGTAAGAAACAAAAGGACATTTATAGCAGTATCATTTACATAAATTAAAAAATGCATATACACAAAGCATAGTACACATTTTGGTGGTGTGGTTGGTAATAGGCGTGTGATTCAGGAGTTCAACAGCCTGGGTTCAAATCCCAACCTCATTACTTAGTAGCTGTGTGACTTTAGGCAATTTACTTAATCTCTCTGTGTCTCAGTTCTTTCATCTATTAAGTAGGGGTAATAAAGGTGTTTAACTCATAAGGTTGTTATGAGAATTAATGATTATCTATAAAGAGCTTAGAATAGAGCCTGGCTTGTAGAAAGTTGTATACAAGTGTTATTATTACATTTTTTAAAACACATACAAAAAAAGATACATATCAAATGCATCAGAACTGTCTACTATATAGGGAACAGAATGGGTATGAGATGGAAAAGAATAAATACAGACAAATAAGAGGAGCCTTACATGAAATAGCAATGAACTCAGAAGTGTGATTAATTTAATCCCCTTGAGTTTACTTTTTCTTTTTTAATCATAAGATTTTCCTAGTCAAGCTTTTATCAACCATTTCCCTTACTGAGTTGGTGAGTGATTATTTCCAGATCACATTTTTGTTAAGTCAACTGTTCATCATTGAAAAACCTCACCCTAAAATTAGGATCAACTTATACTGAAGATATGACTACATCTAAGCCCAGCCTGCCCTAATACTCATTCCATGTCAACATAGCCCCTGGGTAATAAACTAACAAGCAGGCATTAAGTGCCTACACTGAATTGGCTACAAGGAAGCAAAAGAAAGTCATTCATGTAAACTTTTAAAGTATAGAAAACTAAGTTTAGGCAGTGCCTTTCACAGTCCCCCGATCCATCTCTCGTGCTTCAATAGTGTTTAGACCAGAATGGACCCTGGGACACCCTTTCTTCCAGCCTCTGACCACCCTCTAGCCTCTTCTTCAGCCACCACCTTAAGAACCATCTCAGCCATCCTTGGCCTCCAAGACCAGCCAACAGACACCATTTTTTTAAGCTTAATTTCTTATTGCCAAAAAACCATGAGCTCCCAAATTTGTCAGAATTATTCAACTGAGGTGGAGGTTGCTCTCAACCACCTGATCAAACTGCATCTGCAGGCCTCCTACACCTACCTCTATTTCACTTCTATTTTGACTGTGACAATGTGGCTCTGGAAGGCGCGGGCCACTTCTTCCCAGAGTTGGCCGAGGAAAAACGTAAGGGCGCTGAGTGTTTCTTAAAGATGCAAAACCAGTGTGGAGGTCACATTCTCTTCCAGAACATGCTGAAGACTCCACAAGACAAGTGTGGTGAATCTCAAGACACCATGGAAGCCACCATGGCCGTAGAGAAGAACCTGAGCAGGCCATTTGGGATCTGCGTGCCCTGGGTACTACCAGCACAGACCCTCGCCTCTGTGACTTCCTGGAGAACAGCTTGCCGGATGAGGAGGTGAGACTCATCAAGGAGATGGGCCGCACCTGACTCACCTCCACAGGCTAGCAGCCCCCAGGCTAGGCTGGGCAAGTATCTATTCCAGAGGTTCACCGTCAAGCACAAATAGGAGCCTTTGGATCCCAGAGGCCTTCGAGGGGTCCCACTGCATTCCCTGGTGCCTGGCTTTTGTGTGAGCCTCTCCCTGAAACCACTAGGCTTCCTCTAACTACCCTGAAGCCCTCTCCCATGCATTGGACCAAATGGAAACAATAAAGTGTTGTGCAGCTAAATGATAGATAGATAGATAGATAGATAGATAGATAGATAGATAGATAGATAGATAGATAGATAATAAATGCTAAGTTTAAGGACAACTTAAGCATTACCAACTACGGCTGTTGAAAGCCAGACTACTGACAGCCACAGCTGGAGTATCAGGGAGGAATTCACAGAAGTGAGAAATAAAGCTAACCCTATCAGCTGCTTGAATAACTTCTAATGAATCACCTCATTAAGAGATGCTTACCAAAACAACTTAAGGGTCCTTCAATGAATGAATAGCTAAGGAAAATGTGGAATGTTATTCAGCCATAAAAAAGAAGTAAATTTTGCTATTTGCAATAATATAAATGGAACTTGAAGGCATTATGCTAAGTGATAAGTCATACAAACAAAGATGTTGTATGATTTTATATCTCATATGAGGAATTAAAAAAAAAAAGCTCATAGATGCAGAGAGCAGATTGGTGGTTGCCAGAGGGGTTTGGAGTAGGGGATGGACAAAATGGGTGAAGAAGATCAAAAGGTATAAATTCCCAGTTATAAAATAAGTAAATCATGGGAATGTAATGTGCAACATGGTGTCTATAGGTAATAATACCATATTGCATATTTGAAAGTTGCTAAGAGAATAGATTTTAAAAGTTCTCATCAGAGGAAAAAAATTACAACTATGTGTGGTGACAGATGTTAACTAGATTTGTTGTGGTGATCACTCTCAATTTATACAAATATTGAACAATTATGTTGTTCACCTGACTCTAATATAATGTTATATGTCAATTATACTCCAGTTTTAAAAAAATAATTTAAAAAAATACTTGTAATTTCTACATTGATTTGAGAGGTGAAAGAGGGAAAGAGAAAGAGAGAGAAGCACCAACTTGTCGTTCCACTTAGTTGTCCCATTTATTGTGCACTCATTGGTTGCTTCTCACGTGTGCCCTGATGAGGGATTGACTGAACTCACGACCTTGGCATAGCCAGACAATATTCTTATCCATTGAGCAACCTTACTAGGGCAAAAAATAAATTTTTTGTTTGTTTGTTTATTTGTTTTAGGGGAGATAGTGAGGCAGACTCCCACATGTGCCCTGACTAGGATCCACCCACCAAGCCCCCAACTGGGCA
Organism: Saccopteryx bilineata; assembly: GCF_036850765.1. NCBI lineage: Eukaryota > Metazoa > Chordata > Mammalia > Chiroptera > Emballonuridae > Saccopteryx > Saccopteryx bilineata. The sequence continues at coordinate 100,390,784 of NC_089490.1, forward strand.
ATATTCTGCCCATCTGAGGCCACTGCTCTATTGCTCGGCAACCAAGCTATTTTAGCACCAAACAGTACTGCGATTGGCCCACCGTGAAAGCTGGAACGCCCACTAGTGGATGGGAGGGACCAGGTTAACGAGCACTTCAAAAGTGGGTGTTTTTTGGTCTGACCTGTGGTGCCGCAGTGGATAAAGCATCGACCTGGAAATGCTGAGGTCACCCGTTCAAAACCCTGGGCTTGCCTGGTCGGCACATATGGGAGTTGATGTTTCCAGCTCCTCCCCACTTCTCTCTCTGTCTCTCTCTTCTCTCTCTCTCTCCCTTTCTCTCTGCTCTCTAAAATGAATAAAAAAAAAGTGGGTGGTTTTTATAAAAAGGTTCGCCATCACGGACCAAAGGCGAGGGCATGGAGATATCCTCAGCATCCGCGGCCTACTTGCTTGAGCCGTTCAAGCCATGGCTAGGAGAGGGGAAGAGAGAGAGTGAGAGAGAAGAGGAAGGGGTGGAGAAGCAGATGGTCTCTTCTCCCGTGTGCTCTGACTAGGAATCAAACCAGAGACTTCTACACGCTCAGTACCACTGAGCCAACCCGCCAGGGCTAAAGAGAGATATGAGCTACAAATTAGCCAAGATCTACACAGAAAGGGAAGACTCGTGTAACAGAATAATTGCAATTGACCTTAGCCTCCAAGTAAACTAACACCTGATATCTGGGACTATGGTTAAAAGTGGGCTCATTCCCACTTGACTAGGTGGTGGCACAATGGGTAGAGCATCAGATTGGAATGTTGGAGGACCTAGGTTTGAAACCTCGAGGTCGCCAGCTTGAGCACGGGTTCATCCGGCTAGAGGGCAGGCTCATCTGGCTTGAAAGCAGGCTCACCAGCTTGAACACTAGGTCACTGGCTTGAGTGTGGGACCATAGACATGACCCCAAGGTTGCTGGCTTAAGCAAGGGGCCACTCACTCTACTGTAGCCCCCTGGTCAAGGCACATATGAGAAAGCAATCAATGAACAACTAAGGAGCTGCAACAAAGAATTGATGCTCCTCATCTCTCTCCCTTCCTGTCTGTCCCTGTCTGTCCCTCTTGCTATCTCTCTCTCTCTGTCCCTGTCACAAAAATAAATAAATAAATAAATAAATAAATAAATAAATAAAACCTCTTTAGATTGGATATTGGGATGACTTGTAGTGCAAAAAATCATATCTATGTATATTTGGTGTTTGTACTAAAACACATATTTTAAAAAATTAGGATTCAACCCACAGCATAATTATATCACTTTGCATTTGCATCTTACTACTGATGGTTTGCTATGTCATGATTTGGTAAGATTCAAAAGAAATGAAAACATTTTCCCCTCCAGTCTCTTAAATAATAATTTCCTGCATGTTTATCTGCTGTCTCTTTTTTTTTTGACAGTAACAGAGAGAGTGTTAGAGAGCAGGACAGACAGGGACGGAGAGATAGGAAGGGAGAGATGAGAAGCATCAATTTTTCATTGCAGATCCTTAGCTGTTCACTGATTGCTCTCTCATATGTGCCTTGACTGGGGGGCTACAGCAGACCAAGTGACCCCTTGCTCAAACCAGTGACCTTGGGCTCAAGCCAGTAACCATAGGGTCATGTTTATAATCCCACAGTCAAGCCAGCGACCCAGCACTCCAGCTGGTGAGGCCGTGCTCAAACCAGATGAGCCCATGCTTAAAACAGCGACTTTGGGGTTTTGAACCTGGGTCCTCTGCATCCCAGTCTGATGCTCTATCCACTGCGCCACTGCCTGGCCAGGCTAAAGAGAAATCTTATTGTAGCAAGACTCTGATCAGAATTCTTAGCAATTCTATACTGTCATGGTCCAGAATGATGCAGGAGTTTAGAGTACAGTAACGTGTGCATGCTGACACTCTCTATGTCTTTTTCATTTGTGAACAATGTGAAATCAAAGCTATGACCCTGCCAGCCTTGTATTGGACACCAATAGATTTGGTTGTTTTTCTTTCTTATTTTAATGGGGTAGCATTTTTTAAATAAGTTTCGTGGGGAACTCAGACTTCTTTTAGGCCTTGACTTTGTCTCCTAAAATGTTCAGGTCTCTTTAGTGTCATGTCTCTCAATGACTGTATCAATGATGACATAATTGTTAGAACTGGATTTTGCTGCAAGTGACCAAAAGCCCAAACAAAGATCAAAATGTGCTCTCTCCCACAAGCATTAGCAGCCCAGTGCTGATGCAGTAGCTCCATCATCATAAAGAATCCAGGCTCTTCCATCCTCAAACCATACTTCAGAGTCTAGATGAATGCTCCATGCAGTTCCAGCCATCACAACAACATTCCAGGAAACAGAGGAGGAAAGGGAAGGAAAGGAGCAAATAATCTATCTTAAAGAAAATGTCCGGTGGATTGCCTACCCCTTCCCCGTACAGCACATTGTCCATGGCCATATCTCCTACAAAAGAGCCTGATAAATATAGTCATTATTCCAAGCAGCCATGGGCCCATCTAATAACGAGGGATCCTATCACAGCAAGATAAAAGGAGGATGGAGTCAGGGGGATAATCAGCAATCTCAGCCACACTACTCCTAAGTAAAACAAGGTTATTTTTATACATTCATTTCCCTTGGAATAACTGTTCTAGTATAATACTGTACATTTTCCAAATGTTACTTCTTCTATCACTAGAAAAATAAAAAGGAAATAAATTTTGATTATTCCCAGTATTCAAAATACATTGGGCATTGTTGCCTGACTAGTGTTGGGTCAGTGGATAGAGATTTGACCTGGGATGCCCAGGTCCCAGGTTTGAAACCCTAAGGTCACCAGCTTGAGCTTGGGCTCATCTGGTTTAAGTACAAGCTAACTAGCTTGAGTGCAGGACCCTAGGCTTAAGCCTGAGATCATCGACATAATCTCATGGTTGCTGGTTTGAGCCCTAAGTCACTGGCTTGAGCTCAATGTTGTTGGCTTGAACAAGGGGTCACTGGCTCAGCTGGAGCCCCCGGGTAAGGCATGTCTAAGAAGCAATCAGGAACAGGTAAAGTGCCACAATTACTAGTTGCTGCTTCTCGTCTCCCTCTTCCTATCTGTCTGTCTGTCTGTCTCTCGCTCACTAATATACATATATACATAGTGCATTGTGTTGGTGCTTTCACATTTGTTATCTCATTCAATTCTCACAACAAGAAGCTATTATTATCATTTGGGGAAATTAAGATTCACAGCAGATCTATGAAATGAGAACATTTAAGCTTAGAGCTCCTCTTAGTTTTCTCCTCTATGAAACGTGTTTAACAAAATTCTTTCCCTCCTTAGAATCTATGAACAACCCCTATTCAACACTATTTTGTCTAAAGTGCCAGTAATTAAATCCAGATTTCACCAAGCATCTGTGGAAAGGTGATTGCCAATATTTGTGATGTGGAACAGAAATTCCCAAATATTTCCATCCTTGTTTTAAGTCATGAATTCAAGTTCTTCATGCCCTGTGATTAATGAGATTAGTTCTATTTTACTGTGTGCTGTTCAGAAGTACCACATAATGTTATAACTTGCTCTCGTATCATATGACATTGCAATGGATTTGCTTGGCTTCCACCCCAGAAAAACATCCAACTTTAAGAACGTGCTCCAGCAATTCCTCCTTCTCCACTCTGGAGCACATATCAACTGCATCTCTGGAATTTCTTTCTTTTTTTCTTCTTCTTCTACCTCTCCCGTCCTCCTTGCCCTCTGGTAATCACCGTACTGTTGTCTGTGTCTATGCGGGGGGGGGGGGGGGGGTACTTAATCCCTTCACCTTTTTCACCCAGCCCTGCAACTCCCCTCCCCTCTGAGAGTTGTCAGTCTGTTCTCTCTCTAAGTCTGCTTCTATTTTGATTGTTAGCTCATTTTGTTCATTAAATTCCACATATGAGTAAAATCAAATGGCACTTGTCTTTCTCTGACTGGCTTGTTTCACTTAGCATAATGCTCTCCTGGTGCATCCATGCTGTCACAAAGGGTAAGATTTCTTTCATTTTTATGGCTCAGTATTATTTCATTGTAAATATTGCACCCCTGAAATTTCAAGGCCATTGAATTCACAATTGTAGCAGAAAATATTTACTAAGTGTTTAATATGTGCCAATGATGTAGAAATGATCTATGAGCTACAATGGATTGCTATGATTTGGGGGGGGGGGGGGACAGATAGGGACAGACAGGAAAAAAGAGAAATGAGAAGCATCAATTCTTTATTGCAGCACCTTAGTTGTTCATTGATTGCTTTCTCATATGTGCCTTGGCAACAGCAGACTGAGTGACCCCTTGCTCAAGCCAGCAACCTTGGGCTTCAACCCAGTGACCTTTGAGCTCAAGCCAGCAACCATGGGGTCATATCTATGATCCCACGCTCATGCCAGTGACCCCACACTGAAGCTGGTGAGCCTGCACTCAAGCTGGGTAATCACGCAATCAAGCCAGTGACCTCAGGGTTTCGAACCTCCACGTCCCAGTTCGATGCTCTATCCACTGAGCTACCGCCTGGTCAGGCAGCTATGATTATTATTATCCCCATTTTATGAATAATATCAGAGCTCCTAAGAAAAGCTAAGTAACTCGCCCCAGTTCTCACAGTCAATATGTACACGAGCTGGGACTTGAACTTGCTTCTGTTTGATCAAACAGCTCATACTCTTAACCCTCCTGCAATGAGCCAGGCACTGGCTGAGGTGCTGGTAACACAGTGGGTATGTGAGTTTCTGCCCTGGAGGGAATCTCAGTCCAGTGGGGTAAACGGAAACGTGCTTTCAGTTTCACTGCAGTGGGACAGGTGCTAGACTGGCTGAAACCCATGGTCATCAATGTCGATAAAGAGGAGTAGCTAATGGCACACTCAGAACATAAGAACTTATGTTGTCACCTACCTTCTATGTTTCTCTACCAGAGGACCAGAGTCTCATACATCTTTTATTTCCTTAGTCCCTAACACAATTCCTGACACATTGTAAGTGTTTGTGAAGTGGCCCACATTATAAAACCAGCTCCGGACAATCTAGAGTGATGAGTGTGCACCCTGACAAATAAGGCAATATAGGACTAAATCCATACTTTCTAGCTAAGGTGTTACATGCCCAAATTTATACCAATTTTATTTTTCACCCAGTGATATCTGAAAGTATTCATGAACTACTTGGACAGAAAACCCCCAGGGAGCAGCAGTTGGACTGTTTCTAATCCCGGGGCAGCTTCTGACAGGCTGAGAAGGACAGACATTGCTCGTGTGAATGAGGAATAGCCACAGGGCAGATGTTTCTGAGCAGTGGGGAGAGAGAATGAGTCAAGCTTATAGGAAGTTAGAACACTATCTCTAGCAACTGGTCCAGGAAGCCAAACAATAACCCCTGTAACAACTGGCTCCAAATGGTCAGGACCTGATTAATAACTGACAGCCTCCCTAATCTTTGTCCCCACTTCCAAATCAGGACCAACTAGAAAGAGCCAAATATATATATGTATCCAAAACCAATTACATAAGACAACCCACTTCTAGTTAACCCGCTGTTGGTCCTACAGCTTCCTCATGCCCACAGCCTTTGTCAGGGCATCCTGAAGCCTTCTTTCTTCCCCAACCCCACCCCATTATAAAGCTTTCCCACTGCTCTGCCCACCTTTGGGTCTACCAAGTGTAAGGGATATGACTGACTCCCTTGCAACAGCAAGCTTTGAATAAACAGCCTTTGCTTATATTCATTCAATTGGTCTTCATTGATCACCATGAATATTCTCTGGGCTATGCTAATTCTCTTTCATGTGCCACACCAATCCCCTTCCGATGCTGATTTATACAGGTTCATGTCTGACTAGACGTTTTGTAGGGGGGAGGGATCTGAGTTGACATTCCAACTGCAGAGATTTCTCAATCTTTCTGTCTGAAATTGCTCATTGTGAAGACTTAAACCGATCAACTGACTTCATCAATTAATTCCATTTCAATAGCTTATGCTATTATTGTTCTAATTTGCTACTGTGGTGACTTATCCTCCAGTTCTCTCAAACATCTACTTGGGTCATTGCATAATGCCTCCATATTTGCTGTTGAAGAGACAACAAAAGAATGCAAGATAATAAGTACCTCCTGACATCTTCTGAGACAGGCTCGGTAATTATACCTATATTACAGACAAGAAGACTGAGGCAGAGAGGGGTTAGAATGTGAAGGTTATAGTCAAGATCCCAGGAAAAAGCTTAGCAGCTATATGGAAATTTGCAGCAAAAAGGGACCTAAATGTTTCTATTAAGAACATACCACAGAATAATAAATACTTAGGTACAAATGAACCAAGAGGGTGGGACAAAAAAATTCACAACTATCAAGCTGTCTTTTCAAATTTTTCCTACTTATGAAATGCTGGCATCTTCCATTTTAGCACTTAGGGAACCATTAGTATTTAGTTATATTTGCTTCCCACATTTTGCATAAAGTTTCTCTGAAGTCTTATTTAGTTTCCTATGAGAGAAGACTCCTGAAAGAGACAATTTTCAACAGGACCTAAATTTCCTGTCTCTCCTCGGACCCCAAGGTCACCAGGACATCATCTCAGCAGACAACAGTAGGGCAGGCTTTGTTTCAAAGAGCTTCAGCTCACACGTTGTAAGAAAAAAGGAGGAACAGCCACTAAAAATGTTTGATTTAACAAGGCTGTTTGTACCTTGTGAAATGCACAAGTTATTAATAAATTGCATTTCTTCCCTTTTTATGGAGTACATTCCTGGTGTGGTGTTTTGGTTTATGTTTTATGATAGGTGCTATAGTTTCAGCCTTTGAATATGGGTTTTATTAATCTTTAATTGGTGCCTCTACCAGAAGGAACTGAGAATTCCAGACTTTGGACACAGTGCCCTCTCCTGGAGGAAGCGATGTCTCCTTTCCTTGCAAAGCTTGGAGCTAAACGAAAGAGATGCCAAAAAGGCAAGGGGCGGCTCCCGGAGCCCTGCATGGTGGGGTATGCTGGTCTCCCTGGGGACACCATGAAGGGTACTCAAGGTCATCAGCAGTACCTAGGCCCAATCCTGTCCCAGGGAAAGGTGAGAGAGCCCCCAGCTTCTTTGTCAGTAAAGAAAAAAACAGAAGCCAAGGAAAGGATATGGTCACTGTCTGGATTCCAGACATTTAACCAGAAATCTACACACCTAAGAATGAGTTAGATGGATGAGTTTAATCTCACTTCAGATTGGTGCAGGTATGCAAAGAAACTTTGGTGGGCTTGAAGAAAAAATGTCACACCCTTAATGCTTAGAATGACTCCTGGAAACTACATCCTGTCCATCTCCTTAATTTTTTAGTTCCCATCAAAGCAAGTGAGTTATCAAGTACATAGATTACATGTTTTAAATGCTTAGACGAGAAGTTGGGAAATACGGCTTCTCTAAAAAGAATAAGGAAGACGGGTGTGTGATCATTGGTGCCATTCTCCAGCATTTCCAGTTTCTGGCACAAATGAGGGCTGTACTTCCTGTTCCCCCATGCAGCGAGGTGTGGCCGCGTGGCTTGCTGCAGACAATGAAGTGTGAACGGCAGTTAAGCCTTAAAGAATTGGTGCAAGATTCACCACATTTCCTTCCCTCTCCCTGCCACAGGGTGGCACACTACAGCCCACAGACCAAATCCAGCCCACTGCCAGTGTTTATCAATAAAGTTATATTGGAATACAGCCATGCTCATCCTTTCACACATCAGCCACGGCTGTTTGTGCATTGCCATGGCAGAGCTGAACCACTGTAACAGAGTTTCTATAGCCTGCAAAGCCTAAAATATTTACCGTCTTGCCCTTGACAGAAAAAGTTTGCCAACCCCTGTTCTGGATGGTGAGTCCCTGAGAGGAAAAATCATGGAGTACAACCCATGCTGGGCATGATGGAAATTAGCCCAAGAATGAAATAAAGCATTGTGGTTTTAAGCCACCAAGATTTTGAAGTGGTTCTGCTACCCCCATAGGGCCAAGCCCATCCTGACACACAGCATAGAGAAGGATCTGTAACAAAAATAGAAACAGAGTATGTATATTCAGAATCAAAAACATCTAGAAAGAATCTCTTAAAACAATAATGATGCAAAATGTGCAAATTCAATGTCACTGACATTGTTCTTTTCACTTGGTGGGGAACAGCATGATCCCCACATGCAAGTGAGGCTATTTATCAGGTAAGCCAGACAAAGACATAGTATTTTTCCTCTAACATCAAAATGAATTAATTTCCACATCTATGGAAGACCAGCTAGCTTTTAATCAGACACGGGTTTGTTTTATGAGAGGAGTGAAGAGGCTCATTACAACGAATCCCAGGCACACATTGATAAATTCCCAAACTTGGGAGCTTATGAAATCAGGAGCACACTCACCATCGTTCCCACACTCCTTCTCAATCACCGAGCCCGAGGCAGCCGCCTGATTTGTGACCTTCAGCTGTCCACCGTCCCTCGTAGATCATTTCCACCTAATAGAGCCTTAAAATTGTCATCATTTTCTTTACTTCAACATTTGAAAGAAATGTTAAAGATTGATCCACCACTGGGTTGGCTATTTCGCAACCTCCCCCAGCTGGTTAAGGAGGAAGTCATTGCAAATAAGCGCAGCTTTTCCAGACATTTTAAATGTTGGCAATCGTGGCATTTCAGCAACATGGAGAGGAGGGGAAGGGAGTAAGGAGAGGATTGGATAAAAAGGACCATGGACCATGCAGTTACCCTTAGGGAGCCAGGGTTCTCCTGTTTCCCTGGATTCAGCATTGTAACCACCTCTATAGCTTGGAACTTGCAGGGAAAGGAGCCCTCGCTGCTACGTTTTCTATCAGACTTGAGATCGCATCTGCCTAAATCTAATAGGCCTTCTGTGTCCCAAAGCAGGATGCTAAGGACTAAAGAGGCATGGCTCCTCATTGACCCACGGTCAGTTTAGAAGTGGTCCGCTAGACTCTGGTCAAAAGAGGAGAAACGCACTGCAGATAAACTGGGGACTTGGATCAGAAAGGCACCTGTGGCCCTAGGAGTCGATCCCCTGAACCAGGGAGTGGGACAGACAGACAGCGTAGCAGGAAGGATGTGCTCAGTCTCGGTGATCAGCCTCCAGGCATTCTGCGAAGCAGCTAGATCCCCCTGATGCCTCAGATTGTGCTGCTCAGGACTGATTCCTCCCCATTCAGCTCAGCATGGTAATTCCTCTAACTAATACAGCACCCCACACTCCCTCGGGCTGTGACAAGCATTCACTATAGGCACAAAAACCAAGGAAAAAGAAAGGAAGGGTGTTTTGTTTTTTTTCTTTTGCCATTAGTGCCAGTCTTCTCTGAAAGCCTGTCTGACTTTCAGTCTGTTCCAGGACAATACATAGAAATGAGCTTCCCAACCCCTGCAGGGCAGGTAGGTGCCGTAAGAATGGAAATAGAGCTTGAGGCCTCCAGTGGAGGTAGTTGAACTGGGTCCAGCATTTTAGTTTTGTCAATTTCCTGGCATAGCTTGTTAAGTTCACAGATAATTTGTAACTAGGGCAGCTGCTGAACACACTGGAAAAACAAAATTTCAAAATAGCTTCACTAAATTAAAGGTGAGAGCCAAAGCCACCAGCAAATGAAGGTTAATAGAGGGCCCCTACCACATTTTAGCAGTAAGTGAAGAGCAATAAAACTAGATTAAAATAAAACTTAGACTAAGGGAAGAACAATAATAAAACTACCCAAGACAAACAGCGTGAAAAAGTACTTGCCATAGACTGTGTATGGCAGAAAAAGATCTGAAGGTCTTAGTGCCTAAGCTCGTTGAACCAAGCAATGTAACAGAAGTGCTAAACAAGAAGACAGAAAGTCAGAATTTATAAAATAATTTTCATAGATTCATACAGCATTTTATTCAACAAACTTTACTAAATGCCTATATATCATGCGTTGTACTAGAATTTATAGCAGGAATCAACAAATACCTGGATCTGGCCTACCACCTCTTTCTGCATGGTCCTTGAGTGAAGAATGTTTTTCACAATTCTATAATGTAAAACATAAAAATAGAATCTTAGCCTTTCAGAGAGAAAAGCTATTCAAAAAGTAGAAGACATTGCCTCTTGGCCTAAAAGGCTAAAATATTTATTATCTGGCCCTTTTGAGGGGGGAAAAAAAAAGGTTTGCTGACTCGAAATCTAGGGAAACAAAGTTGAGTAAGAAATGACCCCTGCCCTCAAGGACCTCACAGTTTGCTATGAACTCAATAATCAGCGTTACAGTACCATGTTGTTTCCTGGCTTCACAATTTAGAAACAACATAGAAATTTTAAAGAAAACTCATGGCAAGTTATAAAGTTAAATGAAAAAAATGGGAAGAAAAGTTCAAAGGAATTTGGATTGTTTATTCTCAAGAAAAGGAGTCGATGGGGAAATTTAAGATTAGTCTTCAAATATTTGAGGGGATATTATTAAGCAAAAGGCTTTTCCATTGTGGACATGAAGATTAGTAGAATGTAGGCTAAATATTTTTTTTATTATGAAGATGGTAAGATCTCCTGGAAGGCTTTTAAACTTCTACAGGGAACTGAGAAACCCATTTTTTTTAATCCTCTAAAACTAGTACATTTTCTCATCTGTCTGGGAGCTGTTAAGTGTTGTTTGTTGTCTGAGCTAAAGGTGGAGGTAGATGAGAAGCCCTGTCTTTAGGCTGGCTCTATGATTCTTCTATTCAGAAGCTGGGGCCTTTCAGAAGGAGAAAGCCTTTTTCCCCTCTGGGTTTTATTTTCCTCCTCTTGCAAAATAAGAGACTGACATTATCTGAGTCTGTGATTTCTTGGGCCAAAACTTTGAAATGGTCCAGCAGCTAAGGAAAGCAAAGGACTTTCAATGATCTCATCTCACCAGAGAGATGCTGTTTTATTCTTATGTGACTATAAAAATTTAGACTCGATTATTTGTTTTAATTTAAAGGTAACTACTATCTGGAAAAGAAATTGAATATGTTCACTGGAGGGAAAAGACTAAAGAAAAGTTGAATAAGTGACTAAAGATCATTAGAAAATAAAAGGGGGCCTGACCTGTGGTGGCGCAGTGGATAAAGCATCGACCTGGAATGCTGAGGTCGCTGGTTCAAAACCCTGGGCTTGCCTGGTCAGGGCATATATAGGAGATATATAGGAGTTGATGCTTCCTGCTCCTCCCCCCCTTCTCTCTCTTTCTCTCTCTCTCTCTCTCTCTCTCTCTCCTCATTAAAAATGAATTTAAAAAAAAGGGGGGGGGGAGTAAGGAGGCACACACAAAGAAAGAGCATTAGAAAGGAGAAGTAAAAACAGATTCCACAATCACAGTCACTGTGATGGAGTTATAGATGACTGTTTAAAAGACATACACTCTTAGATTGTATCTAAGTTCAAAAGTCAATTACATGTTGTTTACAAGAGAGCCACTAAAAGCCAACTGATCTACATGTGCAAAAACTCAAGGGTTTAATGTGGAACTTGTTCAATGATATGCATGCTGAAGTCTTTAAGGGTGAAATGTATCAATGGCTGCAATTTACCATGGAATGCATTAAAAAAGAAAGGACTAATAGATGGATAGAGGGGATATATAAATGGATATGTGAAAAAGCAGGCACAGGAAAATATTAATTGTAAGAGATAGAAGGTGTGCATATGGATGTTTATAAACAATTCTATATGTCTAAACTTTTTATAAAAAATAGTTGAGGGCCTGCCCTGTGGTGGCGCAGTGGATAAAGCCTCGGCCTGGAAAGCAGAGGTCATCAGTTAAAAACTCTGGGCTTGCCCCCTCAAGGCACATACCACAAACAACCAATGAACAGCTAAGAGTGAAGCAATAACTTCCCATTCCCCCCAGCTCCTCTCTAGGTAAAATCTATAAATAAAATTTTTTTTTAAAATGCTTGAGGGAAAAAATAAAGAGTTGGTCAAAAGTAAACCAAACAAGTACATAGAGTAAGATTTCCTTTTCTGTTAACTCTAAATTATGAATAAAGAGAAAGAATGCTTTTTAAAAAGTGATATTTGGGCCCCGGCCGGTTGGCTCAGCGGTACAGCGTCGGCCGGCACGTGGATATCCCGGTTTGATTCCTGGCCAGGGCACACAGAAGTAACGTTCTGCTTCTCCACACTCCCTCTCCCCTTTTCTCTCTCTCTCTCTCTTTCACTCTCTCTCTCTCACTCTCCCCCTCCCCCAGCCGTGGTTCATTCAAGCAGGTTGGCCTCTGGCGCTGAGGATGGCACCATGGCCTCACCTCAGGTGCTAAGATAGCTCAGTTGCCCCAGTTGGGCAGATCGTCGCCCCATAGGGGGCTTGCTGGGTGGATCCTGGTCAGGGCCCACGCAGGAGTCTTTCTCTCTGTCTCCCCACCTCTCACTTAATAATAATAACAATAATAATAATTATCTGTTATTTGGGCTTTTTTGTTCTGCTCTTTTCACGACTTTGATAATGATTCCAAGGGCCACTTGTGTTGATGTGCTTTATACCTCTCTCCAAATGTGACCATCTCTTTCTTTCTAGGGAAGGTCATAAAAAAGTACAGTTTAAATATGGCTTTAGGAACTCTTGCTATTAGAGGCTTCTTTCTTTATGCTGATTTATACCTAGAACTTTCCATCAGTAGAAGGCATTGGTTTTAGAATCAAATAGAGTATGATGTCATTCTAGTTTAATGACATTGTAGCCATGGGCATGCTAATTAAACACAGGCCTTTGGACAAAGATAGGATATACCACTGAAAATGTTATATGTTACATGGCATGACATGACATAACTCTACATCTCCACTTAGATAGCTAATGAGCACCTTACCCTTAACATGCTCAAACCAGAACTCCTGATGTTTCACCTCAAACTGGCTCCTCTAGCTCCCCCATCTCAGTGGGGGAGTTCCTCGGGCCAGTATCTTGAGATCCACCTTTTCTCCCTCTCTTTCTCTCATACCCCACATATGATGCAAATCCTAGGCAGGGTGTTTAGCAGCCTTCAAAAGATATCTGGAATGATATTGAGGTCCCCACCTGCAAAGCTGCATCCCCAGCACCGACCACTAGTGTTTGTTTTAGCTGATGATTGTAACAACCGTGGAACCGGGCTCCTGGCTTCAGCCCTTAACTCTCTAGTTTAGTTGCAACACAGCAGCCAAGCTAATCTTTTAAAGGTATGTCTGATCATGTCACTCCTCTGCTCAAAACTCATCAGTGGCTCCTCCTCTAAATCCGAGTACAGCTCACGTCCTTCAGTGGCTTACAAGGTCTCCTTGCTGCTGTTTCACCTCCTCCCATTCCCCACTCACGACTCAGCCCCAGCCACACTGACCTCCTCGCTGCTCCTTGACTTTGTCAAGCACACACCAATCCCAGAACATTTGCTGTTCTCTCTGCCTGAAACTCTCCTCCACCCAATATCCACATGACTCACTCTCATCCATCCTTCATGGCTCTGCAACACTACCACCTTCCCCGTTCGGCCTCCGCCCCACACTCCCTGTTACGCTGGCTCTGCTTTACTCTTTTCCACGGCACTTGTCATTATCTGGCGTATTACATACTGACTTGTTCCCTCGTTGTCTGCATGCTTAGCCCCTCGTTCCGAGAGGCCCAGAGTCTTTGTTTGGATCATTACTGTATGCACAGAACAAGAAAAGAACCTGGCACTTATTCTCTCCTCAATAAATATCCACTGAAGGAATATGAAAGTTATAAAGCACTGAGTACATGAGATGCGGCATTGTTGCTATTCAGGTGAGCAGGCCAAAGGAGAGCCTTTAAAACAAAATCCCCAGTACAATATTTCTCTTCACTGTATCCTCTTTGCAATGTGACAAGGAGACTCCTCCTCTATCACTTACAGATTAGATACTGCCAAATTTAATTATGCGACGCCAGAAGTGATATTCAAAATAGTTAACAACCTGCTGTGCAGGAAGCCATCAGAATGGACGCAATGACCAATCGAAATAATGCCAGCTGAACTAGCCTGTGGCAGAGCAACATTGGCCTGGAGAAACAGAAGACCAGTGACAGTTCTACTGCACTGTTATCTCTGAAAATTTGCAGTTGAATAAGCATTGAATTTAGAATTAAAAAAATTTTTAAACCTGGCTTCATTGCCACAGCCTGCAACTCAGGGTTTCTCAGCCTCAGCATGATGGGCATTTGGTGCTATATAATTCTTTGGTGGGGGAGGTCCTTTGCATTGTAGGGTGTTTAGCAGCTTCTCCAGCCCCTACTCACTGGATTCCAGTAGGATTTCCTCCAAGTTGTGAAAACCAAAAATATCTCCACATGTTACTAAATGTCTCCTGGAAGTTAAGAATCACTAATCCAACTCCCAGCTATGGAAACTGAGATAAATTAGTAAACCCCTATGGGGGTGAATTTCCTTGTTTGTAAAAGAGAATTAGTAATACCTATCACACAGGGTAATTTTAAGGGCTAAAAGAAATAATGTATACAACAAGTACTTAGCAAATTTTACTGCATTATAATTTTTTGTAACTATTCTTTTTTACTCCTGACAAAAAATGAGCTATTTATCTTGCTCTAATAAATGACTTTGCTAATATACACTACATTGATGGTGTGCAAACCACATTTCTACTAACATAAAGTTGAGCTTTTTAGTGACTTATCAGGTCACACTTGCGACACACAATTATCCCCAAATCCACTCCTTGGTTGGTTTCTCCTCTTAAAGAGCATGCCCTTTTCTGAGTGCATTTGGAGGCAGTCTGCTTACCCATGGTTAATTTTATGGGCTGTTTATCTCCAGTAGGATTTACTTGAGTCTATCTCGGTAAACGTAATGAAGCCTGGGTGTGCTTTCACGGGAATATGAGGTGAGGCTAGGGAGAGCAGAGACACGCCGTACACTAGTTTTGGAAATGTCATTTTGGAATCACTTAAAGTGGAAAATTTCTAGATGATTCTAAAAGAAGAGCTTCAATAAACAAACCCATCACAACAAATAAGACAGAAAACCCTTATCCGCTTTTCAGAGGCAGAGCATAGTGCAACATTTGGTGTGAATTTGATCTCAGACGTTATTAATGACCTGCTCTGCCAATTTTTCAATCCCCTCAAGGACTAGACAACTACATTGTACAGTAGACTGTATCCATTGTGATATTGATTCATGTCTTTCTCTGGTGAACGGCTCCAAAGGGTGGTAGGAATCTAGCAGGGATGGGTAAAATTACCCTCATTATGCAAATGAAGAGACTCAGAGAGGTTTGGTAAACTACACAAGGTCATAGAGATAATAACTGATGGAGCCAAGTGTTGATCTCAAGCCAGCCGCCTTCAGATTCCAGTCTTTTCATTAAACTGCGCTGAAATAATTCAACATTCTTGGAGTTCATTACCTGCCCTCCGTTATTTCACCACCTGCCCCACTGAAAGCAATGGCAGGAAGTATAAATGGGCTTTCACAGGACCAGCACCTTTACAAAGGGCAAAGCCCAAAAAGCTGAGAAAAGTTGGGTCAGTGACAGGAAAGACTATCAGCTGCTCCTTGAAGCAACTATTGATGAGGGAACACCAGGAAGAGCATTGATTTATACATTCTCTTACAGAATGCTTAGTTTATTGAGCCCTCACCCTATCCAATGGGATGTGTGTCATGAAAACTACCTCCAGTCAGGGATGATATTCAAAATATGTGTCCCTAGCTCAGCAGAGGTGCTGATCCTGGACACCTCCTGCCATCCTAACCCTTCTTCAAGTGGTTGAACATGGGGAATCTAGAGGGGTCTCCTGGGTGGGGACTGTAATGACTACTGGCCCACTAGAATAGGTGAATTTCAGTATCTTAATGATGTGTCCAGCTGTTCTAGTGCGACATTTCGCCCTACTATACAGTTCCTAGAGGCATGTCCTTACATAAATTACTGAACCCTGCCAAGCCCTCATCTCACTTATTTGTAAAATAAGGAGGACGGTAACAGTGCTTACCACCCAAAATTGTTGTGAAAATTAAGTAAGACACAAGTAAAGTACAATGCGCTGTTTCTGACACAGCTAGGTATGCAACACATGTTAGCGCTCGTTATTACTAAAGGGGAAAGCTTGAATTATGCAACGCATCAGTTAATTTTGGCAGAAGTGATCCTGAGTCTCCTATATTCAGAGTAACTACTTCCTGAGGTCAGACAAACAATGCGATAGTCTGACCCTCACTGAATCACACCTTCCCATCCTGGTACCTGAGTCAGCCAGATCCCCTTTTGGTTCTATTCCAGGCACCAGCACTAATTTCGTCCCCAAGTAAGAAAAACAGGATGAAGTCTCGTCACCAGGGTGCCTGACGGGGTCAATTATAATTCATCATTCTGCTTCTACCAATGGCTGAGACCTCATTTTGCATTCCAAGTTTTCAGCTGCAAAATCCCAAGCTTTTCAGTAGCTGGACACTGAGTCTTATACCCCAGCCCTCAGTGGCTCTGTTTTCTGCCCCTCAATGCCAGCCATTAGCTCCCTGACCTCTGTCCCCTGGCCTTCTCAGTGCTGATGGCCAACACGATCAGAACTCAGCCTCTTCAGAGCTGTGAGAACCTTGGCCCAGTGTTATTTTGCAGATCTTGGATCCTCAGGAGATCTCACATGTTCTTGTTCTGAACTTCGATCCTTGTGGTGGATCTTCTAAACATCTTTCCATGCCAACCCTGGGTGCACACCTATGTTTGCCTGGCATCTTTGACTGACCTAGACACCAGGCCATAAAGTATGATGGTTATGAACACGGTGCTGGATTCGCAAAGAGGAAAGTCCAGATTCCAGGTCTGCCACATAGCTGTGAGGTCTTGAACAATCACTAATGCTTTCTGAACCAAATTATAAAATGGGGAGAAAACACATACATCCCAGAGTTACTGTGAAACTGAAAGAGGTATATTAGGCTTAGTTCCATAACTGGCACTTAGAAGCATTCAGTAAGTCAGCCCTATTTTTTTTTTTTTTTTTTTTTGTATTTTTCTGAAGCTGGAAATGGGGAGGCAGTCAGACAGACTCCCGCATGCACCTGACCAGGATCCACCCGGCACACCCACCAGGGGGCGATGCTCTGCCCATCCGGGGCATCACTCTGTTGCGACCAGAGCCACTCTAGCGCCTGGGGCAGAGGCCAAGGAGCCATCCCCAGCGCCCGGGCCATCTTTTACTCCAATGGAGCCTCTGCTGTGGGAGGGGAAGAGAGAGACAGAGAGGAAGGAGAGGAGGAGGGGTGGAAAAGCAAATGAGTGCTTCTCCTGTGTGCCCTGGCCGGGAATTGAACCGGGACTTTCGCACGCCAGGCCGACGTTCTACCACTGAACCAACCGGCCAGGGCATGCCCTACTTTTGATGAAAAGTAGCATTCTCCCTCTGCCCTGCAACCTGCTGTCCAGCCTTCCCTACCTATTTAAACCAGAGCCTTAACAAAACTACTTAGAAATTACTCAAAAGCCAGATAGCTGCTCACACCAATATTTTCAGGTCTCTCAATCAAAATTTTCCAACAGTCAAATTTGGATGTACACTACATATTTTTACTATTGGATTACAACTTTATTTCACTCTACAACTATACACTGAGCACCCATCACTTGCCCAGCGCTAGTTCGTGTGAACCAGACAGATCCGACACCCGCCCTCATAGAAGTTACAGTCCAAAGTTGCCAAGCAGAACTCAGGGACTTCCATGGAGAGCTCCTTACCCATCCAGGGCAGTGTGTAGCTCAGGCTAGCTTGAAAAACAATTCGTTTACTAGTACTTTTCTTGACAATATTTTAAATGGGAGCATATTATTCTTGTAATTTAAACATTCTTTAAAATTGAAAAGTATTTGCTGACCTGCTGAGAAGTTCACAAAAGTAATCTGTCAGCCCTCAAACGAAGCAGGGTCCCTGGCCACCTCTTTGCAATGGCATGTTTCTCCCTGGTGGACTCCGGAGCTCACTCACAGCCACAGCTGCCTCTTCCTTAGCTGCCAACACTTGCTCTGTTCTTTCCAGGTACAGGGGGTCCTCGGGTGACAACCCAGTTCTGTTCCTATGACAGTGACATCACCTGAATTTTGGTGTAAGTTAAAACACACCTTCGCCTAAGTCGCTTACACATCCTAACACAGTTGTAAGATCATAATCTAGAACATAAAAACACAACTAAGCCACAGAAAAAGGAAAAGGACATATATATGCTGGACTGTACACTGGACTGTAGTAACAGAAAAAATGACCAAAAAAATGAGTGTAAAAAAAGTACAAGCCCTGGCCGGTTGGCTCAGCGGTAGAGCGTCGGCCTAGCGTGCGGAGGACCCGGGTTCGATTCCCGGCCAGGGCACACAGGAGAAGCGCCCATTTGCTTCTCCACCCCTCCGCCGCGCTTTCCTCTCTGTCTCTCTCTTCCCCTCCCGCAGCCAAGGCTCCATTGGAGCAAAGATGGCCCGGGCGCTGGGGATGGCTCTGTGGCCTCTGCCTCAGGCGCTAGAGTGGCTCTGGTCGCAACATGGCGATGCCCAGGATGGGCAGAGCATCGCCCCCTGGTGGGCGTGCCGGGTGGATCCCGGTCGGGCGCATGCGGGAGTCTGTCTGTCTCTCCCTGTTTCCAGCTTCAGAAAAATGAAAAAAAAAAAAAAAGTACAACACTAACAGCGTAAACCAAAAAACTCACACCTCAATTTCTTTAAGTTTTTATGGAAGTCAGCATTGTAAACTGAAAACAGATGTCAGGACTGCCATGACCTGAGGACCCCCTGAACTTTGCCACTTTTTTGATTGCCCTGACCCACCCAAATAAAAACTGTGTTTAAAAATCCTACCAATTCCCTCTGGACATTTCAGAACAGACACCCGTGAGTTTATACAGATTCTTTAAAGAAGAAAAGGTTCCAGCTGGTACAACCAGTCTTTTAAGCAGGCGAAGAGAGAAGTCTCTTCCAGAGTTGCTACGTATGACGCCACTGTGTTTTAAAGGGTCTTAGGTAAGTCTTCAATTTTGTGAAGTGTAGAGATTAATATTACCTTAGGGGGAAGAAAGGCAGAAAGGTAGACAGGTCTGTCACAGTACAAGAAAAGATTCTTTCCTACTTTGCAGTGATTAGCTGCATAGATTGTAGGGCAAGTCCCAGAGCTACACGAATTAGTACGTATTCCATCCAGAGTTCTTTATTTGTTGAAGTAAAATGCTTACAATCTTTGCTGGGGGTGGGGGGTGTCATTGAGTGAATATGAATTAATCAGTACTTTATGGACAGAACCCATCATTTTAAAGCAGCAGGGGGAAAAAGTGAGGCATTTATCAGGGTTCTACTCAGCAATCTCCCTCTGTCACTACTAATAAATCTTTTATGAAATGGAGTTTTGCAATCTTTGCAGGAACACTCCCTCTCCTCCACATTTCCTTGGAAGAAAAAAATAAGTTAGCATTCACTTCTAGTACTTTCTCCTTCCTTCCCTACTTGAGTTTTCTGTACTCAAAACATCTCTGAAGCTCTTTAATTTTATTTAATTTTTGTTCTTCTTTTCCAAGTGAGAGGAGAGGAGATAGAAAGATAGACTCCCGCATGACTGTCAACCCGGATCCACCAGCAACCCTTGTCTGGGGCCGATGCTCTGCCCATCTAGAGCCATGCTCACAACCGAGCTATTTTTAATGCCTGAGGAGGAAGCTCCATGGAGCCATCTTCAGTGCCCATGGCCAGTGCGCTTGAACTAGTTGAGCCATGGCTGCAGGAAAGGAAAAGAGAGAGAAGGGGTGGGGTGAAGAGGCAGATGGTCGCATCTCCTATGTGCCCTGACCAGGAATCAAACCCAGGACATCCACATCCCAGGTGATGTAAAACTCTTTATTTTTAAAGCTTTTGTTTTCCAAATTTGTAAATTCAAGACCTCTCTCATTAGAAGAAATAATTTATATAAATCTTCTCCCAGGTGACTGAAGGAAAGAATCTGAGTTTTGGGTAAGGGACACAATATTTTAGTTAAGTATAACATCCAGGGCCTGTTAACCAAACGATATTTACAGATGGAGTGAGTGGTACAGCCTACGGTAGGCCAAAGGAACTTGGAAATAGATAAGAAGATAATTAAAGGACACAACATTCCAGTTCCAGTGCTTTATGATTTTCCTATACCTACTCAAAACAGAAGCAAGACTCCAGCGAATCATAAACAGCCTGCCAACAACCTCACGATGCCCTGATTTAATTAGAATTTTGTGGTCCCACTTGAAGAGTAGGTTCATTAGCTGTGAAATATGCCACTGGATGTCTGGATGAAGATTTAAAGGAAACCCTAAATATGGAGTGGCATGTAGCCAGTTCCTGGCTGCTTGAACTGTGCAAACGAACGTGTGATCATTCTCCCCGAGGTTGGTAACTTTTTATTTTTAGCCACAAATCCACAGGCCATCTCTCTGGGTTACGGATGGGGCCTGACGCCTGGTCGAAAGCTTACAAAGGTACGTGGCTGGGAAACAAGTTAAGGGGCTATCATGAAGGGCTGGCGGGAGGAGGGGAGGGTGCTTGTAATGATTTTGCCATTAAGCCTGCGTTCCATTTTACAGCTGGGATTTATTTATAACAACAGGTGGTGGTATTTGTGGGGAATTGCTTGTTTTTCCATTTGAGAAGGGCAGCTCCATACATCTGCTGGAAGGCGAAACAAAACCCTTTCCAAACACTGTTTCCTCCCTGCTTTCGGCACCATCATTAGGGGAGGAAGAGTTTGTAGCAAAAGGCCACCCTGCCATTATTTCTTCCTGATGACACTCATTTAGCAGCCATTAAAATGCAAATAGAACTATGATTTTTAGATCACAGAATTAACATTAACGGTTGAATGATTGATTAAAGGTCACGGCAACGGTATAACTTAATTTCTTAGATAATTGTGTTCGGTTTTCTGCAGACTGTTTGGGTTTCTGAATTAATTTTATCTGTTGTTGAACACTGACAGGTGCAGTAATTGGCAGAGTCTCCGATGGGCTTGTTTCTTCCCAAGGACCGTGCCCTCTTCTCCTCCTCCACACCATCTCCTGAGACAGGACAAGGCCCACCCAGCCACCGCACAGCCAGCTGACTTGTGAGTCTGGCTGAGGTCACTGGACAGGTTATTTCAGACCTGCGAAGCCCCAGATAGAATTCCATCCCATGCCTGATGAGTTCTGCCTCTGAGAACTTCCTGTAGCAGGCTCGTGGAGGTATAAAAGGACGCCCTGCCTCCTCTGGGGTTGAGGCCAGACTCCTCAGATCCCCGCTGAAGGATCCCATCTAAGGGAGGCAATAAACCAGACTGAGAGGGAATAACACCGGCTTTTCAGCGGTTTCTGTCACCTCTGTAGGTGAGAGTTCACGCAGTAACCTAGGAATCTGAGATGGGACGTGGCCAGAGGTCAGGTCTATCTGCTCTGCTTCTCAAATGTCAAAAAAATAATAAATAAATATATAAATATATACGGTGCTTACCTGGAAGGCTGTATACTTGCTTTAATCCCAATAAATACAGAACTCCGTATTGTAAAATCAAGAGTTCACAGGAAAAGCACCAGAGCACCAAGAGAATTGAGTTAAGACACCCTATCTTCATCATTACCTCTTATAGTTATTTCTCCTAGAAGTTTCAAAGGACTTTGTTTAACTGTGAATGATTTCATTTTGCAAACTCTGTCCATCGGCTGCTGGACTCTGGCTTGAATCATATCCTTTCATTCTTATGAGCTCTTGGACTAGGGTGGCACAGGTGACCCATAACTGACTGTTGGGCAAATGAGTTTGTAAAATCTGTATTTTCTGGTTTTGCTCACTTTTATTAAAAAATGGTGCTGCCCACGTGGGGCAGCTGGTTACCTTCCTGTTTGGGAAGGGGCTTGGTTATACTAATGTGTGTGCTAGAGGAGGGCTCTCGTGCTGAAAAGTTTTAAAAGGAGGAGCTAGGAGGCCATTTTGGAGAGACCAGGTTGTTGCAGAGAAGGGAGAGGAGAGCACGTTGTTGCAGGAGAGAGAGGCCACATGGTTGCAGAGGAGGCAGGGAGCAAGATAGAGGCGTGCAGAGGGGATTGAGTGAGACTAGTGGGCCTTTGATTCTAGGAAAAAACCAGAAAGATTCTCCTGGTTGTGGAACGGGAGGACATGTGAGTGGGTTTTGGTGCCCGTGTGTATTTCTCACCGGCCAGTTGCAAACAGGAATAAAGGATAGCCCACCAGTTCTTGGCTCTGTTGTTTCATTACCATCTGTCCGAATTAAATGGGAACCTGCGTGTGAATGGCCACGATGGCGGCAACGGCCCCTGGCCATCCACTGACCAATCCTGCTTTCTAAGGGCTTACAGTCTAGTAGGAGAGACCTCTGCCCATGAGCAGTAAAAGAATAATGCAAAGTGATATGTAACACAGTCACCAGACATAAGGTCCTTAAGGTCACAACCAGGTCTCATCAGGTTTTAATTCAACTCAAGTATTCATTCAACAAATATGTATTGAGCACCTACTATGTGCCAGGCTCCATTCCAGGGTCTAGACATACTACAATAAAGAGAACAGACAATCTCTTCAGAATGTAACATAGCCCTTGATGAGGTACAGGGAAGGGAGAATAAGCAATGTACAATACTTAAACGTGAGCTGCACATTACAAAAGGGAAAAGTTTTAAAAAGTACTATGAGAGTTTATAGGAGGCTTTACCTTCCCATTGCCTTTCTTTTTTTTTTTTTCTTTTAGTGAGAGGAGGGGAGGCAGAGAGACAGACTCCAACATGCGCCCCAACAGGGATCCAGGCAGCAAGCCCACTAGGGGGCGATGCTCTGCCCATCTGGGGCATTGCTCTGTTGCAACCAGAGCCATTCTAGCACCTGAGGCAGAGGCCATAGAGGCCATAGAGCCATCCTCAGTGCCTGAGGCCAATTCGCTCAAGCCAATCGAGCCATGGCTGTGGGAGGGGAAAAGAGAGAAAATGAGAGAAAAAGAGAAGAGAGCAGGGTGGAGAGGCAGATGGGTGCTTCTCCTGTGTGCCCTGACCAAAACTTGAACCTGGAACATCCACACTCTGGGCTGACGTTCTACCACTGAGCCTATTGGCCAGGGCCTTCCTCGTTGCCTTTCATGTCACATCACAGGTCCTAAATTAATGCTTGTGATTCTATGAATCTCTTTATTAATGAATCAATAAGAAAATGTAAGGATGGCCTGACCTGTGGTGGCGCAGTGGATAAAGCGTCGACCTGGAAATGCTGAGGTCGCCGGTTCAAAAAACCCTGGGCTTGCCTGGTCAAGGCACATATGGGAGTTGATGCTTCCAGCTCCTCCCCCCTTCCTCTCTCTCTCTTTCTCTCTGTCTCACTCTTTCTCCTCTCTAAAATGAATTAATAAATAAAAAAAAAATTAAAAAACAAACAAACAAACAAAAAAACTTAAAAAAAAAAAAAAAAAAGAAAATGTAAGGATGTAATTTTGAGGAGTTCTAGAAGAGTCCATGGGAAGAAATGGGACCTGACATCACCACACTGGCTTTTGTCAGTGCCTCAAACATGCAGAGCTTCCTTTGCCCCAGGGCCTTTGTACATGCCACTTTGTGTGACACTCCCTTCCTTCCCCTATGCCTAGTGAACATCCATACCCATGCTTCAGACCTCAAACCAAAAGCCAGGCTGCAGAGAGGTTGTCACTGTCCTCCCTATCCCTTCCCCAGCCCAAGATCAGGTCCAGGACCTGGATATCGAGGCCCCTGCCTATACCCAGGGGCAGTTCCTGCAAACCCTATAGCCCCAGCCTCCTGTGACCACACCCCCTACATGGCCCACATCACACTACTATGCTACATTGCTTAATTATCTGATGAATGTTTCTCTCCCCACTCTGGACTCCAAGCTTCGTGACAGCCCAAGAATACCTGTTTTGTACCCTTGTGTCCATTTCAGACCCCTGATAAACAGTTCTTAAATGCACTGGTGGAGTTTGCTGTGTTGGATTTGAAAAATGACAAGTCTGCAGTCAAAGAAGAGGAAGAACAAGCATGGAGGGAATAAAGACTACAGAGTGGGTCTCACGGGGCTGTGCTGGGTGGATGCAAAATATTTCACCAGCTGTCCAGCCCAGCTCAGACCAGCAGAGTAGATGGCGCTCCCTGCACCGCCGGGCACTGCCCTTTCAGTTCCTGGGTGGTGGAAGAGTGGGCAGACCTCAGGCAAAGGTGTCCCTAGCTGCTTCTTGGGACAGCAGCTACCTACCAACATTTTAGCAAGTTGAAGGTCCTGTCAGAGGACTCCAGCTGACTGAGAGCAATCTCAGAGGTGAGAGGTGCATCTCGGGGGCTATCCCCCTGTGGTTAGAAGAGAAGATAAGCTGGATTATAAGAAGCCTTAATAGTCAGGCACAGGCTTTGATCTTGAGTTAATCAGGCAACTTAGAAAGTCACTAGGTCCCTAAGAAAGGGGGGGTGGTGATGAAAGGCTTAATTTTAGGAGGACTGATTTCAAAGTTTGAGCCAGAAGCTGTGCTAGGTGCCCAAGAACTAAAGATAATGCATAAACATCAGGCTTTATCAAAACTAACTTTCCCGTTCTACAAATGCCCAGAGGAGGTTCTGCATATCCCAAATGATCAGTCTCTGTGCTCAACCTCTCCGAGACTGCTGCTGGGGCTTTCCTCTTCAGGTCTCAGAGCTCCCTAAAGGCGCTTCCTTACATCCTTAGTGTTAAGGATGCTGTCTAGCCCTTGGTAATGTTTTCAAATGAAATAGAGGAATGAATGGCTTTATTAAAAACAAAAACAGAAAAAGTCACCACCAACTCTGTGCTACTAGGCAAATCCTCTGTCCCTTCCCGCTCTATCTTAAACAAGTTTCCCCAATGACAGCTTGTCTTTCATCAGCTTTACCAAAACCAGCGACAGCCTGAGTCTCCTCCTTCCTTGCCTGCAGTTGAACAGAACCCCGTCTGGAGGTGAGATTGCCTGCCCCTCTCTGAATCCAACCCACTCCCCCTTCTCGGCAAACACTGGCTTGGTAAGCTGTATTTCATGAAGTTAACCAGGCTCATTACAGAGAACATATTTCCAGGAGGAGGGATGTTAATTTCTTCCTCATACAAAGAACAAAAATCAATATCGTAAATCCAGGAAATCTCCCCTAAATGTCTCCCCCGTCATCACTCTCTCCCGTGCTCTGTGTAAATACCATTATGACAGGTTAGCTATATTTCTTCCCAGGCAATATGATATTTGAAGTGAGTGTAGGACGTGCCACGCTGCTAAAGTGAGGATATTGGCTCAGATATTATTCCTCAAGGTATTTTGTGATGTTGGAATTTGGTCAAATGGGGCTGATTGTACCTTTATCTTTTAAACAAACCCCAGTTCCAACACCCAGCCTGCTTAGAACAGGTATCACAGGCACCAATTTTGCAGAAATCTTCAGTCTATGTTAGCAAAACAGTTTAAACTAAGACTTAGTTTTAATTTGAATACACACACCTCAGCGCCTCGAAAATTCCTGTGCAGAAATGTGAAATCTCCCAGTAATGTTTTTCCTCCCACCTTTTGAGAGTCCCCTAACTTCATGCAGCCCCTGGGGTGGGGGGGGAGAGACACAGCTTCATTTCAGGAGTAAACAAGAATATAATTTTAGAAATCCTCCAAGATGTTGACCTTTGTGTAAGGATCTGTCAGCCTAAGACCCAGGGTCTCAGATGGGTTATTATAAATTAAAATCTAATAAATACTTCATCCTTCTCTCTGGATCTATAATGCTCATTCAATCAGCAATGTCCAGCTTACATGTGCAATTCAGCTCCAAGAGGTAGACTGCAAAACTTAGTGACTTCAACTTCCCAAGGGCACAGGCAAAATTAATTAAGGCATTGCCACTAAATATTATCCCTCCTTGAGTCCCCCCTCTCAAGCTTATTTCTAATTATCTCCCACTGAGTCATGTCCCCAGTGAGTCAAATTTTTTATTAGATTTTTAGGAGCCATCTCCTGACAGCTTCAAAGGATTTTTATATTTTAGCATAGTTGATTCCCTCTAATGTGCTTCCATCTCTTAACTAATCTCTACCCTGAATCACATTATAAAACTATAAAATGGAAGGAGTTCTTTGAGGTCACCTAGCCCAGTTCCTTCTGATTATAGGCAAGGAAACTGAGGCCTACAGAAGTTTGATACCTTGAGAAGTAGGAGGAAGTTAACATTGTAGAAACCTGATGTTATGGAGACCTACTATTAGGCCTATCAAGATCAAATTGGAGCCTGATCAGGTGGTGGTGCAGTAGATAGAGTGTCGAACTGGGATTCAGAGGACCCAGGTTTGAAACCCCAAGGTCGCTGGCTTGAGTGTGGGCTCATCTGGTTTGAGCACGGGGTCACTGGTTTGAGTGAGTGTGGGATCATAGACATGACCCCATGGTTGCTGACTTGAGCCCAAATGTCCCTGGCTTGAAGCCCAAGGTCCCTGGCTTAAGCAAGGGGTCACTCACTCTGCTGTAGCCCTCAGTCAAGGCACATATGAGAAAGCAATCAATGAACAACTAAGGTGTCACAACAAAGAATTGATGCTTCTCATCTCTCTCTCCTTTCGTGTCTGTCTGTCCCTTTCTCTATCTCTCTCTCTGTCTCTGTCAAAAAAAAAGAAAGAAAAGAAAAGAAAAAAAGACCAAATTGGAAGTGGTCCCAGAATAAAAGCCTAGATATTTTTACTTTCTTTGAGAGAGAGAGAGAGAGAGAGAGAGAGAGAGGCAGCAAGAGAGAGAAACAGGAACATCAAGCTGCTCCTGTATGTGCCCTGACTGGGAAGTCGGACCAGCAACACCTGTGCTCTGGGAGGATGCTCCAACTAACCAAACTATCCAGCCAGAGCGATATTTGACTTTGAGGATATCCTACCAAAAGGTTACCTTACGCTCCAGTCATCCTTCATAAAGTTCCTGCCCCCATCAATAAGCCCAGCCCGTGCACTCAGTGCTTCAAACCAGCCTTCAGTACCTGCCTCTTTAATGTGGACAAACAGACAAGGAGCCATCACACATATAAGCCAAGATCCCACCATGAGAGATAGCAAAGCAAACTAAAAACAAAACAAGGAATCTAGAGACCACATACAATACAAAAAAGAGAAGAAAGTCTCAAAAAATATATCCTCAGAGTGATATTTTATGCATAAAATAAGATGCTATAAAAAATTGATTATAAGGAACAAGAAAGAGCTGTTAGATACTAAAAAAAGAAAGAAAAGAAAACTTCACAAGGTGTTTGGACAATCAAGCCCAAAAAAATCTCATAGAAAATTACAGCTATTTCTAAATAAAAAGCAGTGAATAGCAAAAGAAGCTTTCAAAGGGGAAGCAGGGAGTGGGCCGGAGGGAAAGCTCTTCTGCTTACTGCCTGGAGACAGGTGTGTGTTATTCTGGTTTTCTAAAAGAAGGCGGGTTCATTGGTGTTGATGTCAATCCCAGTCACAACTAACTAATATGATTATAAAGGGAAGGGAAGTAGTAAGAGCCACTTGGGGGAAAAAAAAGTCACTATTTCCCAGCCAGAACCACTGAAGTGTTTACTAAGATAAAATTAGCCCAAAGTAATCAATGGATTGGGCGTTATTTATTTAGGCTGTAGTATCTCCACTTTACAGGTTGGAACCTGAGTAAGTTCTCCAAGGTCTCAGAGTTAGGAAGTGAGAGCCGGGATCATTTCAAAGCCTAATGTTTATCCCCTGCCCCCTTGCTGCTCACAGTGTGGTCCCGGAACTGGCAGGGAGACGCATCTCCTGGGAGCTTGTTAGGGGTGCAGAGTCTCCAGCTCGACCTCAAATCCACCAGATCAAAATGTGCAATTTAACAAGATCTACAAGTCTCACTTATATGGTCCTAGACTAGAGGAAAGAATGAAGACCACTGGTTGAAAGCGATAGGGGGCCAGATTTTAGCTCAAAGACCATGAGAAATTTTTTTTTTTTTTTTTGTATTTTTCTGAAGCTGGAAACGGGGAGAGACAGTCAGACAGACTCCCGCATGCGCCCAACCAGGATCCACCTGGCATGCCCACCAGGGGCAACGCTCTGACAACCAGGGGGCGATGCTCTGCCCCTCCGGGGCGTCGCTCTGCCGCAACCAGAGCCACTCTAGCGCCTGGGGCAGAGGCCAAGGAGCCATCCCCAGCGCCCGGGCCATCTTTGCTCCAATGGAGCCTTGGCTGCAGGAGGGGAAGAGAGAGACAGAGAGGAAGGAGAGGGGGGTGGAGAAGCAAATGGGCTCTTCTCCTATGTGCCCTGGCCGGGAATCGAACCAGGGTCCCCCGCACGCCAGGCCAACGCTCTAATGCTGAGCCAACCGGCCAGGGCCACCACGAGAAATTTTTAAGTAATTAAAACTAACAGGAAGGAAAGGATCTGTTTTGTGAAGCAGTGAGATCCTCATCACTGGAAGTGTTCAACGTCAGTGGGCCGCCTAGTTGCTGGAGATGTTACGAGGATTACCTTGAAGCCTTTCCATTCTGGTGATTGTTTCCACCGACCTTTTCAGTGACTGGAATTGCACCAGTGGAGACATCCTTGGACATTAAAGCCCTGTCCAATAAATGTCATTCCAAAGTCATTGATATTTGCAGAGCTCGGAGGATGGATAGGCGTAAGCAGATGATGCTGGGAGATGGGGAGGAGGTGTGGGCCAGGGTGTGAACCCCTGAAGGTAGCTCTCAGGAGGCAGCTGGGGGCAGAGAAAGAGCGCAGAGGCTGGGCGTCTGACCCTGGCGCATCAGGTGAGCAGGGAAAGGACCTCAGACCCATGATTGCCTGATACCCAAGAAGCAAAATTTGCACAGTCGCCTTTGCTCCAAGGTGATGCCCCCTTCCGTTGGGTTTGAGGCTTCCTCTGCAGTTCATTCCTGCCTGAAACCCAGGAAAAAGCTGCGAACTAGAGCAGGCTTTGGGAATGTGCATATGTAACTACTTTCTCGCCCTTTTGAATTTAACTCCACAGTATAATTAAGCACATATACGGTGCACACACAGCTATAATACAAGCTGTCGTTTCAATTTGGAAGTGTGCATTAAACAAATCCAAGTGAGGAGCAACAATCTGTGAGCCTTAGAATTGGGGGAGGAACCAGGCATCAGCTCCAAGAAATGAACATTTCATGGGACACACTGCCACCCAGTGGCCATTAGAGAAATTGTCAAGACCAGGAAGCGCAAAGACGCCCAGCGCCTCAAAAATATTCGTAACTGTTTTGAACCAAATTGAATTGAATTAAATTAAACTGAATTTGAGTGGATTGAATGAGCATAATATGGACCGGGTTATATTGGAACAATTACCAGGGTTTGATGACCTACTCTGAAACCCACAAAATCACAGTATATTCTAAACCAAAGGTAAACATCCTCCCTGCAACTTACACCCAGAAAAAAATAGTTTAATCAGAAAAGGTCTCAAAAAGACAGGCTATATAGTGTGTACCTCAGCTCAAATGGTGATCATATGTGGGCAAGCAGGACTACAGTATGAATCCAGTTTCTGATACACTACCAGTATTCAGTGAATAGCAGAGAAGTAAATGTTCATATACAAACAAAATATAAACTCCAACCCTTTAATAAACAGGCCAGAATGGAAGTAACAGTTTCCCGTCGCCATCATTCAGAGGAGCCCCTTCCTTGATGTCCAACCACACCTCACACACCTGACTGCCATCCCAGTTAGCTCTGCATTGTACAGTATGGATGGGTCTGAGGCCTCTGTCCCCTTAGACCGTGAATTTTCAGAGGAGACTTTTGATCCCATGTGCCTAGCACTATAACTATCACATAATAGATAAGAGAGAGAAGGAGCAAAACAAGGATGAAAAGAAATGGGAGGGAGGGAGGGAGGGAGGCAGGCAGACATCTATACTGTAGCATTGGTGCCAATTTCAATATAAACCATTTCTCCTGGCTGTTTTGACATAGGCCTGTGGTCTCCTGAGCAGAGTTTCTGCTATTATCCTTCGTTTTTAGGACCCTAGGGGTATTACAGAATTGTATACCTGAAACCTATATAATTTTATTAACCAATATCACCCCGATAAATTCAATAATATTTGAAAAAACACTGGTTATAAGCATGCTCAACAATCTTAGGGGAAGAGTAGGTGAACTTGGTGAGAACTTCAACAAAGAGATAGGAAACATAAAAATAGAGATAGAAAACATTAAAACAGCACCAGTCAGAAATGCAAAATACAATAACTGAAATGAAGAAACACTAGAAGGAATCAACTGTACAGTAGATAAAACAAAGGATGGAATCGTCACTTTAGAAAATGCGAAAGCAGAAAACAATCATAACAATTAAAAAAAAGTCCAAAAAAAAAATGAGGGTGGTTCAAGGGGCTTCTGGAACAACATTCGCATCATGGGGGCACCAGAAGGAGAAGAGAGAGAGCAAGGAATTGAAAACCGATTTGAAAAAAGGCAGGAAAATTCCCTACCCTGGTGAAGGAAATAGACATATAAGGTAAGGAAGCACAGAAAGTCCCAAACAGATGAACTCGAACAGTCCCATACCAACACCTATCATAACTAAAATGCCAAATGTTAATGGCAAAGAAAGTATCTTAAAACCAGCAAGAGAAAAATAGTTATCTATAGGGGAGCTCCCATAAGACAGTCAGCTGACTGCTCAACAGAAACTTTGCAGGCCTGAAGGAATCGGCACAAAATATTCAAAGTGATATAAAGCAAGAACCTATAACCAAGATTACTCTATCCAGAAAAGCTATTATTTAAAATTGAAAGACAGATAAAGATCTTCCCAGAGAAGAAAAAGCTAAAGGAGTTTGTCAACACCAAACCAGTATTACAAGAAATGTTGAAGGATTTTGTTTAAGGAGAAGGGAAAAAAGGCCAAAAATATGAATAATAAGCCTAACGAGGCGGTGGCACAGTAAATAGAGCATTGGACTGGGATGCAGAGAACCCAGGTTCAAAACCCTGAGGTCACCAGCTTGAGCATGGGGTCACTGGCTTGAGCGTGGGATCATAAACATGACCCCATAATCACTGGCTTGAGCCCAGTGGTCGCTGGCTTGAAGCCCAAGGTTGGTGACTTGAGCCCAAGGTCACTGGCTTGAGCAAGGGGTCACTTGCTCTGCTGTAGCCCCTACCCCATCATGGCACATCTGAGAAAGCAATGAATGAACAACTAAGGAGCTGCAATGAAGAATTGATATTCCTTATCTTGCTCCCTTACTGTCTATCTGTCCCTATCTGTGCCTCTGTCTGTCTCTGTCACACACAAAAAAAGAATAATAAAATCACAATAAATACACATCTAACAACAATTACTTTAAATGCCTGATGGATTAAATCCTCCAATTAAAAGACATAGGGTGGCTGAATGAATAACAGAACAGGATTCTTAGATATGTTGTCTACAAGAGATTCACTTCAGATTGAAAGACACACATAGACTGAAAGTAAAGGAATAAAAAAAGATATTTCATGAAATCGGAGAGAAAAGCTGGGGTTCCAATACTTATACTCAACAAAATAGACTTTAAAACAAAGGCTATATATAACAAGAGACAAAGAAGGACCCAGCAACTTCACTTTTTGATATTTACCCAAAGAAACTCAAAACACTAATTTGAAAAGACTTATACATCTATATGTTTATTGCAGTATTATTTACAAAGGCCAAGATAGGAAAGCAACTTAAGTGTCCATTAATAGTAGAGTGGATAAAGAAATGGTACAGCTTGACCAGGCAGTGGTGCAATGGATAGAGTGTTGGACTGGGACATGGAGGACCCAGGTTTGAAACCCATAGGTCGCTGGCTTGAGCATGGGCTCATTGGGCTTGAGTGAGGGCTCACCAGCTTGAGGCTGGCTTGAGCATGGGATCATAGACATGACCCCATGGTTGCTGGCTTGAGCCCAAAGGTCACTGGCTTGAAGTCAAAGGTCACAGGCTTGAGCCCAAGGTCGCTGGCTTGAGCAAGGGCTCACTCACTCTGCTGTAACCCCCACCCCTATCAAGGCACATCTGAGAAAGCAATTAATGAACAACAAAGGTGCCGCAATGAAGAATTAATGCTTCTGATCTCACTCCCTTCTTGTCTGCCTGTCCCTATCTGTCCCTCTGTCTGACTCTCTCTCTGTCTCTGTCACAAAAAAAAAAAAAAAAAGAAATGGAACATATACAGCAGAATATTATGCAGCCATAAAAAAATAATGAAATCTTGCCATTTGCCATAACATGAATGGACCTAGATAGTATTGTGCTGAGTGAAATCAATCAGACGGAGAAAGACAAACACCATATGACTTCACTTATATGCAGAATCTAAAGAACAAAATAAACAGAACAGAAACAGACTCATAGATACGGAAAGCATTTTGACGGTTGCCAGAGGGGAGTGGGTTGGGGGATGGGTGACAGAGCTGAAGGGATTAAGAAGCACAAGTCGCTAGTTACAAAGTAGTCATGGAAATGTAAAGTACAGCACAGGTAATATAGCCAATAATATTATCATAAGTGTGTATGGTGCCAGGTGGGTGATAGACTTATCAGGGTGATTACTTCTTAAGTTATATAAGTGTCTAATCACTAAGTTTGTATACCTGAAACTAATATAATATTGTACATCAACTCTAATTGAAAAATAAAAATTATTTAAAAGAAATAAATTGTCTAATTTTCTAAATTAAAAAAAAATTTTTTTTTGTATTTTTCCAAAGCTGGAAATAGGGAGAGACAGTCAGACAGACTCCCGCATGCGCCCGACTGGGATCCACCCGGCACGCCCACCAGGGGCGACGCTCTGACAACCAGGGGGTGATGCTCTGCCCCTCCTGGGCGTCGCTCTGTTATGACCAGAGCCACTCTAGCACCTGGGGCAGAGGCCAAGGAGCCATCCCCAGCGCCCAGGCTATCTTTGCTCCAATGGAGCCTTGGCTGCGGGAGGGGAAGAGAGAGACAGAGAGGAAGGAGAGGGGGAGGGGTGGAGAAGCAGATGGGCGCTTCTCCTGTGTGCCCTGGCCGGGAATCGAACCCGGGACTTCTGCACGCCAGGCCAACGCTCTACCACTGAGCCAACCGGTCAGGGCCTAAATAAAATTTTTTAAAAAGAAAGAAACTGCTATTTCAGCTACCCAGTCTGGGGTCATTTCTTATAGCAACCCAAACTGAGCCAGACCCCACTCTACCCCTCATGCACCTGCACCACCACTGACCACCCACATTTCAGTTGCCTCAC
Organism: Saccopteryx bilineata; assembly: GCF_036850765.1. NCBI lineage: Eukaryota > Metazoa > Chordata > Mammalia > Chiroptera > Emballonuridae > Saccopteryx > Saccopteryx bilineata. The sequence goes on from NC_089490.1 coordinate 100,423,976, forward strand.
TAGCCCATAATCTTCCTGAGGTCAGGGGTGGTGTGAAAGAATAACCAGTCATCCCCCTCTGGAGTTCAGAAAACATCCAGATGACGCTAGAGAATTATTAAGCCAGTCATAAGCTCACGGCTCAACCCAATTACTGCACTGGACCTGATTTATTGACTTGGAAACCAAATTTCTTATAAATACATTATCCTCTCAGATATGTGCTTGTGGCTATCGTCTAGGGAAGGAAAAATACCATCCATGGTGCCTTGGAGGATATTAGGAAGACAATGATAAAAGAACCTTCTTTTAAAAAATGATTGGGGTGCATCGGTCACCCACCAATCCTACAGAATTCTGTTTTTGACCCTTGTAAAGCTCTTATCTCATATTACATGTAGGGTCAGTTTTCAGGCTATGAATTTACAAGTTCCTTGAAGGCAGAGAAAGATCCTTCTTCAAAACTGTATCAGTGATTCTTAACCTTTTTTGAGATGTGGGTTATAGAGAACCCAATAAATAATGTCCTGTCTTCCCTGTCTGAATTCCAGTGAGAGAGAAAAAAGGTACAGGAGTCATGAAGATCAAAAGACAACAGCTCCTGACCTGTGGTGGCGCAGTGGATAAAGCGTCGACCTGGAATTCTGAGGTTGCCGGTTCAAAACCCTGGTTTCCCTGGTGAAGGCACATATGGGAGTTGATGCTTCCTGCTCCTCCCCCCTTTCCCTCTCTCTCTCTCTCTCCTCTCTAAAAAGAATAAATAAAATCTAAAAAAGTTAAATAAAAAAAAATAAAAAGCTTTAAAAAAAAAAAAGACAACAGCAATTAGTAATAACACTGTGTCCTAGGAACTATAAGTACTTAGACATGTTAAGTCATTTAAGAGTACTGCAGAATAGGAAACCGAGGGACATGAGGTTGAATCCTTTGCCCACGGTCAAGTCACCAGTAAACACCAGCCAGGATTTGTACTAGTTACTGGTGCCAGGGCCAGACTCATAACCACCATGCAACACTGCCTCTCAAATGCCTTACCATGCTAACAAAGCTGGTTGGAGAGTAAGCCTTGATTCTGTGTCCAAATGGTTTTCCTAAAAACATCCCTGCTAAACTAAAATGTACCCTTCAAAACTGCAGGCCTGTTCTTGCAAGCACAGAACTCTGCCCTGAATGGAGAGCAGATGTGAAGGTGCCTTCTCTCCAGGACCAGCTACATAATATGTGAGGACCAGTGTAAAATAAAAATGCAGGGCCCCTTGTTGGGCAGATAAAATATAGTATGCTCACTTTGTTAAAGATGGCGCTGCCCACGTGGAGGCCCGTCACCTAGGTGATATTAATGTGTGTTGGGGGCAGGCTGTGGGCAGGCAGGATCCTTGTAGCCTGGGGCTTGGTTTTAGGACTAAACCTTTCCCACGCTTTTTGATGTGGGGTGGTGCAATCCCATCATGCCTCAGAGAAGTGACTTTGTATTAGAGACCTCCCTATTTTGTATATTGATTAAAGGATTTGATTTCTGCACTATAAAGTGGGGCAGAATGGGAGCTTGCTCTCTCAGTTCCTGAGATTATCATTAGAGGAGAGAGCAGAGAGGAGAGCAGGGAGAGGCCTCATGGAGGAGGCCAGGAGAAGCAGCCAAGATGGTGGAGTGCTGAGTGAGAAGCCAGTTTGTGCAGAGTTTGTGCAGGGAGAAGGAAGGAGATGGGGAACAGAGGTGAATAAGTCTGGTGAGCTAGAAACCTTTGATTCTAGGAAACTCGGATAAGTCAGTAGCTTTGTGAGCACTGAATGTGAGTGGGTTTTGGAGCCCAGTGTGTGTTTTTACTTGCCCGCCTGATGCAAGCTAGGATTAAAGCTAATGGCCCACCAGTTCTTGGCTCCGTTGTTTCTTTACCGACTGTCCGAATCCAATGCAAACCTGCATGTGAATGGCCACAATGGCAGCTCCTGGCTTAACACCCCTTGTTTAAAAATGTTTGATAATTTCAAAATTGCAACAGCAGGATGTTAAGCCAAGCACGGGGCCCTTCTGAGCAGAGGGCCCTGTGCCACTGCTCAGGCTGTGCACCCATGGAGCCGGCCCTGCCTCTGCAGCAGGAAGATTCCAACGACAAGGAAGCCCAGGAGGCTCCCAAGGGACCCGCTCAGACGCTCCAGCCAGAGGAAACCCCTTCCTTCTCCTCAGCAGAACGTGAAGAATGAGGCAGAACTTTGCTTTGAGCCATGCGGGGAACTTTCTGAGAGGATAGTGCAAGTCATAGAGATGCATACTATATTTTGCACACTTCCATGGGCTTCACAAGCCCCTTAAGTATTGTCTTCATTGGCTGAAGCTGCTAAAGCAAAATTCTCACCATTGGGTGGCTCAAACAACAGCCATTTATTTCTCATGGTTCTTGAAGCTGGGAAGATCAAGGTAGCCTCTGGTTTAGTGTCTATCCGCTTCCTGGCAAGAAAGTGGATAGACACTTTCTTACTGTATTCTCACATTTTTCAATTGGACAGAGAGAGCTCTCCAGTCTCTTCTTTTTTTTTTTTAAGTGAAAGGAGGGGAAATAGACAGACTCCCAAATGCGTCTCAACCAGGATCCACCTGGTAACCCCCATCTAGGGTCAATGCTCCAATCAACTGAGCCATCTTCAGTGCCTGTGGCCGATGCTGGGACCAATCAAGCCACTGACCGTGAGAGAGAAAGAGAGAGAGAAGGAGAGGAAGGGGGAGTGATGGTCACTTCTCATGTGTGCCCTGACCAGGGATGAAACCTGGGTCGTCTGCACACTGGGCCGACGCTGCGTCTACTAAGCAAACTGATCAGGGCCTCTTCCTCTTCTTCTAATGGCACTTACCCCACCACAATGGCTTCACCCTCTTCGCTTCACCTAAATTTAATTACCTCCCAAAGGCCCCACCTCTTACTACCTGAGTTAGGCCTTCAACCTATAAATTTGGGCACGGGGGTGGGGGGAGGGGTGTAGGGGGAGGGGCAGGACACAAACATTCATTCCATAGCAAGTATGTCTCTGCAAATCTACTGCCTGAGGGGATGGAAGGGGATGGGGGTGGGTAAGACACACACACATACACATGCACACACACACACACACAAATGCACATGTATATATACATACACACATATAGTCACAAGAGAACCCCTCAAGGTCCCTTTTAGCTCCCAAATTAATCTTTCTGAAACTTTAATCCCATCAAAGCCCCACCCGGCTCCGAATGAGTCAGCTCATTTCCCTCCCCAGATAAAGGTCAAATTGCATCCACTGTTGTGAGCTGGAATCTTCAGCCCTGTCACCCATGGCTGTCAATCTGAAGGGCCAGAATTACACTCAGTGCAATCTAGGTTCTCATTAACCTTGAATCACCTCCTCTTACAGAGAGCCATGACATTTAAAATCCTATCAAAGTAGTCTAAAACAAGCATCAGATAGAACCTTTGGGAGATAAATAAATGACCCATAGCCCAGAATAAGAAACAATAACAAAAAAAAAAAAAAGCAGGCCTTAAAGAAGTAAGGTCTTTATTGAACATATCATTCACAACAAATCACTTTGTGTTGGTCTCTTCTTGTGGTATATATGGAATCAAATGATAACTCATCAAATTTAGCCCTTCCACTGTAACTTAGGTTCCAAATGCCACCTTGAAAATGTTTACTGTCCCTGGCCGGTTGGCTCAGTGGTAGAGCGTCGGCCTGGCGTGCAGAAGTCCCAGGTTTGATTCCCGGCCAGGGCACACAGGAGAAGCACCCATCCGCTTCTCCACCCCTCCCCCTCTCCTTCCTCTCTGTCTCTCTCTTCCCCTCCCGCAGCCAAGGCTCCATTGGAGCAAAGATGACCCAGGCGCTGGGGATGGCTCCTTGGCCTCTGCCCCAGGTGCTGGAGTGGCTCTGGTCCCAACAGAGCGACGCCCCGGAGGGGCAGAGCATCGCCCCCTGGTGGGCATAGCTTTGCCCCCTGGTGGGCGTGCCGGGTGGATCCCGGTCGGGCGCATGCGGGAGTCTGTCTGACTGTCTCTCCCCATTTCCAGCTTCAGGAAAGAAAAAGAGAAAATGTTTACCAGTAAAAGTTTCTAAGAAAGTTTATTGTAATTTTCATTGGGTTTCAATAAGTGTTATACAAATTCCAAAGATAGAGGTCTCGTAAAAAAATATGTGTGTGTGTGTGTGTGTATAAACAATGACTCATTCAGACCTACTATGTGTTGTTTGGCGTGATAGAAACTAGGAATACAAAGGGAAATAAAAAACTAGCTTCTGTTTTAAAGAATTTTCCAATGCAGGGAGGAAGGAGACAGTCACACGAGGACAGTGCTGTGAAGGGGTGTGTGAAGGAGGACTGGAAAGGGACTCCCAGAACCTGGAAGGAGGCATTTTGAGGGGGAGAACATTTCAGGAAAACGGAAAGGGGAAGAGCAGAGATGGAGTGGTGCAAATGTGAATACATTTCAGGGAACCTTAAATGTCATCCCGTGTTGTGCTGGAAAGATGAGTCCCAGTCCTGCCCTTTACTAACCTCTTGAGTAGATCTCCTGACTTTTCTGAACCTCAGTTTTCTTATCTCCAAATTGAGATGATAATCCCTATTTACAGAATTGCCAAAATTTAATAAAAATGTATATAAATAATGCAAACTTGGTGAACTATACAAATGTCATTTGTACTTGTCTTTTATTATTCAGGCTACTATTTCTCTTTCCTCTTAATCATGAAAGCATAGACTCTCAGGGGGTTGTCGTAGGCCACCTGGTTCAAGTCACTTAAAGAAAAAGCTGAAGCCCAGAAAGATGGTCACTGGCATCACCCTTGTCAACAGCAATCATGAGACTACACTCCCCACCAAGAATTTGGAATTCCCTCTGGGAAGGCTTTCACCTAACTCCCATCTTTCAACTAATAAGCTGTTGGACCTGTTTGGAGAAACCTAAATCATATGAGTAGCTCTAGCTGCAAGGGAGTTTGGGAAATGTCATATTTGACTTTCTAGCTTCTGTAGTTCAGGAGAGCACCCTTTGGAGGTTGGATAATGATAGATATGTAAATTCCAAACTGCCCTCTTGATGTTCCGCTTATCTGTCAGACCTCACCCTTACTGGACTATCGCCCCTGAGACAAAGGAATTGCAAAAAGCTGAGAAGCCGCCCCAAGGAGGGGCTCCGGACATACCAGGACTTTTGATTCAACACCCACATGCTCCAAGCCCCCAAGGAGGAGCATTCTGGACATACCAGGACTTTTGCCTCAGTATCCCCTTAGGCTCTCCCAAACACTATATAACTCGCCCCTAGTCTGTAACCGGTGCTCTTTTCCCCGGGAGAAGTGCCCGGCAGGGTTCCTTTGTTCCTTTCAATAAAGCCTGTTACTCTGGTCTTTCGGACTCCCATGGATTCCAACATTTGATGCCGAAACCTGGGACAGGGTACTAACTGCCTGGATGATCCCTCTTTGCCGTCCAAACTTACAACCAGGGAAGCAATGGGCAGCGGCAGCTCGTCCCGGGCTTACTCCCTGATTCTGTTTGGACGTGTAATTGTAGGTTGATTGGCCAGCAGTCTAACCCTGTCCTGAACCCCTGCTAGACCAGAGAAAGGTAAGGAGTTTCTCCATTCCCCTTCCCCAGTTGGCCTCCAAATTTCTCTCTAAAAACACCTCTTTCTGGTTGGACGATTTTCTCTGGCACGCCTCACGTTTTGAGGGGTTTGACTTTCAGTCTCAGTGGACTGCACGGAAGACTAGGTGCCTAGCCAAACCTCTCCACTCTCTCGGACTTCTCATCCTCGGAGCTCCCTGACAGGTGGTGACGACCTCTATCAGGGACAACTCCCCCACACGGAGATTCTCTCCTATTGGGACAGTGACAAAAGGCAGGGACGCCCCCTCTTGCTCACCTGTCTCCACTATGGGCTCTTCAGAGTCTAAGCCAGGGGTCCCCAAACTACGGCCCGCGGGCCACATGCGGCCCCCTGAGACCACTTATCCGGCCCCCGCCACACTTCCGGAAAGGGCACCTCTTTCATTGGTGGTCAGTGAGAGGAGCATAGTTCCCATTGAAATACTGGTCAGTTGGTTGATTTAAATTTACTTGTTCTTTATTTTAAATATTGTATTCGTTCCCATTTTGTTTTTTTTACTTTAAAATAAGATATGTGCAGTGTGCATAGTGATTTGTTCATAGTTTTTTTTTTTTTAGTCTGGCCCTCCAACGGTCCGAGAGACAGTGAACTGGCCCTCTGTGTAAAAAGTTTGGGGACCCCTGGTCTAAGCCTTCCGACCAGACCCCTCTAGGATGTCTCATAAAAAACCTCACCAAACTTGGTTTCTCAGACCTCAAACCAAAGAAATTAATCTTCTTCTGTAACACGGCATGGCCTCAGTACAGACTAGACAATGACTCCCATTGACCTGAAAACGGGACATTTGATTTCAATATCCTAAGAGATCTTGACAATTTCTGCCACCGGACGGGGAGGGCATCAGAAATTCCTTACGTGCAGGCTTTCTTCTCCCTTCTCTCCTGTCCTTAATTTCTGTGCCTTCTGTTCTACACGCAGGCCATTTTTGGCCAAAGAAACCTCACCTCATTCACCTGCAATACCACACTCTCTCTTTCTCCTCTCCTGTTGGCCAGGGGCCCCTCCCTTCTCCACAGTGTTCTTAAACCCCTCCTCCCTCTTTACAGATGGACAGCTCTGTCCCTTTTTCTTCTCTGACCCATTCCCCCACCCCACTGGCTTCGGCTGTCTCTTTTTTCTTCTTCGACCCATCCTTACCCCTCCTCAGAGACTGACTGTGCCTTCCATTACCCCTCGTTCTCTCCCCTCTCCTCAGAACTCTAAATCCTTTTGACTCCTCTGACCACGTGGCACCACACCAATACTTTAACCTCCTCCTCCTCCTTCTACTCCTGCAGATTCTGACCCTCCTTTCCATCCAGCTGCTCACACTGTCCATCCGTCTGCTTTCTCTCTTCCTCCCCTCTATGCTGGCAACTCCCTGCCATCTCAAGAAACTTAAAAAGCAGAATTGTATATTAAGCTATGTGAGTAAGTAATCTGTCTTGTCTCTTTGTCAGAAAATATCTCTAGTATAATTTGAATTGAAACAAGGAAAGCGTGCTCATTTAAATTTCTTAATTCATAACTTTTATGTAAAGTCTTTGTTTAATGTGTAACTGTGTCTGTTTCTAAGGCCTTAAACCAATAATTACCCACCTCTTAAACCAAGCTTACTCATCCCCACGACCTCTCCCTGCAATACTCCCATCCTTCCTGTTTGAAAACCTTCAGGAGTTTATCACCTCGTACAAGCCTTACACCTAATCAATGAGGCAGTAATTCCCCTCCATCCAGTAGTCCCTAATCTCTATAAATTACTGTCACACATTCCCTCAAACACCACTCACTTCATAATCCTAGACCTCAAGAATGCCTTCTTTATCATTCCTCTACACCCTGACTCTTACTTTCTGTTTGCCTTTACCCAGACACTAATGCAGCCCAGCAATTTACCTGGATTGTCTTACCCCAGGGGATCAAAAACAGCCCACACCTGTTTGGGCAAGCACTAGCTCAGGATTTAGCAGCATGCAATCTCAAAACTAGTACTCTCTTACAATATGTAAATAACCTATTCCTCTGCAGCCCCTCCCTGCCTGCCTCAAGGAGACTCACCACCACCCTTCTTAACTTCCTTGCTGTAAAGGGATATTATGTCTTCTCTGCTAAGGTTCAACTTCATTCTCAGTCCCTAGTCTATCTAGGCATCACCTTAACCCCCACCACCTGAAGTCTCACCCTAGATCAAACTCAGACCCTCCACAGTCTCCAATCACCTACCACCACAGATCAAATCTTTTCTTTTCTCAGTCTAATAGGCTTCTGTAAACACTGAATTCCCAGTTTTGCTCTTAGTCAAGCCCCTCAGTGATATCTTCTGAGCATGGCTTTTAAGGTCTATAATGACCAAGAAAGTAACAGAAAAGGCAAATAAGGCCCAAAAGAAGTCAGGAAATACCAGCTTTTGGCTCCAGCACCCTAAAGGGCTTCATAGAATTCCATCAGGGCCCTACTTCAAGAGTGGAAAGAAAGGTCATTGAACTGAAGCCTGCCAGGCTTCCCGGACCCATCAAGGGACACACCTCTGCTGTGGAAAGAGAAGTACGAGATGGTAAGCTGCCCCTTTGCTCCATGGGGGAGGGTTCAGTCTCTTCTAGCCCTGCTCCAGCTACCTGTGACCTGACCTTGCCCAGCACACTGGGAATTGCCACTGAAGACCCAAGGACATCGTTCACGAGCCTAAGGTATTTCTTCCAAGTAGCAGATAAGCTAATCTCATTTCTTGTAAACACAAGTGCCATCTACTATGCCTCACTTGAATATTTAAGTTTTATTTATCCCTCAAAGATCTCTACTGTGGGTCTGATTGACAGTCTGATTTTGTTACTTTATTTAATGTATAGTATCTCCTTTATTCCTCTTGTCTCAATGCCCATGCCTATTGTAGGCTCAGGCCTGCTGCTAATTCCAACTAGAAGCAGTGGTCACTAGGACTTAAACTCTAACTGCAAAGTGTAGAAATGTAACCACACTTTCCCTAAGTACTTGCAGGATTTACAGGTTACTCAGCAAACTGTTCAAAGACTGTCCAAGAGGCGCTTCCAACATTACATCACCCAAGAACTGACTTTCACATGGACAGGTCCACATATCGTGATCCCGACAACTCCCACTGCTGCTAAAGTAGAAAAACGGCATGCCTTACTCCAATCACAAACCTGAAGCTGGTTGGTCTACATATGGCAAATATATGAAAAAACTAAGGATTCTTTTAATCAGGCTTTGGGAAAAGAGAAACTAGGATAAAAAGAAAGCCAACTTAATTGTCACTAAAGGTTAAAGAATTTTAAATAAAGAGTTCTGACTAGAAAGGGATTGTATGGTTTTGATAATAGAAGGTATAAGGTATGGAAATACTTTTGAAAGAAAAAGGAAAAGCAAGTTGTTATGAAGGCCAGTTATTTCTGGATAAGAAAGTTCATGAAAGTTGAAGGTTTATGTAAGTTGTAGAAGGTTTGTGAGGTTGTAGGAGATTTGTACTGAGAAAAAAGAATTTGTACAGTCAGAAAATTGGTTTTCAAAGAATATTTAATCAGTCACCCTAGCTAACAATCCTCTACTCTCCCCACTTATTGAGATGACTCTTTCCTCCACCCTGACCATCTGGAGCTCAGAAACAGAGAAACAAAACCGACCCTTTGTCCTTCTATTCTCTATTCACCTCTCAGCCTACCTCACCCAATCAGGGGCTTTCTACTCATATGAGACCAACACCTATATGTGTCTCCTTACTAATTGTACAGAAATCTGTACCCTAATATGTCTCACCCCAAATATCAACCTAATCCCACCCCATGAGCCTCTTCCAGTTCCTAATACACTATCCATCAATCTAAGGACCAAACGAGCTATACAGGTAATTTCTCTTCTTATTACTTTAGGAAGCCTAGTGAATTTGTATACATGGAATCAGTGGTTTCACACAAACTGGGCGTCTTGACTATTACCCTTCATTGGTCCACTCACTCTCCTATTTATTTTTCTAACTTTTAGACCCTGCCTCTTACGTTTGTTTACTAGTTTCTTACAGAACCGCATGCAGACCTTCACCAATCAGAAAATTGGAAAAATCTACCTAACCATACACACCAACCCTTAAACCTGCCCTCGCAAAACAGAAAAATCTGAAACCCTATATCAGTAAACCTCCTAAATCCTATCTTTCAACCCCTACAGGTCCCCTAACCCTAAAGCTCTCCCATATCCCTGAAGAACTAGGAGAATAAATAGCATTCACCTCTTAACGCTTCTCAGTCTTTTTACCCCTCACATAGTAAGGGGACAAGATCGCTGGGTCTTCTTGGCTGAAGAAGAGCCTACAAATGGACACAAAACATTTCTTTTAGCTCAAGCTAACTGCTCTCTCCAGGGCTTCCAGGAAAAAATATCTCTAACTCTTTACCATGGAAAAACTTTCACCCCCGCTATACAACCCTCCTTATCTCTGCATTCCTAATCTCCAAATACTTGCCCCCTTCTTTATCAAGTTCCTACAGGCCTGGATGAGAGAAATCTCTAGGATTACCTACAATCAAATGCACCTACACTCCTATTCCCCAATACCCCAAGGAGAAATTCACGAGGGAAATATCAAATAGGTAGGGATGACAGCAGGAAGAAGCTGCCCCTCAGCCCGAGAAGTTCCCTCCTGGATGTTCTCCAAACCCCCTTTCTTTTCATATTCAGTCCTTCTAAAAACTTACACCAACAGGTTCCCTGTCTCTACAAATCTCCACATGTCCTCCCATTAGAAAGGAACCAGACCAGCACATCTCATGAGGCTCATCCAGGAGACCATGTATCACCATGTCACTCTGTCTACTTGGCACTCTCAGCAAGCAACTAACAATTATTACCTCGCAAAATTTTTTTTACTTCCTCACTCAGGTTTTCAGAGACATCGCCTGGTTCAGATCTTACAGCATGGAAATTGATGACCTCCTTAACTGGATGGGGGACTTCGCTTGGCAAGATTCTCTTCTTGAGCTCTCTCCAGAAGAAGCAATAATTTTCCAATTTTTTCTCCTCTTTCTCCTCATCACCCCTCACCATATATTATAAAATTAATAACTGCCTTTCTTTTATATGTAACCATAGAGTTGAGAAATGATAGATATGTAAATTCCAAACTGCCCTCTTGATGTTCTGCTTATCTGTCAGACCTCACCCTTACTGGACTAATGCCCCTGAGACAAAGGAATTGCAAAAAGCTGAGAAGCCGCCCCAAGGAGGGGCTCCGGACATACCAGGACTTTTGATTCAACACCCACATGCTCCAAGCCCCCAAGGAGGAACATTCTGGACATACCAGGACTTTGCCTCAGTATCCCCTCAGGCTCTCCCAAACACTATATAACATGCCCCTAGTCTGTAACCAGCACTCTTCTCCCCCGGAGAAGTGCCTGGCAGGGTACCTTTGTTCCTTTCAATAAAGCCTGTTACTCTGGTCTTTCGGACACACATGGATTCCAACAGATAAGATAATTTATAAATTCCAACTTACTGTCCCTAGCACTGAGGATGGCTCCATGGCCTCCGCCTCAGGCCTTAAGAATAGCTCTGTGGCTAAGCAATGGAGCAACACCCCAGATGGACAGAGCATTGCCCAGTAGGGGGTTTGCTGGGTGGATCCCGGTTGGGGCATATGCGAGAGTCTGTTTCTGCCTCCCGTCCCATCACTTAATAAATAAAATAAAATTTAAAAAACACCACAAGCCTCTGAGGTTTTCTATAGATGTAAAACTTGAGTCTTAAGGAAGTTAAGTTACAGTCCCTATAGACTGGTTCTCAAAATTATTTGTGGAATGAATGAGGATGAATAATTTGTCCAGTGTCAAAATGCAAACTCCTATTGTCCTTTAAGTCCCAAGTAAAAAGAGCCTCCTCTAAGATGCTTGAACTTACTCCCTGAGTAAAAGTTAATGCTACTGTTTATGCACATAAACATGCATACAAAGACTTTGATACTTCTATTATGTACGATGCCTACTACAATGTATTTTAAGGACCAATTTACATGTCTGTTTCTCTCAGTAGACTGTGAAGTTCTTAAGGTGAAGGATGAAGTCTTACTCTTCTCACCAATCTGGGCATTCACTGTCCTTAACTCAAAGAATGTAAAATAAATAACTGGTTCAGTGATTTAATAAATGTAAAACGTTGGGCCTTTGACTCCAGTCCAGTGCTCTTTCCACTATACCACACTGCTTCTAGCCAAATTTTCCTGAAACACATTGACCTTCTTATTCATTTCCTCATTCATGCAAGAAATGTTTATTAAGTACCTACAATATTCCTATATCTGGCACAGGAGATGTAATAGTGAGCCAAAAGAGACTCAGTCTCAGCTCTCATGGAGAGTAGAGTCTAATGCAGGAGACTGATATTAATTATCTGATCACACAAATGAATGCAAAACCACAGTGATGGGAACAGGCACCACAAAAGACACCCCCCCCTTCACTCTATCACTCAGAAATGCCAAGGGTTTTAGAAGCTCTGTGCCAGGAACTGGGGACAAAAACCAAATCTACATTACGTGGTACAATCACCATATCAGATGTGTACACAATAGAAGGTTTGCCTAATGCAGTGATGATACCCGAGACCTAAACAATAATAAAGGTTACCCAATGCAAAGAGGGCGCATTCCATGAAGAAGGGAATAGTCACAGTTACAGAAAGGTCTCGTGCTAAGGTGAGCTGAAAAGAACACAAAAATGAGGATGGTACCAGATGGGGCTGGCGATGGAGGAAGGACCCAGATTCTGCAGGAAGCGTAGTTCAAATGAAGGTCTTTGTCTTTATTCACTCAGGGGAGAGGGAGTGACATGCTTACATGTGTGCTGCAGAAAACTTCAGTGTGGAGAATAAATTATTACACAGCACTCATGCATTCATCATCCCCCAGTGCCTGCCCCGGGCCAGCCACAGGGAAGGTGAGCAGAACCACCTTCAACAGTAGGCCTCGGACTCTTGGTCCATCTCTCCCAGACTGAGTCACGTTTTTATATCATACAAGTATACACGATGCACAGAAAAAGACGCACATTTCCAAAGAACACTTTGGAGAGAAGAAACAGCTTGGTGAGATCACTCACATGCAGAGGCGTAGAAAGGTTTACATTGGCTATTCGCGTTTAATTTATTTTGCAGAAAGAAATGTCAAAGTCTTTGGGATTGCAGGTTTCCTTTGAACTAACATCAAACCACCAGACCTGCTAAGGAAGGTTCAGCCAGGCTTTGATATGCCTCGGCGCACACACAGCACTGCTTCAGCTTTGTACACGCACAGGGAAGGGGAAAAGAGCACTCTGCTTCAGGAGTCACTCCCGGTTACAAATAATTAGTGGAGATAGGGTATGAGTCACTCTTAAGCCCCTCCTTTACTCTAATTATCCTCTTAAATACATACCAAGGGCACCTCGCTAAACGCTGCTTTGAATATTATAGAAAAACCTTTTTATTTTTTCCAACAAGAGCTTAAGCAAGAGATTGCACTCAAGCCAAACAAAATAATAATTACATTAACTTTTTTTTTCCTCGTTTTTAAATCTGACCCTTTCTCACTCTTAAATTTTGTCTGACATATTTCAGCCAAGAACTAAGTGGACAGCTTCCCCACCACCACCAAAATTATATCTTCATTACCGGACATGGATAGATCTACAACCAGCATTAAATTCTTGTGAGATTTTTTTCATGGACTTTTCTGGGGATTAAGCAGGAACTTTACACAAAACAGGCAAAGTGCACTTTGGGATGGATTATTTTTTTTAAAAACTCTCTTACCCTGACTTTCCACAAACTCTAAATCAATACTAATAAAAATCCATTTTATGTTCATGGTCATTCTAACCTGGCTCTGCCCCTTACAAACCACATGATCTGGGGGGAAAAAATCACTTTAATCTGTCTGAGGTTTGGTTTGTCTACCTCTGAAATGGATCTAATAAAAGTTAGATAAATGCCCAAATAAAGTTTTTTATTGTTTAATATCTGTTAAAGAATAAAAAGGAATCATATCAATTGGCCAAGTACATGCCTATGTACACACATAAAATGAGAATGATAATTAAGCTAAGGTTTAAGGGCACTTTCAAAGCAGAAGGCGAGGGAGGCTATTGGGACCTCAGGAATGTTGAAAACGCTCAGAGTTTTCCAGAATCTTGGTGCATTCGCCACACCCTCTCCTCAGCACGCTTCGCTCCTGCCGAGCTGAAAAAATGAGCCAGGCTCTTCAATGCCATGGTGTCTCTGCAGATGCGTGCACCCACTCAGCCCGATGCTCCCCAACGGCCGTGTCACTCCCTGCCCTGTTTCCATGGCCTTCCCACAGCTTATCTCCCCGTATTACGACTATTGATTTATGTCACTGGCTCTCTCAGTTAGGCAGTTTATTCCTTGGGGCAGTCAGACTGTCTCATTTATCTCTACATACTACCTCAGATTGCCTGACATGAAATGTGCATCGACTGAATAAATGAATGTGTGATGATGTGTAATACGTGTAGTCAATTAGAGAGACGAAAAACGGTAATACAGTAGAGCAAGTTTACTCACTATTGGTTTTGTCTCCATTTGAACATCACAAGCAACTTTAATGAATGGTAGGACATGCAAGGGTGAGAGAGCCCTCCCTCTCACCAAACCCACTCTATCTGAAAAATCTCTCTTATTCGTTCTTGCCCCTTGTTTATTTGTTATAGCCTCAGAACAGTCACAGCTCATGACAGCTCCCACTTGCTGTTGCTGTTTTTCCCACCGGAAGTTCCTGACGGCCGGGATTTCGTCTGGCTGGCTCACTGCTGGGGCACAGCCCCCGACACACACCAGAGGATTCAAAAACATTTGTTCAGGAAGTGAGCAGAGCCAACACATGTGGAGCAAACTATCTTACAGAACCTCTGCATTTCATCAGCTACTCGTATTAAATGTCTACAATGGTTAAGCAAAGTCATAATTCCAGCCTTGTTGGGGCCCAAAAGGGAGCCCAATAAACAGCACTCTTTTCCCCTTTCTGAACCAGTTGAGAGTTGGAAAAAAAAAAGAAGTTGTTAGAGAATTGAAACATTACTTTTATTAACAATCAAACTAAAATCAAAACACTTAGCAAATGACCCCACGGTATTAAACCTCAGAATCATATAACGTCAACCCCTAATTTCTGGGTAGTCTCTGCTTAGAGGTTGGGGAGCTCCCCTTAAAAAATTCTGGGCCCTGACTGGTTGGCTCAGTGGTACAGCGTCGGCCTGGTATGCAGGAGTCCCAGGTTTGATTCCCGGCCAGGGCACACAGGAGAAGCGCCCATCTGCTTCTCCACCCCTCCCCCTCTCCTTCCTCTCTGTCTCTCTCTTCCCTTCCCGAAGCCAAGGCTCCATTGTAGCAAAGTTGACCCAGGCACTGAGGATGGCTCTATGGCCTCTGTCTCAGGCGCTAGAATGGCTCTGGTTGTGACAGAGCAACGCCCCAGATGGGCAGAGCATCGCCCCCTGGTGGGCGTGCCAGGTGGATCCCAGTTGGGCGCATGCAGGAGTCTGTCTGACTGCCTCCCCGTTTCCAACTTCAGAAAAATACAAAAAAAAAAAAATCTGGCATATGCTACAACACATATGAGCTTTGAGGACCTTATTCTAAGGGAAATAAGCCAGCCACAAAAAGACAATGTCTGCTTCCACTTCTATGAGGTACCTTGTGTAGTCAAAAGCCAAAAAGATAGAAAGTAGAACGGTGGTTGCCAGGGGCTGGGGAAAGGAGTGAATGAGGAGCTATTGTTTAGTGAGTACAGAGTTTCAGTGTTACAAGCTGGAAAGAGCTCTGGGGTTGGATGGTGGTGACGGTTGCACGATATCATAAATGCATTTAGTGCCACTTAACTGTACATTTAAAAATGGTTAAAAAGGTCTTGGCCAGTTGGTACAGTGGTAGAGCGTTGGCCTGGTGTATGGAAGTCCCAGGTTCAATTCCTGGTCATGGCAGACAAAAGAAACTACCATCTGCTTCTCCAACCCTCTCTCTCTCTCTCTCTCTCTCTCTCTCTTCCTCCCCTCCTGCAGCCATGGCTCCATTGGAGCAAATTGACCTTGGGCACTGAAGATGGTTCCAAGACCTCCGCCTCAGGCACTTAAAAATAGCTCTAGTTGTAACAGAACAACAGCCCCAGATGTGCAAAGCATCGCCCCCTAGTGGGCTTGCCAGGTGGATTCTGGTCAGGACACATGTGGGAATCTGTCTCTGCCTTCCCTCCTTTCACTAAGTATTTTTTTTAAATGGTTAAGATGATAAATTATGTTGTATTATTTCACCAAAAAAATTTTTTTAACTAGGGGGAAAAGAGAAAATAAAAAAGAAAAACAATGACAGAGATGAGCAAGGAGAACACAAGTTCCCTATAGCCAATTCATCCCCAAGGGCAAGGGCAAAAAGGGTCTGGGCCCCACACACACTGGTGAGAGGCATCTCTCCACCTCCCACAGGCAGAGTGAGGAAGAAAACGGAAAGGACAAAACACTGAGGGTGCCCCGCCTCTCCCGTGGAGAAAACCAACAGAATACAGAAGCAGTATCCCCTCTCTGACAACCAACGAGCCTTGACTCCAAATATACCTATTCTCAGATTCATTCTACAAAGATTCTGAATTTGGCCACGTGGGGTAGGCCCACCAGGTCAAGGTTAATGATTAGAAGAGATAGCAGTGGCCCAGGCAATAGTTCGCTTAGTCATTTTCCATCCATTTGGGGCCTTAAATACTACTACTGGCCAGTAATATAACTAAGAAAAAAAATTACAAAACAATACTTGCTTTCCCCTTTCGTCAATCCAACTTTGGTCACATGGCTTACTCTGCAGACACCACCACCCGCCCCCAAGCCAGTTTGCTCTGATTCGGCCCAAAGTATCCCAGCCACTGAGGGGCCAGTGCAGAGAAGAACCTGGTCGGTCTTTGTCAGAAGAACCACATAAGATCGCCCTTTCTTAAGTATTTGAGATCCCTTGTTTTGAAGCCATTCTTTCCTGGATTGCTAAAAGGCCGTAGGAATTCTCTAGAAGCACTGCTCTCTGGCAGGTGGAGAGCAAGGAAGAGACCTTGAACGTTGTTCAAGAAAACTTCTTCAAGATGCCAGAAAAAAGAAACTCTTTTTTATTTTTGTATTTTTTTTTTTGTATTTTTATGAAGGTGGAAACGGGGAGGCAGTCAGACAGACTCCCACATGCACCCGACCGGGATCCACCTGGCATGCCCACCAGGGGGCAATGCTCTGCCCATCTGGGGCGTCGCTCTGCCGCGACCAGAGCCACTCTAGCGCCTGGAGCAGAGGCCACGGAGCCATCCCCAGCGCCCGGGCCATCCTCTGCTCCAGCGGAGCCTCAGCTGCGGGAGGGGAAGAGAGAGACACAGAGGAAGGAGAGGGGGAGGGGTGGAGAAGCAGATGGACGCTTCTCCTGTGTGCCTTGGCCGGGAATCGAACCCTGGACTTCCGCATGCCAGGCCGATGCTCTACCACTGAGCCAACTGGCCAGGGCCAAGAAGAAACTCTTATAAAAAGTATTTTTCCCAGATCTCTCAGGCTACTGGGAGCATGGAGAGCTTCCGTGGGGATGTTCAAGAGAACCGTTCACTTGGCTAAAATGGAGGAAAACTCAAATACAAAATTTTGAAAGGTTTGGTCTTTTCAGGTGTGGGCCACTTGAGCTCAAAGGACAAAAAAAGGCAAAGGGAGTGGTTAGGGGGAAGGCCCTTACAACTACTAAGTAATTTATTTGCTGTTTTGTTTGTCCCCTTGTAGAGCCAACTCTTATGTTACATCCCAGCCAGGAATAAATCTTCCTGGCTGAATGATAAATCAAGAATTGTAATGGAAATCACTATTGACCTTTAAAAGGGCACTGTCTTTATATTTTCCCACCGTGCCGTTTGAAATGTCGACTCAGAATCAGGAAAATAATATGCCATCGATTTCTCTCCATACCTCTTAGAACAGCTTGAAATTGACCTGGAAAGCATTGGTATGGGTTTTCTCATTACGGTTTCAACATCATTGGAAATAGTGATTAATGATTCATTCTTGGGAACAGCATTGTTAGACCTTGTACTGTAATTACTTTGTGAATCGTGTCCAAACAGCAACTAGCTCACCTGTTCATACCACTTCCCCAAAGTGGGTGTACTTTAACCCTAATACAGTAAAATTTGGTGGTTCTTGGCTAAAGGCCTATACAACATAGGAATATTATTTCCATGTATTACAGTTTCTCTTGTTAACTGCCTTCTTGTCTAGTTATTCTTTTTCTATTTCTACTCCCATTTCTTAATGTACCGGCCTCTCCAGCTCTAGGTTGGTGCTGGTGTGTCATTCTCTCTTCTTTTTATTTCTAATTTCCCTCTCTCTTTTTCCTTCAATTTCATCATCTCTCTCCCTCAAGCCTACTGGTCTATTTGGCTCCTTGTTCTTTTCCTGTCTGGTTGATCCATTCCAGCTCTCACTTGCTCCACAAAAAAACTTTTAAAACCAGCCAGATTCTCTTAGTCTTGCCCGTTTTAACTGACTGACAGGTGGACCGTCTTCCCTCATGGGCCTGACCTTCACGTGCCCTGGCGGAGAGGGACGGCTGGCCTGCACGCGGCCATCCCGTACTGCCAGCAAAGCACTGTAGAAAGGTATCCACACAGCATGACCTCTCCTCATTACAAAAAGGTAGCTAGGAAGAAGTGATTATTTTTCTCTGTTAAAAAAAAAGTTTTGAGCCTGGCCTGTGGTGGCGCAGTGGATAAAGCGTCGACCTGGAAATGCTGAGGTCGCCGGTTCGAAACCCTGGGCTTGCCTGGTCAAGGCACATATGGGAGTTGATGCTTCCAGCTCCTCCCCCCTTCTCTCTCTCTGTCTCTCTCTCCCTCTCTGTCTCTCTCTCCTCTCTAAAAATGAATAAATAAAGTAAAAAAAAAAAAAATTAAAAAAAAAAAAAGTTTTGAGGCCCTGGCCGGTTGGCTCAGCGGTAGAGCGTCGGCCTGGCGTGCAGAAGTCCCAGGTTCGATTCCCGGCCAGGGCACACAGGAAAGGCGCCCATTTGCTTCTCCACCCCTCCCCCTCTCCTTCCTCTCTGTCTCTCTCTTCCCCTCCCGCAGCAAGGCTCCATTGGAGCAAAGATGGCCCAGGCGCTGGGGATGGCTCTGTGGCCTCTGCCTCAGGCACTAGACTGGCTCTGGATGCAACAGAGCATCGCCCCCTGGTGGGCATGCCGGGTGGATCCCAGTCAGGCACATACGGGAGTCTGTCTGACTGCCTCCCCGTTTCCAGCTTCGGAAAAATGAAAAAAAAAAAAAAGTTTTGAGCTTTTAGCTGCTGTGCTCCTCAGCTGAGTTATCCTGAGGGATCTGCTGAAACCACTCTGCAGGGGAGGAGGGATCCCACAAACACAAACACACACACACACACACAATTTGGTTTGGATTTTAAGACTGATGATGCCATACATAAAACAAAAGGCTATGGAAAAGGTTATTTACATAATTGAGCTTTTCTGGGGAAAGCAGGGCAGGCTACCCACTCAGGTCCAAAATGGCTTGAGAACGCAGGAAAGAAAGGAGGCGGAGTCGGGTTATGTATGTGGACGGGGGGAGGGGCCAGAGGAAGGGTGCCGCTTGCTGGCAGGGGATGGTGTGCTTTTAACCTCCCGCTGCGCTCAAGGAGAGAGCACCCTGGCATTCCTGTCGGCCTGCCCACACGTGGGGCAGAGGGGGAATGAAGAGGGGAGGCTGGTAACTTGGTAACTTGTCATCTGTCGAACACCAAAAAACAGAGACTCCCTGGAAGATCGGTGACCCAGGAGAGCCAAAAGCAAGTTGACAGTCTCAGACCTAAACCATGACCGTGGTCTCAGACCTAAAGCGCAGGGAGAAAGGGGGAGAGAGCTCCACAGAGAATCTCTGCGGAGAGTCGTGGAAGGGGGAGCGTCGCCCAGGTGTGCTGAGCTCACTCATGCCCGCTCTTTGGCAAAGGACCCATAGAAACCTAAAGTCTTACCCAAGTTAAAAGACAGCCTGACCAGGCGGTGGCGCAGTGGATAGAGCGTCAGACTGGGATGCGGAGGACCCAGGTTCGAGACCCTGAGGTGGCCAGCTTGAGCGCAGGCTCATCTGGTTTGAGCAAAAAGCTCACCAGCTTGGACCCAAGGTCACCGGCTCTAGCAAGGGGTTACTCGGTCTGCAATGCACAACAAAGAACTAATGATTGATGCTTCTCATCTCTCCGTTCCTGTCTGTCTGTCCCTGTCTATCCCTCTCTCTGACTCTCTATCTCTGTTAAAAAAAAAAAAAAAAAAAAAAGCAAAGAACAAAAGTTCACCCTGCATTTAGATGAAGAGTTCAGCCACCCTCGTGAGTGATTTTGAACTTCACGAAAAGTGTTCCCTTGCTCCAAAACCTTCTGCCTCAATGATGCCCTACACAGAAACCCTGCACAGTATGTCCCCCCTAAAAACCCACGATGTTTAGAATAGCACTAAGAAAAGAGGACATTTCGAGGACCTGGACTCAAGTCCTTCTTCTGTCACGTTTGTGACCTTGAGAAATGTACTCACTTCTGAGCCCCAGGTTCTGTGTCTCTGCAATGGGGAGGAGTAGCACCTTCTCTACTTCATCGGGTCTAAAAGGTACATCTTCCTTGCATTTAAGCATCTCTGAAAACTTGATATGAACAAGGCTTTCTTATAAATTCTAACTGGCACCTTTTTATCATGGTGGTGCATAAAATAATCGTGCATCTTATAATTGATGAAATACAGCATCACAGGGCTTAAAAATGCAAGGGGAGAAACATTTTACCCATCATAAGCTCTATAAAAACATTTTATCTATTTCTTTGTGCCTCAGTTTTCTCACCTGTAACTTCAAGGTTATAATGGTACTGGCTGGATGGAGTTGTAGCAAAAGTCAAGTTAATACAAATATAGTGTTCCACACAGTGTACGGCTCAGGACAGGAGACCTCAGTGCTATCATTATTCCAAGACCTTCTCTGACTCATTTGAACCCACCTTGGTTATTGATTTATTCCCCTAAACACTGAAAGTTCTCTAAGTGCCAGCAGAGCTCTAAAGTCAAACTCAGTTACAAACTCGGGGCAACTCTCAGTGTCATTCAGCCTCCTCTTTGGCATCTGTAGAGTGAGGATGACAGCACCTGCTTCAAAAAGTGCAAGTAAGCCTTAAATGAGTCAGTCCATGGAAAGAGCCTAGCACGGTGCCTGGCACTTGGAAGTCCTCACTAAATGCCAGTTGACATTTTTAGTAAGCGAGTCTGCTTTGACAAAACATCTGGTCTAGCTTTAGACTCTAAAGTTTAGAGAAGGCCCAGAGAGAGAACCACATACCACATGTAAAGCATGGTCTCTCTCACACACTGCCCTTGTCTAAGTCCCATCAATGTCCTCCAGTCAAAGACCATCCAGGAACACATCTGCAGTCAAATAGGGTTGGGTTGCTCCATTCTATGGGGACACCTCACACCATGAGGATCCATGAAGTGTCTCAGGAAGCAGTATCAGGAAGGGCTTGTTCCAGGAGCTGGACCTGCATTGATTGACTTGGGAGAGGCTCAAGGAAGTGAACTGGAGCGGTCAGAAGGCAGGGAAATTCACTAGTTATCTTAATTTTTATCTGGTAGGTGGGAAGAAAGAAGCAGGGCAAGGTGTGTCATTGAAGAAGAAGCAGTGGTCACTTCTGTTAGACAAAAGAGGGTAGTGCTTGGTCATTTTTGTGGTTCTTGGATATCTATCTTGGTTCAGGCATAATTATGGAGTGGTCTTGTTTTTGTTTTGTGCCACCACATGCATACAAGTCCTCCTCTGACATCGACAGTCATGAAATTGTTGATATTTACCAAGGAAATAGCATGACCCAACTGGTAGCAAGTAAGCCAGCTACCATCTATCAGCTAGCAGGGTGACCAACCATCCCAGTTTGCCTGGGATGGAGAAGGCTCCAGACTGAAGGACTAAAACACAGGATTTTCAGTGCAAAGGGGAGAAAGTGATGGACAAACCCTAGCTGTCAGGACAGCCTTTTTGTTTCTCAGCCCTCACCCCTTTTGACAACATGCCCTGTGACTTATCTAGTTTACCTGTCTGCATCTGAGGATGTGCTTTGGGGACACAGCTCTATCATTCACTAGCCACATGGCCATAAGCAAATTACTCCATGTCTCTGAGTCTCAGTTTCCTCTTCTCCAGAATGAGGTGAATATATTCTTCAGGTGAAGGCGTAAGGGAGAGAATGGCATTTTCAACAATGACGTGCACAGCATAGGCGCCTCCTGGATGTTACTCCTTGCTCCTCCCTGACTCCCAGCTATACGGCATTCCATCTCAGCTTTGGGCCATTGCATGCAAAAGCCTTGGATTAACAATTATATCTCAGTAACATTATTAAAATAGCGGTTAGCATGGTTCTACGTGCCTATAAAAACTTAAAATTTATTTTAATGCCCTAACCTGTGGCTCAATGGAGAGTGCATGGGCCCATCACATGGAGGTCTTGGGTTTGATTCCCAATCAAGGCCCACAGGAGAAGCAACCATCTGCTTCTTTCCCTTTCCATCTTCCCCTTCTCTCTATCTTCCCCTCCTGCAGCCAGTGGTTCAGTTGGTTGAAGGGTAGCCCCAGGTGTTGAGGATAGCTCAGTCCTGAAAGCAACAGCCTCAGATGCTAAAAATAGCTTGGTACTCGGGCATCAGCCACAGACAGGGTTGCTGGGTGGATCTCAGTCAGGATACATGCAGGAGTGTATCATTATCTCCCCTCCTCTCACTTAAAAATAATAAAATAAAAAGTTGATTTTAATTGTTATCACTGTTGCTTTTTCTTCCTCTCATTACTCCAACTTTTTTCTTATGCTTCTCTATTCCCTTTGCCTGCAGGAGACTTAGGTTTGTAAATAATAAAAATAATAACAATCCCTGCATTTCTAGGACACTGTACAATTTACAAAGTGCTTTTGAATGCACACACACACACCTGAGAGGCAAGTATTACTACTCTCCAGAAGACTACTCTCTAATTACTCTCCTACAGACGAGCAAACCAAGGCTTGGAGAAGCCATGTGCCTGGTGCAGGATCGCAAGGCTGGTAAAAAGAAAGAGCAAACCTCCCTAGTCTCGAGTCTTGTCTCTGCTCTAAAACAACTTTCCCCGGGGGCCCAAACCCAGATGCCATTGCATCCCAATTCCTCACATAACAGGGGCCCTGGATGGGGCCTCTTGACCAGATGTGGCTATGGATACAAGCAGCTGTCATTTGTAATTTCCTGTGCAGCCCCCCACCCAGTCCACAGCTTAATTTCACTTTAAACCCAGCATGGCTCCCTCATCAGACCCATGAGAAAATCCCTTCAAGGTGGAACCACTGAAATCCGATTCAGAGCTCTCTGCTGGGTCTTCTCCAACTATCAGTCCAGCTTAGGCCCGGCTGCTGGGCTTGGCTGGCGCTGGATAATTCTCACTTCCTTAGACTTGCCATCCCCTCCCCATTGCCTCAAGAAGGGATGACAAATGGACTCACAGTTGTCACAATTGTCACCCTTTGTGTCAAAATGTCAAACCTCTAAACGTTATAGCCTAAGCAAAAATTACAAGTAAAATTTGGTATTTAACTCAGACTAGTTCCAAAACATTTCCCCATCTGGAGCTCTTCCATGGAAAGAGCACTTGCATGATGCTGATGGAGGGTGTGGGGCTGGAGGGGATCCAGGAATGCAAGATCAACAGCCTAGAGTCCTGCTAGCTGAAGGGGTGTAAACACAGGCTACCTATCCAAGGTTAACCAAAGCCAGAGGAATGTGTGGTGAAGCAGAAAGAAGGCTGAGATTTGGGGTCAGCTGACCCAGGTTCAAACACAGGTTATCATTCTCACAGGGTGGGTTGCCACGTGCTGTGAACTCAGTCTTTCCAAACCTGTGCTCGCCTTTGAAACAAGGAGACAAAAATGCCTCTCCTGCCCTTCTCTTTAGAATGATCCTGAACTAATGGACATAAAAGCACTTTAGAAACCGGAAATCGCTAGACAAGCGAAGGCTGTTAATATTACAGTGCAGCGTTCTAAAGTTTGCATGATGTTTTCCAGACAGATCCACAGCCTGTTGCGATTCCCTTTGGTCTTTGTTTTCTCTTCCAGTTCCTTTGATCTCCCTGCGCAAGCTCAAAGTAGCCAAAGACCAGGTCTTTGTTTCATGGTTCACAGTTATTCAAGCCAGCATGTGGTATCCAACCCAAAAAAAAAGTCCAAGAAAGCTTCAGTGACTGAGAGGAAGTAGAAACACTTTTTTTGCTCAAAATATGCCTTTTGGTTTTTGTTTCGCTAGTCTAAAGAGGAATTTTACATTTTGATTTAAAGCAGAAGAGAAAAAAACAGGAAAATAAGAGAACCTGAGAATTGGAAAGGAAAATTCCATCTTACGGGCTTAAGAACGGTTGAAAAAAGATTACATGGGAGTGACGTCACAGAAATGGCGCTGTGAGAAGCGCGTCCGACAGCTCTCCCGTAAATCACAACAAATTTATCAACTAGAAACAGAAAAATTTATCCTCGGAGCATTCCGGAGTTCCACACAAACTGAAAGCAAAAGGACTTATCACTTGAATCTGAGAGACGAGGGTGTGGAGGAAGCTACCGCAGCGACGCTCATTCAAGCCGCCAGGGAGTGCGCCTGCGGTGAGTCAGCCCATATACTTGGGAACCGCAAGCCGCCGCGAGCGGCCGACGCGAGCCGCCACGAACCCCAGCGAGCTGCCGCGAACCCCCGCGAACCGCCACCGCGAGCTGCCGCGAGCCCCCGCGAACCGCCACCCCGAGCGGCCGCCACGAGCCGACGCGCGCGCGCCCGGTCCGGTTGAGCACCGCTGACGTTCCCAGCGGCCCGCACACTGCGAGTGGGGGTCGCCGGCCACCGGGTGCCCGGAGCGCCCCATTCGCGCGCGTGCCTTGGGCATTCCACGCGCCCAGGGCGCCCTACTGGCCCGTACACCCAGGGGGCTCCATTATCCTGCGCCTGGTGCGGTCCAGCCGCCAGCGGCGGGGCGAGCGGGAGAGGCTTGGGAGATTCTCTCCGTGGGCGGGGCACCTCACCCAGCCATTCAAGCTAACAATCAAGCGTTGGGGGAGGGGCGCGCGCAGGCAGCCTAAAATACCTTCGGAAACACAGCTGCGACCCAATCACTGAAATTAGCTTAACCCATAAAATCTGCGCACCCTCGGTTCTAATTGATAAGATCTCTCTCAGTTCAGCGATCCAAGACAAGAGGCGTGATATTTTTTAGTGCCTCTCGCTAAAGGGGCGGGGGCAACTTCTGATTGATAGAGCCTCCATATTCAGGGATAAACGCTAACAAGAAGGACTTGGCAGATAATAAGGTCTATACTACACTAGTCGTAAGCAGAGACTAGTGCCTCTTCTTCCCTGCAAAAACAGGCTACAAAGTGTGGAAAGCCTGGGTTGAGAGGTCCAACTAAATGATAGGCGCTGAACAGTCACCTTGACAACAATTGACTCCCACCCCCGCCTGATTACACTGGAGGCCCTGACTCTCAGAGCCTTTCCCAAAGCCTTGCACTGAGTGGGGATAGAGTGGGGATTTCCCAGCTCTTTGAGCCTCTTACTCCCCAGGCAGAAGCAGTTGCAGCCTTATAGCTGGATCACCAGGCTGCTAATTCAGAAAGGGGGGACTAGGAGAGAGAATCCAGGAAAGCAAACTCTCTCATCGTTGGACCCTGCAAACGCCAACAAGCCTTTACTTCCAGCAAGACTAAAGCCAATTATATGACATTGCCATAGAATCCCATCAACTGCAAATCCCTACCTAAGAGTGACACAGGGGCAGAGCCTGGGGTACAGAGTCACCGACTAGGAAGAGGGAGAGAAAAGAAAAAGGAAGAAGTTAACCTCTCAAATCAAGAAAAACCCACAGACTTTACAACTTGATCCACTAATTTTTTTGTTGTTGTTGTTGTTGTTGTTGTTGTTTGTTCTATCTTTTTGCCTTTATTTCCTCCACCTCGGTCCTTCTATTCTCTGCCCATCTTATGCTTCCCCTTTCTTGAACTACACTACCCATGAGTGTTGCATTTTATTTTTCTTCTTCATCCTCACCCTCCTTTAAGGTTATACTCCAAAACACTTAACTCTCACTCTCTCCTCTTTTGTTTTTTTTTTTGTCTTGCTTTATTTTGTTTTTTTCTCCTCCTATTTTATTTCTTCCTTCGTTTTTCTCTTTTTCTTATTTTTTCCTTTCTATTCGTTTTTTCTTTTCTCATTTTACTTTCCTCCCATATAATCCTCAATCACGAACAAATTAGTTAATTTGGGACTCAAGGCTTTTTTTTGGCTTTTATTTCTCTTTTTTGCTTTTGTTTTTATTTTTTTTTCTCTTGTTTGTTTATTTTTGTGGCATTTTGGGTCCTCCCAACCCAAGGTCTCCATTGTATTTAGTCTTCGCTCCACTTAATACAACAGATTTTTACTTATTATTTTTATTTTTTCTTCTTTATTATTCTTTTTTGGTCCTTTTTTCTGATTCCCTCTTATCCCTCTCATTATATCTCTTAGTTGACCATCACTACAAGCAAATCATCTTATGCTTGTCTAAGATTTTCTTCCTTTTTTTTTTTTTTTTTTTTTTTTTGCTTTTAGTAGGTCCCTACTCCCTTTTTTTGCCCCTTGAACTCTTCACCCCAAATCAGGCCCTCCATTATAGGCACGATATTTCCCTGAGGAGGGGAGAGGAGGGAAAGAGAAGAGAGAAAAAAAGGGGGAAATAATAAATTATTACTGGGTTTTTTTTGTGGGGTGTTTTACCCTTTTTTTTTTTTCTTTTTACTCTTTATTAATTCTAATTAGTGCTATCAATAAGACCACCCTCAGATGCCGATAAGAAAGAGGAAATCGAAATATTATGGATACAAAAGAAAGAGAGGTAACACAAATAGATGTGGAAAAATCTATGGAGAAAAGACTTAACATATTGGAAGCCTTGGAGCTAAATGACAGAGAATTTAAATTAGAAATCTTAAAATACTCAGAGATATACAAGAAAACACAGAAAGGCAATATAGGGAGATCAGAAAACAACTCAATGAACACAAAGAATATATTACCAAGGAAATTGAAACTATAAAAACAAATCAAACAGAAATGAAAAACTCAATTCACGAGCTGAAAAACGAGGTAACAAGCTTAGCTAACAGAACAGCCCAGATTGAAGATAGGATTAGTGAAATAGAAGACAAACAACTTGAGGCACAACAGAGAGAAGAAGAAAGAGACTCAAAAATAATAAAAAATGAGAAAGCCCTACAGGAATTGTCTGACTCCATCAGAAAGAATAACATAAGAATAATAGGTATATCAGAGGGAGAAGAGAAAGAAAATGGAATGGAGAATATACTCAAACAAATAATAGACGAGAACTTCCCAAGCCTGTGGAAGGAACTAAAGCCTCAAATTCAAGAAGCAAACAGAACACCAAGTTTTCTTAACCCCAACAAACCCACTCCAAGGCACATCATAATAAAGATGACACAAACCAATGACAAAGAAAAATTCTCAAGGCAGCCAGGGAAAAGAAGAGTACAACATATAAAGGAAGGCCTATTAGATTATCATCAGATTTCTCAGCAGAAACTCTACAAGCTAGAAGAGAGTGGACCCCAATATTTAAAGCCCTGAAAGAGAGGAACTTTCAGCCAAGAATACTATACCCATCAAAGCTATCCTTCAAGTATGAAGGAGATATAAAAACATTCACAAATACAGAAAAGATGAGAGAATTTATCAACAGAAAGCCCCCACTCCAGGAAATACTAAGGGGGGTTTTCCAACCAGATTCAAAGAACAAAAGAAAACAACACCACAAGTAACAGCTCCACCAAGAACACAATAAAACCAAACTTAAACTGTGACAACAAAGGAAAAAAAGGGGGGAGAGGATGGAGATTAACAGTAGCAAAGGATGATGAAGTGCAGAAATACTTATAAGATAGGGTACTACAATGAATATGGTAGGTACCCTTTTCATTACTTAATGGTAACCACCCTTAAAAAAACCACCACAAAAACACTTGACTTAAAAAAGGTAGCAACAGAGGAAAGAAGTATGGAACACAAACAAACAAAAACAAATGATAGAAAAACAAAAGAGAAGAATCAAACTAGATACAAAACTAACAGAAAGCAATTTATAAAATGGCAGTAGGGAACCCACAAGTGTCAATAATTACACTAAATGTAAATGGATTAAACTTACCAATAAAAAGACACAGAGTAGCAGAATGGATTAAAAAAGAAAATCCAACTATATGCTGCCTACAAGAAACACATCTAAGCAACAAGGATAAAAACAAATTCAAAGTGAAAGGCTGGAAAACAATACTCCAAGCAAACAACACCCAAAAAAAAGCAGGTGTAGCAATACTCATATCTAATAATGCTGACTACAAGACAGAAAAAGTACTCAGAGACAAAAATGGTCATTTCATAATGATTAAGGGGAAGTTGAATCAAGAAGACATAACAATCCTTAATATATATGCACCAAACCAAGGAGCACCAAAATATATAAGACAGCTACTTATTGACCTTAAAACAAAAACTAACAAAAATACAATCATACTTGGAGACCTCAATACACCGCTGACGGCTCTAGATCGGTCATCCAAACAGAGAATCAATAAAGATATAGTGGCCTTAAACGAAATACTAGAACACCTGGATATGATAGACATCTACAGGACACTTCATCCCAAAGCGACAGAGTATACATTTTTCTCTAGTGTACATGGAACATTCTCAAGAATTGACCATATGTTGGGCCACAAAGACAATATCAGCAAATTTAGAAAAATTGAAATTGTACCAAGCATATTTTCTGATCATAAAGCCTTGAAACTAGAATTCAACTGCAAAAAAGAGGGGGAAAAACCCACAAAAATGTGGAAACTAAACAACATACTTCTAAAAAATGAATGGGTCAAAGAAGAAATAAGCTGCAGAAATCAAAAGATATATACAGACAAATGAAAATGAAAATACGACATATCAGAATCTCTGGGATGCAGCAAAAGCAGTAATAAGAGGAAAGTTCATATCACTTCAGGCCTATATGAACAAACAAGAGAGAGCCGAAGTAAACCACTTAACTTCACACCTTAAGGAACTAGAAAAAGAAGAACAAAGACAACCCAAAACCAGCCGAAGAAAGGAGATAATAAAAATCAGAGCAGAAATAAATGAAATAGAGAACAGAAAAACTATAGAAAAAATCAATAAAACAAGGAGCTGGTTCTTTGAAAAGATCAACAAAATTGACAAACCCTTGGCAAGACTCACCAAGGAAAAAAGACACAGGACTCAAATAAATAAAATCCAAAATGAAAGAGGAGAGATCACCACAGACATCATAGAAATACAAAGAATTATTGTAGAATACTATGAAAAATTATATGCCACCAAATACAACAATCTAGAAGAAATGGATAAATTCCTAGAACAATACAACCTTCCTAGACTGAGTCATGAAGAAGCAGAAAGCCTAAACAGACCAATCAGCAGGGAGGAAATAGAAAAAACTATTAAAAATCTCCCCAAAAATAAAAGTCCAGGCCCAGACGGTTATACTAGTGAATTCTATCAAACATTCAAAGAAGACTTGGTTCCTATTCTACTCAAAGTCTTCCAAAAAATTGAAGAAGAAGCAATACTTCCAAACACATTTTATGAGGCCAACATAACCCTCATACCAAAACCTGGCAAGGATGGCACAAAGAAAGAAAACTACAGACCAATATCTCTAATGAATACAGATGCTAAAATACTAAACAAAATACTGGCAAACCGAATACAACAACATATTAAAAAAATAATACATCATGATCAAGTGGGATTCATCCCAGAATCTCAAGGATGGTTCAACATACGCAAAACGGTTAACGTAATACACCATATCAACAAAACAAAGAACAAAAACCACATGATCTTATCAATAGATGCAGAAAAGGCTTTTGATAAAATACAACACAATTTTATGTTTAAGACTCTCAACAAAATGGGTATAGAAGGAAAATATCTCAACATGATAAAGGCCATATATGATAAACCATCAGCCAACATCCTATTAAACGGCATAAAACTGAGGACTTTCTACCTTAAATCAGGAACAAGACAGGGTTGTCCACTCTCTCCACTCTTATTCAACGTGGTGCTAGAAGTTCTGGCCAGAGCAATCAGACAAGACAAAGAAATAAAAGGCATCCATATCGGAAAAGAAGAAGTAAAGCTATCACTTTTTGCTGATGATATGATCCTATACATCGAAAACCCGAAGGACTCCACAAAAAGATTATTAGAAACAATAAACCAATACAGTAAGGTCGCAGGATACAAAATTAACATACAAAAGTCCATAGCCTTTCTATATGCCAACAATGAAATATTAGAAACGAACTCAAAAAAATAATCCCCTTCACGATTGCAACAAAAAAAATAAAATACCTAGGAATAAACATAACAAAGAATGTAAAGGACCTATATAATGAAAATTACAAAGCATTGTTAAGGGAAATCAAAAAAGATACAATGAGATGGAAAAATATTCCTTGTTCTTGGATAGGAAGAATAAATATAATCAAAATGGCCATATTACCCAAAGCAATATACAAATTTAATGCAATTCCCATCAAAATCCCTATGAGATTTTTTAAAGAAATGGAACAAAAAATCATCAGATTTATATGGAACTATAAAAAACCCCGAATAGCCAAAACAATCCTAAGGAAAAAGAATGAAGCTGGGGGCATTACAATACCTGACTTTAAACTATATTATAGGGCCAACGATAATCAAAACAGCATGGTATTGGCAAAAAAATAGACACTCAGACCAATGGAACAGAATAGAAAGCCCAGAAATAAAACCACATATATATGGTCAAATAATCTTTGATAAAGGGGCCAACAACACACAATGGAGAAAAGAAAGCCTCTTCAACAAATGGTGTTGGGAAAACTGGAAAGCCACATGCAAAAGAATGAAACTCGACTACAGCCTGTCCCCGTGTACTAAAATTAATTCAAAATGGATCAAAGACCTAAATATAAGACCTGAAACAATAAAGTACATAGGAGAAGACATAGGTACTAAAATCATGGACCTGGGTTTTAAAGAACATTTTATGAACTTGACTCCAATGGCAAGAGAAGTGAAGGCAAAGATAAATGAATGGGACTACATCAGAATTAAAAGTTTTTGCTCAGCAAGAGAAACTGATATCAAAATAAACAGACAGCCAACTATATGGGAACTGATATTTTCAAACGACAGCTCAGATAAGGGCCTAATATCCAAAATTTACAAAGAACTCATAAAACTCAACAACAAACAAACAAACAATCCAATAAAAAAATGGGAAGAGGACATGAACAGACACTTCTCCCAGGAAGAGATACAAATGGCCAACAGATATATGAAAAGATGCTCAGCTTCATTAGTTATTAGAGAAATGCAAATCAAAACTACAATGAGATACCACCTCACTCCTGTTAGATTAGCTATTATCAACAAGACGGGTAATAGCAAATGTTGGAGAGGCTGTGGAGAAAAAGGAACCCTCATTCACTGTTGGTGGGACTGTAAAGTAGTACAACCATTATGGAGGAAAGTATGGTGGTTCCTCAAAAAACTGCAAATAGAACTACCTTATGACCCAGCAATCCCTCTACTGGGTATATACCCCAAAACCTCAGAAACATTGATACGTGAAGACACATGTAGCCCCATGTTCATTGCAGCACTGTTCACAGTGGCCAAGACATGGAAACAACCAAAAAGCCCTTCAATAGAAGACTGGATAAAGAAGATGTGGCACATATACACTATGGAATACTACTCAGCCATAAGAAATGATGACATCAGATCATTTACAGCAAAATGGTGGGATCTTGATAACATTATAAGGAGTGAAATAAGCAAATCAGAAAAAAACAAGAACTACATGATTCCATACATTGGTGGAACATAAAAATGAGACTAAGAGACATGGACAAGAGTGTGGTGGTTACCAAGGGTGGGGGGGGAGGGAGGACATGGGAGGGAGGGAGGGAGAGAGTTAGGGGGAGGGGGAGGGCCACAGAGAACTAGATAGAGGGTGACGGAGGACAATCTGACTATGGGCGAGGGGTTTGCAACATAATTTGATGACAAAATAACCTAGACATGTTTTCTTTGAATATATGTACCCTAATTTATTAATGTCATCCCATTACCATTAATAAAAATTTATTAAAAAAAAAAAAAAAAGAAAAAAGATTACATGTATATATCCAATTGCAAATGTAGAGTTAAGGAGAAGGTGTGAGTTCACAACAAAGAGATGTTCCAAGTATTTGCAAATTAAGCAAAGATAAATTTGCTTATCACAACACAAGTCATAATTCTAGTAGATTTTCATCTTTGTCCAGGGCTTTGCCTAAGGAAAAAGAGAACCTTGGAAATACGACTCATCTTGTTTATTACATTTTAGTAAGATTTCTCTTTCACCTACACAGGGGTTAACATGTTCTGGGAACTGACTTATATAAATAATTCACAAATGGACTGAGACTAGGAAGAGTCCAGAAAGATATCTCTCTCTCTCCCCTCTCTCTCTCTCTGCTATCCTTCCAATCTGGCCCTGCATCTGTTACAGTGCCCCATTTTATGACATGTTTCCTGCAGAATCTTTGTGTTTTAAAACTTTCCACTTCAACAAGGTGATTAATAGACAAGCCTATCTGTGAACAGGTGACAGGTGTGTACGCACTAACCACCTAGTGTGAACTTCTTCTGCAACACTAACCAGCCCACAGACGATGGAATTTGGATTTGGCAGTTGAATCTTGGACTCATTCCATAAGATTTAATTCAGGAAATACCAAAGTTCCTCCCGACGGTTTACCGCTTCATGTCCAAGGCCATCCCTCAGCGCCAGGGGGCGCAGTGTAGGAACACAGACAATGCTGCGTGCCAGAAATTGGAAACTTTTCCAAGTGGCCACAAGATGGCCTCACTACTTAGAATGACATTACATGTTCAGGTTGCAGTTTTTTAATCGTCAAAGTAGGGTGGCAGACACAGAGGTATATTTTAAATTTTGCCACTGAAATTGTGATCAGGAAGTGGCAGCTTTTCTGTTCTCCAGATTCTTAACCTGGGTAACCTATTACAACATAGGTATATAGTATCCCATGGAAAAAAAAATAGAATATTACACATTTTTTAAAACTACAGTGTGACAGGCCCTGGCTGGTTGGCTCAGCGGTAGAGCATCGGCCCAGCGTGTAGAAGTACCAGGTTTGATTCCTGGCCAGGGCATACAGGAGAAGCGCCGATCTGCTTCTCCACCCCTCTCCCTCTCCTTTCTCTGTCTCTCTCTTCCCCTCCTGCAGCCGAGGCTCCATTGAAGCAAAATTGGCCCAGGCACTAAGGATGGCTCCGTGGCCTCTGCCTCAGGCGCCAGAATGGCTCCAATTGCAGCGGAGTAACGCCTCTGAGGGGCTGAGCATCGCCCCTTGGTGGGCATGCCGGGTGGATCCCGGTAGGGCACATGCAGGAGTCTGTCTGACTCCCTGCTTCTCACTTCAGAAAAATACAAAACAAACAAACAAACAAAAAAACTGCAGTGTGACAGTCAAAATGTTTCTGGTCAACATTATATACTTTTGTTAAATGTCTCTGGTACCTTGATGGATAGCAATGAATTTACTATTTAATAAGTATATTCCCATTTTTTAACTGAAGGCTCTTTAAACAATCATAAATTGTTCCTGCAAAAGGTTATAACTAGCTTTAGGCTAAAAGACAAGATAAAACTATCCTGCACCTGATCATCATCAAATCTATCATTTTTTTTATCTTTCTTTTGTGTAAGATGTTCCCTCAAATGTGATTTAGGGGTCTGTCTAGTATAGCAGCTAGTGTTGTCATGTAATAATGCACTAGGGTTTGGGTGAAATTTTACATCACATGGCATGGGCTAAGGAATAGGCTTCATAGGATAAAGAAGAAACTTTCAAGGCCGGCATCAGCATGACAAGGGCCCACAGTGACTCCCTCAGGCCATGATAAGGCACGCCAGGCTCTGCTGGACCTATGCCCTGTTCCTTCTCATATGTCAAATGTGAGCCAGCGGCCTTGTCAGCACAGTGAGCAGTCTGGTTGTAGGGAGCCAGCAATTTATGCCCAGCACCAGGAGACTTCAATACCCCAAGAATGTTTCATTCAATCCCTGCCTTGGCAGGAGGAGGAAGCCCAGGTTCCATGAGAAGCTGAGCTTGGGCACTGCCCCATCCAACTTGGAGAAGGGTGAGGGCCTAAGTTCTAGTTAGCCTCCAGTCCAAGCAACCCAGGTATATTAGTCTGCTGCCACGGTCTGGATGGCTTAAACAACAGAAACGTAGTTCTCACAGTTCTGGAGGCTAGAGTCTAAGGCCAAGGTGTTGGCAGGTTTAGTTTCTCCTAAGGGTTCTTTCCTTGCCTTCCTTCTCACTGTGTCCTCACAGGGCCTTTTCTCTGGGCACACGCACTCCACGTGTGTCTTCCTCTTCTTATAAGGACACCAATCCCATTGGATTGAGGCGTTGCCCTTATGACCTCATTTAACCTTAATTATCTCCTTAGACACCTCATCTCCAAATATAGTCACATTTGAGGTTAGCATTTCAACCTATGAACCTTTGGGGGGAAAGAGAGGATTCAACTCATAGTGCCAAGTAAGCACACAGGGTTATTTGGGACGATCCTGCTTTTTATATAATACTTAGTCAATTGATTAAACAAAAAATGGTATGACATAACTTTCATTTTCATTTTCTTATCACTAATGAAATTATATGCCTTTTCAAATAGTTATATTCTTTCTATACTCTAATTATATACTTTGCCCATTTTCCTTTGGAGATATTAATGCCTTACTCTTTAATTTGTCAAATATTTTTATATAGAATGCCTTTTACTCCATCATGATTATCATGTGTTTTTTTCACTAGATATGTTGATGACAGATTTTGCATTAATACAGAGGATACTTGTTGATTATCTCCCCAGTATTCATGTTCATCCCTTCCCTGTAGCCTCCTAATATTTGTCAGAAGATCCAAATGGTTCCAGAAAAGTTGACTCCACCTCTAGCTTCAGCTGGGATATAGACCTTGACCAAGCCAATCGGCACAAGCTACGGCTAATGATTGGTACAAATGTGGGCATATAACCTAACTCAGTCTCATCAAGGCAAATCTCAGGAATCTTGTTATAAATGCTGACCAAAAAAATACACCCTGTTTCTTGCTAAACAATAACACTGAAGCACATACTTCAGGAGCTGATGTCAACTATCTTAGGGAATCAGTTTAGGATGAAGCTCACAGAAGAAAAAAAAAAAAAAAAAAACATAGCAGAGAGGAGATCAACTGAGTATTTTGTAATATCTTTGAGCCACAGGATCAAGGCTCCTGCAGGAAGCCTGCTTCAGGATTTTTCAATTAGAAGAGCCTAGTATATATATTCATTTGTACACCCTGGAATAGCCTTCCTGGTTGTACATGGCTTGCATCCATTCTTGTCAAGTGTCAATAGCCACACTAAACAGGTTGTTAAATATTTTTAATATCATCCCTGCATGTGCCAATAATTGTCCTTTATTATTAATCTGGTTTGAGGAATATTTAATTTTTGTTTAGTATATTAGCCATTTGTGATTTGGGGGATTGTCTATTACAGCAACTAGTGTTGCCATAACTAGCTATCGCTTCCTTACCTAATGTAAAGTGTTGCCTTTTCTTTTAGAATATCAGTTTGCTAATTAGAATTCTGTACCATCTTTTTACCTTAAACCAAATTCATAATGCATTGCTATTTCCCATTTAGTTTTTTTAAAGAAGAGAATTGTAAGTTGTTCCTAAAGCAATATAATTGCAGAATTTTTCTATACTTTTGTGACTTTTTCCAAATTCTATAGTTGCCACATCCTCTTTCTTTAGTGACTCACTTGTATTGAATTCTTCCAACATAGCCATTTAACTTCCACAGGAATAATTATTTTCCATGCTAATGTTTCATCAGTATACATAAATATTTAATCAGATTACATAACAGGTTTGGAAACTGGTTTAGAAACCTGTTATTATTGGAACAAAACTCAAGAACACACCAGAGTAAGTTGGTCATGAGCATTCATTCTTCTGTGGACATCAGACAGTGTGTTTTACAAAGGAAATGATAAACTTTCCTTAATCTGATGATTTGGTTAAGCAAAGATTGTTCAACTAAATTCAATTGAGTTTAATTTCTTTATTTTACTTAGACATTGCCCATATATATTTGCACATAAAACTACTTTATTTTGATATTCCTGTTGTTCATATAGCAGGTTTTAGTGGTGAGGTTGTGCTAACTTTATAGAATGACTTTGTTAATATCATTTATCGCCACATGTGTTACAGAGCATAAGAATCAGATCCTAGCGTCCTTTTTAGAGGTAATTCTTTTATAATTTCTTCCAAGATTGTTGATCTATTCAGATTTTCAACTTCTTGAGTCAGTTTTTGTAATGTGTTTTCTCAGGAAACCAGCCAAAATTTCATTAGGGAGATTTCCAAATGTATTAGCATAAAGTCAGACATAACATTCTCTTATAAACCTCTCAAGTTTTAATTATGAATAGTTGAAAGCACATAAAAAAAAGGAGAGAGAATAATGTAATGAACCCCCACCTGACCAATACCCAGCTTCAACAATAACCAACATTTTGGCCAATATTCCTTCACTTATTCCTCTATCACATTTTTTTAAATGGAGCAATTTTTTCAGCTTTATTGAGATATATGTGGCAAATAAAATTGTAAGATCTTGGCTCTGGCCAGTTGATAGAGCAGTAGAACGCCAGCCCACATGTGGATGTCCTGAGTTTGTTATCTGGTCAGGGAACACAGGAGAAGTGACCATGTAGTTCTCCACCCCTGCCCTTCCCCCTCTCGCTTCTCTCACTCTCTCCCCCCCATCCCCGCAGCCATGGTTCAGTTGAAGCAAGTTGGCCCCAGGCACTGAGGATAGCTCCATGACCTCCACCTCAGGCACTAAGAAGAGTTCAATTGTTGAGCAACACAGCAACACCCCAGGTGGGCAGAGCATCACCTCCTAGTGGGCTTGCCAGGTGGATCCTGGTCGGGGAGCATGCTGGAGTCTGTCTCTGCCTCCCCTCCTCTCATTGAATTAAATAAATAACTATATAAATAAATATGTAAGATCTTTAAAGTGCATATCATGGTGATTTGCTATACCTATATATGCATTCTGAAAGGATTCCCCCATCTAGTCAATTAATACATTCCTTCTTTCTTCTTTTATTTTTTGTGTGAGAATGTTTAAGTTCTATTCTGAGAAAATTTTAATTATATGATGCAGTTCTATCAACTATAGTCACCATGTTATATATTAGTTCCTTAAACCTTATTCACCTTCTAGCCAAGGAGCACTGTATTCTAAAACTAATCCCAGACTTCCTATCATCCCACTCATATAAACTTCAGTAATTCTTCTTACAGAAAAGCATTTTTTATATAAAGTGTAATATCTTCTAAGTCTGTAACTTCATCTCATCTTTTGTCTTTGCTTCTCTATTTCCCCAAGGATTCCTTGATAAAGAGAGTGATTTTTCAGTAAATCAGCTCAAAGATTTCTGTTAATTGTTTATTTAATAGTTTGTTTTCACTACTGCTTTCCTTCAGCTGGTTCAGTTCTTTTCTAAGGTTGAATGCTTGCTTGTTGAATAATGAATTCCATTGAGAATATAAATATGCTTTTATTTTTTTATTTATTCATTTTAGAAAGCAGAGAGAGGGAGAGAGAGAGAGAGAAGAGAGACAGACAGAGAGAGAGAAGAGGGAGGAGCTGGAAGCATCAACTACCATATGTGCCTTGACTAGGCAAGCCCAGGGTTTCGAACCGGCAACCTCAGCATTTCCAGGTCAACGCTTTATCCACTGCGCCACCACAGGTCAGGCTCAATATGCTTTTAAATACAACTTTGGCCTCATCCCTTAGGATGTTCTTATTATTCATATTTTCTAAATAATCTTTAATTTTGACTTTTAACTTCCACTTTAAACCAGAAGTTATTCAAATAAATTGTTTCTTCTTTCTCTTTTTTTCCCATTTCTAAGTGCATGAGTTTTGTTTAATATGTATATATTTAATTACATAGCATTTATTTCCCTTCACCCACCCCCATGTTCTAGAGTTTATTATTATATCAATTATAGCTCTATATTATAGGAAATATATTTTAATAATATATATCCACTTTAAAGAATTTAAACTTATTTCATTTTTAAAGTACTATCTACAATTAATCAGTTAGATTTTATTTAATAATTTCATCACTCTCCACCAACTCTTTAACACTCTTCCACTTTAATGTATGTCCTGGCCGTATGGATGATATGTTTAAGAAGCCCGGCCAGGCAGTAGTGCAGTGAATAGAGCAGGGGTAGTCAACCTTTTTACACCTACCGCCCACTTTTGTATCTCTGTTAGTAGTAAAATTTTCTAACCGCCCACCGGTTCCACAGCAATGGTGATTTATAAAATAGGGAAGTAACTTTACTTTAGAAAATTTATAAAGCAGAGTTACAGCAAGTTAAAGCATATAATAATACTTACTTACCAAGTACTTTATGTCGGATTTTCGCTGTTTGGCAGAATAAATCTTTATAAAACAACTTACTAGAGTTAAATCTATCTTTTTATTTATACTTTGGTTGCTCCACTACTGCCCACTATGAAAGCTGGAATGCCCACTAGTGGGCGATAGTGGACAGGTTGACTACCACTGGAATAGAGTGTCATACTGGGATGCAGAGGACCCAAGTTCAAAACCCGAATGTTGTCCACTTGAGCACGGGCTCATCCAACTTGAGTGTGGGCTCGCCAGCTTGAGTGAGGGGTTGCTGGCTAGGGCGTGGGATCATGGACATGACCCCATGGTCGCTGGCTTGAGCCTGGGGATCACTGGCTTGAAGCCCAGGGTCACTGGCTTGAGCCTCGGGTCGCTGGCTTGAGCAGGGGGTCACTAGCTCTGCTGTGCCCCCCACCCTGGTCTGGGCATATATGAAAGGGCAGTGAATGGACAACTGAGGTGCCTCAGGGAAAAGTTGATGCTTCTTGTCTCTCTCTCCCTTCCTGTCTGTCTGTCCTTGTCTCTCTCTCTCTCTCCCTGATTCTCTGTCTCTGTCAAAAAATAAATAAAATAAAAATAAAAACTTCTTGTCAAAATGACATGGTATGTATTTAGCTTGAGGTCGTCTCCTCTGCTCCTTTGCATAAAAGATAAAATTCAGGAGAAAAAAAGTCACAGTCATGCTCAAAAACCAAAATGAACATATGCCCAGAGCCAGAACAAAAATGCAAAGCACAGAAAGGAATGGAAGCTACAGACCTCCTGGCTCCAGGTCAGAAACCCTTCGAGGTGACCAGGAGCTCAGCGTCTGTGCGGTAACAGGACTTGTTGTTATTGATAATGTTAATCTTTTTTTTTTTATTATTCATTTTAGAGAGGAGAGAGAAATGGAGAAAGAGAGACAGACAGGGAGAGAGAAAGGAGAGAGAGACAGAGAGAGAAGGGGGGAGGAGCTGGAAGCATCAACTCCCATATGTGCCTTGACCAGGCAAGCCCAGTGTTTCGAACCAGTGACCTCAGCATTTCCAGGTCAACGCTTTATCCACTGCGCCACCACTGGTAATCACCAGCATAGCAGAGACCAACCAGTGAGAATAAATTCAGCAAACAATTAGAACAAACTCTGACTATAAACAAACAGTAGAGCCACTTCAGAGCTTACTAGCTCACTGTCGTCCCTCATGAGAGGAACAGGAATACCCTACAGGAGGCTGGGCTCCAGGTGGGAGAGCCAGGGTTGATGTGAAGCTCCCTAGACCAAAAAAGGAGGCTGAGAACAGCTTCTACCAGTTGCTGCCTGCAACCACAGCTTCTCTGATGCTGCAAGCTTAGAAGCGCATGCCTGAGCCTTGCCCCTTTGGTTCTATACAAGTCATCTAACGTCTCAGTGACCGTGTGTGTTATATCCTCAACATCACTGTGGAGTGGGAGTACCAAGCAGTCCATGAAAGACCTGGGGACAATGAACCAGGCAGAGCCAAACCTTAACACTGCTAGAATGGGGCATGGTGGGTGGGGGAGAGAGAGAAAACAGAATAATAAACAAAATTTTCCATTTGAGAAGGCCTGCAAACTAAATTCCAGAACACAGGAAGAAAACTAATGTTAAGAAAGATAATCAAGCCTGACCTGTGGTGGCGCAGTGGATAAAGTGTCAACCTGGAAATGCCAAGGTCACAGGTTCGAAACCCTGGGCTTGCCTGGTCAAGGCACATATGGGAGTTGATGCTTCCTGCTCCTCCCCCCTTCTCTATCTCTCTCTCCTCTCTCCCTCTCCCTCTCTCTCTCCTTTCTAAAATGAATAAATAAATAAAAAAAAAGAAAAAGAAAAAATAAAAAGAAAGATAATCAACACTACCACAATCACTATTACAAGAAAATAAAAGAGACACACTTTAAAATTTTCAAAAATAAACATATTTTAGTATCCTCAAAGAGATAAAAGGTAACTAGCCAGT
Organism: Saccopteryx bilineata; assembly: GCF_036850765.1. Classification (NCBI taxonomy): domain Eukaryota; kingdom Metazoa; phylum Chordata; class Mammalia; order Chiroptera; family Emballonuridae; genus Saccopteryx; species Saccopteryx bilineata. Next base: position 100,464,283 of record NC_089490.1, read on the forward strand.
TTAAAAAGAAAAAGAAATGAAACCAAAAGCAGAAACGAAACAGAAAAAGGTTGTTACGAAAAAAAATCTATATCAGCAAATAAGTCTTTCAAGGAGGCTCTGTGCGTGGTATTTCACAAGCCCTTGTGTATCTAAATGCCACTGTGCTGTACTTACACCGGAAAAAGAACTTGACTGAGTATAAAACGCTCAAGCCATACCTTTTATCCCTCAAAATATATAGCCATCTTTCCATTTCCTTTTGCCATTTATCTTTGCAGAGAAGAAGGCTGAGGCCATTCTGTATATTGTCCTTCAATAGATTAGCAAGGGGACAGGGGAGGTCATCTGGATGTATCTGAGTTTATCCATGCAATTCAAAAAAATGTGTCTGATGTGTCTGGGTATGATTTTTTTCTCTTCGTGAATTTTGCTGGTAAATAGTGAATCCTTTGCATGTTTATTCTCCTCTGGTTATTGCTTCTGCATCAGCCAGTGTTCAGTTGCAGAAAACACAACCCACAAGTTAAAGCGGAGAGAGATTCATTACAAGGTATTAAATAATTTACTAAATCACCAGGAGACCTGGAAAAACAGACTTTAGTTAGATCTGAATTATCTGATACAGGGGCCAGGTGACTCTACTGAGGCCTTATAATGTGGCTAGTTTTAACTGAGATATGCTTTAACACACACAAAAAAAAAGTGATGTAGTGACTATACATGACAATGATCATGTTTTAGCTAGGTTAAACCTGCATTGTCCAGAAATGCGAAGGTTGCAGGCTCAATGCCTGGTCAGATCAACGTTTCTGTCTCTCTCTCTCCCTTCCACTCTCTCTAAAATCAACAAAATAAAATAAAAATTAATGTCACCTATTTCTTTGTACTTCTTCAACTGCAACTACTAGAAATTTTTTAATCACATATGTGTGTCACATTATATTTATTTCCATAGGACAGCACCGCTCTTGATGGATCTTCCATGAGTGACCCCCAAAGGCCCATCTGAGAACTGGGCTGCCAGTGGGGCCACTTGCTCCAGCCCAGTCAGGGAGTTAGAATCAGGAGCCACTCTTACACCCCATGGCTCCATAGCTCTGTGGCCCCGGCCCACGCCTGGAAGCTGACTGCTGAATTGGAAAGCTGCCTCTGGAGTTCTCTGCCACAATCAGCACCAGCAAAGTGGATGCTCCACTCCCTCCCTCTCCCCAACAGGAATTCTAAATCCAGTCTCACTTGAGTGCCTCCTCTTGGCAGAAAATAAACATCCGAAACTGCAAGCCATGCTGGGAAGAGTGGGTTTTGGCTTTCCAGCGTTTGCACATGGCCAAGGGTAGGAATGCACTTGGCCAAGCCAATCTATAGTACTCGGTGCTGTTTCTATTACAATTGCTCTTGTTTCTTCTTCGCAAACACAAATACCTGTTGAATTGAATCGTTTTATGTCTACAATGTGCTTTCCCATTATCTTTCTCTGCGTACTAGAAAAATTTCTAAAGTTTCTTTCAATATTACCCCTTCCGTTTTCTGCAGCAAACTGGATGCCCCACAACCTCCCTCTCCCCAATACCAAAAACTTCAGAAAAGCAGAGTCCGCGATACCAAAGTTTCAGAAAATAGTCTGTTGCCCACCTATCCCTCAGGCCTGGCCTCCCCAGAATTTACCTAAAATTATTGTTTCTTTAATCAGTTTATCAAATGAGCTAAACTCAGTGGTTTACAAGCAGAAAACAGTTTTATTTTTCTCACTCCATCCCACCATGCTCTGTCAAACCACCTTCCCCATCACTGGGTAATGTCTCATAGATTTTTAAGTTACTTTCAAGAATTAAAACTCATCAAAAAGTTACATTAAAAACTTCATTCATGCCTGACCAGGCAGTGGCACAGTGGATAGAGCGTCAGACTGGGATGCGGAAGGACCCAGGTTCAAGACCCCGGGGTTGCCAGCTTGAATGCGGGCTCATCTGGCTTGAGAAAAAAAAAAAGCTCACTAGCATGGACTCAAGGTCACTGGCTCGAGCGGGGGGTTACTCAGTCTGCTGAAGGCCCACAGTCATGGCACATATGAGAAAGCAATCAATGAACAGCTAAGGTGTTGCAATGAAAACCTGATGATTGATGCTTCTCATCTCTCTCTGTTCCTGTCTGTCTGTCCCTATCTATCCCTCTAGTTGACTCTCTCTCTCTCTGTCCCTGTAAAAAAAAAAAACAACTTCATTCACCTACCCCGCCCTGTGGCATGGTGACTACAGCCCTACAGCGTAAAGAGGATGTACTGTCTGTCCTTCGTCCATCTAATTTACTCTCCTCCCCCTCCCCCTGCTGCTTCAGGTTTCCCCAGGGTCAAGGCATGGGGGAGGGGGGGCACCGGGATTAGAGGGAAAGAGACAAATTTGCCTTTTGTTTTAGGTGCTATTATAATATGGTAGACCATGGTCTTGAGGTAGGAGGATCCATATGCTGGCTCTCTCCAGTGGGATGCATTCATGAGCCTTTCAGAGGTTCACTATGGGAGCCATCTGCTGAAAAGTAGCTCCCTTCCAAGCCAGTGCACTCTTTCTCTCTTTTCCCAGAAGTTTCCTGCAAACCTTTCAACTCCTGCTCAGAAGTATACTGTAAAGCCAGTAGCCATGGCCACCATCACAGCTGCCTGACCCGTGCAATTTCTCATTTGACTCAGATAGACGGTAATGAAACAATGGAGCCAAGAACTGGTAGACCATTACCTTTCATCTTAGCTTGCACCCTGCAGGTGAGAAATATACACAGTGGGCAAACACTTCCCTTTCCATTCAGGGCTCCCAAAGCCACTGACTCATCCGAGTTTCCTAGAATCAAAGGCCCCACCAGCCTTATTCACCTCTGTTCCCCATCTTCTCTCTGCACAAACTTGCTTCTCCTTCAGCACTCCACTATCTTGGCTGCCTCTCCTCTGCAATGCTGATGGCAGGAACCGAGAGAGAGCCCCCGGTCTGCCTTATTTTGTAGTGTAGAAATTAAAGCCTTTAAGCCAATATACAAATAAGAAAGTCTCTGATATGAAGCCACTTATCTGAGGCATAAATGGAATTCTTCATAAGAGTGCACCACCCCACATCATGCAACAGCCAAGGGTGTCAGGAAAAGCTTAGTTTTGAGAAGATCCTAGTATTAGAAGGATGTTGAAAAGATCTTAGTATTAAAAGGGTGGGGGCCCTGGCCAGCTGGCTCAGTGGTAGAGCGTCGGCCTGGCATGTGGGAGTCCCGGGTTCGATTCCCCGCCAGGGCACACAGGAGAAGCGCCCATCTGCTTCTCCACTCCTCCCCCTCTCCTTCCTCTCTATCTCTCTCTTCCCCTCCCACAGCCAAGGCTCCATTGGAGCAAAGTTTGCCCGGGCCCTGGGGATGGCTCTGCGGCCTCTGCCTCAGGCGCTAGAATGGCTCTGATTTTGGCAGAGTGACGCCCCAGATGGGCAGAGCATCGCCCCCTGGTGGGCATGCCAGGTGGATCCCGGTCGGGCACATGCGAGAGTCTGTCTGACTGCCTCCCCGTTTCCAACTTAAGCAAAATACAAAAAATTTAAAAGAATTTTTTAAAAAGGGTGAGAAAGGCTTAGTCTTAAAATTAAGCCTTAGGATATAAGGACCCTGACTGCTTACAGCCTGTCTCCCACATCCAATGCAAATGATAAGTGAGCAAACATACATCATATTTAAACTTATTTGACCAATATATACCATACAGCAGCTTACTGCTGGAGTGCCTTCACCCCATAAGCAACCCCCAACCCTGGTTCAAAGCCAGCCTTCTTCCATTATAACTCCTGAGAAACTCATAGCCTCACCATTACAAATTTCAGTTGGACAAACAGCTCTCACTGCTGCCCTCTTCACTCATTTAGGGTTCACTGGATGTTCTGACCAGCCTCCCCCATTCCAGACTCATCAGGAGGAGGCAAACAGGAAGTTTCCATTAATTTCTGTCCCTAAATTCCAGAAAACACATATTCTTATATCTACAAATTCTTTCACCTTGCTCTATTCCAATCCCAGGGCACCACTGGAGCCCCAATTCTCTCAAGGTCTCTTCATAAGACTAGAAAAGGAGCCTGACCAGGCGGTGGTGCAGTGGATAAAGTGTCAGCATGGGACGCTGAGGTTCAAAATTCCAAGTTCGCCGCACAAGCTTACCAGTTTGAGCACAGGGTTGCTGGCTTGAACGTGGGATCATAGATGTGACCTTGTGGTCATTGGCTTGAAGCCCAAGGTCGCTGGCTTGAGCTCAAGATCATTGGTTTGAGCAAGGGGTCACTGACTCTGCTGGAACCCCTGCTCAGAGGACATATGAGAAAGCAATTAATGAGCAACTAAAGTGCCTCAACAAAAAACTGATGCTTCCCATCGCTCTCCCTTCCTGTCTGTCTGTGCCTGTCTGTCTGTCTGTCTGTCTCTCTCTCTCTCTCTCTCTCTTACTTACTCTCTAACCAAAAATAAAAAGAAGCCTGACCTGTGGTGGCGCAGTGGATAGAGCATCGACCTGGAACACTGAGGTCGCTGGTTTGAAACCCTGGGCTCGCCCAGTCAAAACATATATGGGAGTTGATGCTTCCTGCTCCTCCCCTATCTATCTCTCTCTCTCTCTCTCTCTTTCTCCCTCTCCTTTCTAAAAAATGAATAAAGTATTTCTTTTTTAATTTTTTAGCCTGACCAGGCAGTGGAGCAGTGAATAGAGCGTTGAACTGGGATGCGGAGGACCCAGGTTCGAGACCCTGAGGTCTCCAGCTTGAGAGCGGGCTCATCTGGTTTGAGCAAAGCTCACCAGCTTGGACCCAAGGTCGCTGGCTCAAGCAAGGGGTTACTCGGTCTGCTAAAGGCCCGCGGTCAAGGCACATATAAGAAAGCAATCAATGAAAACTAAGGTGTCGCAACGAAAAACTAATGATTGATGCTTCTCATCTCTCCGTTCCTGTCTGTCTGTTCCTCTCTCTGACTGTCTCTGTAAAAAAAAAAAAAAAAAAAAAAAAATTAATAAAAAGAAGAGGAAAGGAAATGCCACAACACTGTCTACTACCTCAAGGGCTCTTTAATTCCCTTCCTCCTGCATCAGCTGCAGGTATGTGATGGAGGTTGATAATCACTACACCAGTTAGTTTTGCTCTCTTTTCATAATTTCCACATCAGTATGCCTAGGGCTAGTACCCTAGTCAGAAATCTGCAGATACTTATCACCTTTTGTTCTCAGCTTTGGGGCTGAAATTTCAAGACACCATGAAAAGTCTCATTTGCTATCCTGTTACACTTGAATCACACCATGAGGCCTTCCATAAAACATTCAGTCCTCATCGGGGCTATCTACAGACTACACAGTGGGAAACAGAAGAGCTGAGACTATTGGCAGAGTCCTGTGTCTGGGCTGCTTAGATAAGACTTTGGAAAGATTTAAACCACAGACTTTTGCAATAGTTACACAATCACTTCTGGTCCACCCTCATAGCTGAATGCATTCCAGAAAACTGAAATTCTTTCAGAGGCTATCATATAACTAAAGTAGAAAGGGTTGTAATTAATGTGTATGTAGAAAAAATATCCCTTGGGATATATCAGACAAGAAGAAAAGACTTAATTAGGACTGGATAGCTTTATAGTTAAAGGTCATTCTGTAGAGAAGAGATTTAAATTATTCTGAGTCTTCCTGAGGATTGCTTTACAGATGACATAGGGAAGACAGTTTTGAGCCCAATAATATTCATTCAATCACTCATTTATTCACAGTCCCTGCTATGTGCCAGGCTCAGAGTTGGGGCTGGTGTTGCCACAGTGGTCCTTGCCTGAACAGATGCTGAACAGTGTTCATAATGGCAAAGTCTGCCACCAAAAGCATTCAGGTCCTTGGTGGACCTCACACATGCACATCCGGAAAGACAGTGAGGAAAGAAGACCCAAGAGTGAGGAGTGGGGAGAGGAAGCAGCAAAACAGCTGATCTTCAGAGTCCCTTCCTCCTTTCCCAACCTGATGGTCCATCAACGATCTGGAAAGAACAGCCCTGAGGGATGGTGTCCTGCTGGCAATTTGCATAAAATAGGATAACAGACTGAAAAAATTGACATGGCCAAAGAAATTCATTTCATACAGGTGATAGGGCCAAAAGTTTACGAATCCAACATGAGGTGTGTTCATCAGAATGCAGAGGGTATTCGGTGACAGTACTTTCATCAAGGAAGCTTAGTCTGGCAGAGGAACTCAGGGGGTGTTGGGCAGATAAAATATATGCTCACTTTGTTAAAGATGGCGCTGCCCACGTGAAAACCTGTCTCCCACGTGATGATATTAGTTGCCCTTATGCTTGGAATGGGAGTAATTATACAGTGTGTCCGTAAAGTCATGGTGCACTTTTGACCGGTCACAGGAAAGCAACAAAAGATGATAGAAATGTGAAATCTGCACCAAATAAAAGGAAAACCCTCCCAGTTTCTGTAGGATGATGTAGCAGCATGTGCGCCTGCGCAGATGATGACATAACACTGTGTATACAGCGGAGCAGCCCACGGCCATGCCAGTCAAGATGTGGACAGTACAGAGGAAAGTTCAGTGTGTTCTGTGGCTCATTAAATTCGAATCTGTGACCAAAGTGCAATGTGAATATCAACGCATTTATAAAGAAGTGCCACCACATAGGAATAACATTACTCGGTGGGATAAGCAGTTGAAGGAAACCGGCAGTTTGGTAGAGAAACCCCTTTCTGGTAGGCCATCAGTCAGTGACGAGTCTGTAGAGGCTATACGGGATAGCTACCTAAGAAGCCCTAAAAAATTTGTGCGTGAGCCCACATCGAACTGCACTGAATAGGTATGCAACTGGGAGAGTTTTCCTTTTATTTGGTGCAAATTCACATTTCTATCATCTTTTGTTGCTTTCCTATAACCGGTCAAAAGTGCACCATGACTTTACGGACACACTGTATTAATGTCTGTTGGGGGCGGGCTGTGGGCAGGCAGGATCCTTGTAGCCTGGGGCTTAGTTTTAGGGCTAAGCCTTTTCCACCCTTTTTGATGTGGGGTGGATTTTGTATCAGAGACTTCCCTATTTTGTATATTGGATTAAAGGTTTTGGTTTCTACACTATAAAATAGGGTAGACCACGAGCTTGCTCTCTAGGATCCTGAGATTAGCATTAGAGAGCAGAGCAGAGAAAAGCCATGTGAAGGAGGCCAGAGAAGAGGCAGCCAAGATGGCGGAGTGCTGAGGGAGAAGCCAGTTAGTGCAGAGTTTGTACAGAAAGAAGGAGATGGGGAACAGAGGTGAATAAGTCTGGTGAGCTAGAAACTTTTCATTCTAGGAAACTCGGATAAGTCAGTAGCTTTGTGAGCACTGAATGAGTGGGTTTTGGAGCCCAGTGTGTGTTTTTACTTGCCTGCTGGGGACAAGCTAGGATTAAGATGATGGCCCACCAGCTTTTGGCTCCGTTGTTTCTTTACCGACTGTCCAAATCCAATGTGAACCTGCATGGGCCAGGTGGCTGTGATGGTGGCCATGGATACTGGCTTTACAGGGGGCTACTGAGTAAAGAAAATGCTTAGAATGGTCTTATATGCACTTGCACTGCAACACAGAACAAGGGATCAAGGGATGAAGATCTACAATTGTTATTGTCCAACAACATTAAATGAGACATTTTCTGACTGAGGGAGTAAGGGCGCTTAAATAAGGTGCTGGACACACTAAGACATCCCCTTCCAGCCTATCTAACAAAAATATGACGGTGCAGTGGCATAGAAAAGTACACCATTGCCTTCCCAAGCCATGTGGAAAAAGCTTCCAGAAAAGCAGCGTTGGAAAATGGAGGTTTCAGCCTGACCTGTGGTGGCGCAGCGGATAAAGCATTGACCTGGAACATTGAGGTTGCTGGTTCAAAACCCTGGGCTTTCCTGGTCAAGGCACATATGGGAGTTGATGCTTACTGCTCCTCCCCCCTTCTCTCTCTCTCTCCTCTCTAAAATGAATAAAGTCTTCAACATATTAAAAAAAAGAAAAAAGAAAATGGAGTTACAGGTTTCCTAACAAGAGAAAGGCTCTGTCTCACCTCACTCTTACCCCATGTTCACTAAGAGGCATAGACCCAGGGAGAAAATCTGACAGAGAGTATATTTATTTTCTATTGCTGCCGTGATGAATTATCATAAATTTAGTGCCTTAAAACAACCCAGACTTATTACATTACAATCTGTGGGGCAAAAGTCTAGTAAGCATCTCATCAGACTAAAATTAAGGTGTCAGCAAGCCAAGTTCATTTTTGGGTGGCTCCAGGAAATAATCCATTTCCTGCTCATTTAAGCTATTGGCAAAATTCAGTTCCTTGCCGTTGTAGGACTTGGGTTCCTGTTTTCTTGCTAGCTATAGCTGAGGACTATTCCAAGCTTCTAGAGGTCACCACATTCCCTGACTTGTGGCCCCTTTCCTCCATCTTCAAACAGCAATGGTGGGAGCTTCCTTCTAGTGTCACGCCTCTGACCCTTCCTCTGTAGTCGTATCTCTCTCACTGACTACAACCAGAGTAGGTTCTCCATTTGTAAAGCCTCGTGTGGTTAGCTGATTAGATCAGGCCTTCCCAGATAATCCAGAATAATCCCCTATGTCCATCACTTCAATCACAGCTGCATGTGAGCTAATATAGTCACGGGTTCCAGGACTTAAGATATGTCTATCTGGGATGGTGGGCATTATTCCGCCTACCACAAAGGGTTTGACCTGTGTTCCCTGGAGTCTTGGGAGCACAGAAACTGATGCCTGATTCTCACTTAGGGAAGAGGCCAGCTGGAGCTGTCTGCGACAGAGAACAAAGAGAGAACACTGCACTTCCAGAGTTCATAGCCAGGCTACCTGTGGGCCAAATGGATGCTGCAGAGGATAGCCAGGTTATTGATTTCCTGAAGGGACCCCACCCAGCACTGCTGCCCGGGGCCCAGGCTGTCTCAGCACAAAGAGATTACATGATGTGAACTGCTGGATAGAGTTGAGGGCATATCAAAGAAGGCGGCAGGAGAGTGCCTCGCCCATGTCAGGAAGTGGAATGTCAGAGGTCTCCAACAGGCGGCCCCAAAGAACCAAAAAGCCCCCTGCTTGATAAATGGTCAGTGTTTGGATATTTGCTATATTCAGGAGGGTCTTAGCAAACTAGTACCAACTAGGTTAAAAAAGAAAACGAAAAACACTCCAACTGCCTAGCCTTTTTAGCAAATAGAGACAAGAGGTGGAAAGAATGAGAAAGAAAGGCTGAGTCTGTCTCTCTCCTTTCGCACTTCAACCAGGAGAACACGGAAGGAGAAGCTGTTAATCAAATGTGTGATTAAAGTTAGACTTAAATTGGGCTGGAATTTTTAATAATTGAAACTGTTCTATCCCACAATGTCCAGAAAAACAAAAGCCTGAAATACCATCCAGGAGCTCGGAATGGAGTTTATTTGAAGGTTTTATTTAAAGGCCATGGTGACAAAGAATAAAGTGGTTTCTTCCTGGCACAGACCCAAAGCCGAGACATTCAATATATAAATCACATTTGGGAGGGCCCATCGAGGATCCTTTAAGAGCCAAGATATCACCCAACAGATGTGTACTTGCTCAACAATACTCGGTAGACACAGAAGAGAAGCACCAGGGAGAAACCATTTCTGAGAGGCCAAAGCAAACTTCGCTCGATAAACGTCTCCCCAGAGACCCTCTATGCAGTGACACCAAAACTTCTCTTGGAGAGTGAGCTCTATATGTGCTTTTTTTTTTTTTAAGTCAGACTTGAGTTGGAATTTTACAAATGACTCTGGTTTTAAGTGAGGAAAGAAGGGAAAGCATGCCAGGCGGGAAGCATTAGGCATAGAAGGTGCTATATTCTGAATGTTTTTGTCGCCCAAAAATTCATATGTTGAAACCTAATCCACAATGTGATGGTATCTGAAAGTGGAGCCTTTGGGAGGTGATTAGGTCATGAGGGTGGAGCTCACATTAATGACACTAGCCCCTTTGCCTCTTCCACCATGTAAAAACATGTGTGTGAACCAGGAAGTAGGCATTCAGCAGACATTTAATCTGCTGGAGCCTTGATCTTGGACTTCTCAGCCTCCTGAACTATGAGAAATAAGTTTTTGTTTTTGATAAGCCACCCATCTATCATAACCTGCTTTAGTAGCCTAAATGGACTAAGACAGAAGGGAATCAAAGGCATAACAGTGGGAACGAATAGGGCAATTGTAAAGAAAAGAGACCAGAGGTGCTTGACTGGAGCAAAGGGTGAGTGTCCAGGAAGCAGGAGAAAGAAAATTATCTAAGTAGGATAAGGCCTTCAAAGCTGGATAAACATGGGGGTGCATTTCTTTTTTTCAGTCGGTGATATGGCAGCATTATTCACAATAGCCAAGATCTGGAAACAGCCCAAGTGTCCGTCAATGGACGAGTGGATTAAAAAGCTGTGGTACATATATACTATGGAATACTATGGGGCTATGAAAAAGAAGAAAATTAACTTTTGCGACAATATGGAGGGACCTAGAAGCTATTATGTTGAGTGAAATAAGCTAGGCAGAGAAAGAAAAATATCATATGACCTCACTCATTTGAGGAATCCAAGGAATAATGAGAACTGAGGAACAGAATGGGGAGACAGAGGAGGGATCAAAGGGACCAGAGGGAAAGAGGACAGAGGGAAAGGGGATGAGAGGATGGGATAAACCTGAAGGGAAGGGAGGAGGGCGCTGTAGGGAGGGGGGCAAGGGAGATGTTGAGGGGAATATGGGGGGGGATGCATTCGGGGTGACCCTAGTATCTATGTAAACATAATTAATTAAAATTTTAAAAATATATATATTTTTTAAAAAGCTGGATAAAGAAGGTTGGGCTTGTTGCAATGTGTAACAGAGAACTATTAGAATTTCTAAAACTAATATTGGCACATAAAAGTGTTTTTGAAAAAAAAAGATAACTAAAATAGAAAAGAATGGGTTCAGAATGCCAGCCAGGAATCTGTTGACAAATTCCTAGAATGAGTCTCCTTTTTTTTTAATGTTATTTCTTTAATTTTTGATACCTTTGCAACTGTTCAACTGAAATAGTTAACTGTATCTCATCCATTCAAATACGAAACAAAAATATTTGCATTGCAAATGACTTTGTATTTAAGAGGCCCTGAGGTTGTTTGTTTGTTTGTTTGTTTAATTGAATCTATTGGGATGACATTGGTTTGAAAACCATACAGGTTTCAAGTGCACAACTCAACCCACCACCGTCTGCCCACCTCATTGTGCACTGTTGCCCACCGAAAGCCAACAGGGTTTTTGCAGTTTAGATTTTTGGGGAACAGAGGTGTGGGGAACTGGCAGTAAGCTGACAGTCTGCCCATCCCCCCACCTCACTTGTTCTATAAAGTTGCTAAAAGCTATTTTTTCCCACACCTTCATGTTAGCTATGCTGCTGGATTGCTTATATTCGTCCTATCCCCCTGTCCCTTGGAAAGGCTTGAGGTCATTTCCTTTTTATCCTTTGTCTTGTGAAGTTAAGATGTTATGTATGGTGGGGGTTTTCTGCACTTGGTAGAATTCTTGGGATGCTTTGGAAATGTGACTTTGTTTTGATGATCTTTTTGATTTGCTAATGGCCTCACTTTGCCCTGTCAATAAAGCAGGTAGAGGGGTAGAGGATTGCTTTTTGCAAGCTATCTCTTAAATTGCAAAGAGACCTCCCGAGCCCATCCTTTTTCTCTTTAAGCCTATTTTTCTTAATTCCATGCCATTCCCACCCAGGACCTGGAATTATTAGCCGCGCTGGTTCATGGCAGTGCAACCTCTGCCCCTAAAGAAGTTTCTTTCTGTCCCCATTTTCCCCTCCTCTGTCCACTTCCACCTCACCCCCACCTTCCTTTCCCTCTGGTCATCACCACACTGTTGACTGTGTGTACGTGCTTTGTATATATGGTGACTCTACTCTTTTAATAGAAATTGGGGCCTGTGATTTGACAAGTATAGAAGTAAACACAGATCAACAAATTTGAATATTTGAATTGAGAACATCCCAGAAAATCTTTAGGTGTTATAAGTACTCCAGGCATGTGGCAATGAGGTGGTATGATTTCTTAACCCCTCCTTCTTTGTTGTAAAATGAGATCTCCTCAATCTTTTGGAAATTGGTCAGTTTGGTGGCAAGCAGGAAATTATTTAGCAACTGTTTCACCATGGTGAAATTTCATTCTTTCCTGGACCTATGTTTTAGTTTGATTTGTTGACAACCAATTCATCTCAACCAAGATGAAACAAATTATTCTGAATGTTAATAAACTACTTAGCTACCTACGTGAAGTTGAATTTCTCATAAGGTACCACACTCCCTATGTCATTCTTACTACACAGTTGGGTCTCATAGGTACCAGCCACATGAAAGATATTAATACTTCTCAGGAAGGATAATACAATGCCTCTGTGGGGAAATGTTTTTCACACACCCGCCATTTAACAATACAACTGTTGTATAACCTTAGCTCTATCAGCCCTGAGCTCCTTACTCACCTCCCCCTACCGTTACATTCCCAGCATGCAGTAACACCAGAGCTTCAGGAGGCTCAGCTCACATCTCCGGGAAAGTAATAACTTTCTAAGTTTTGAAGCAATAGAAGAAACTAGAAATAAAATGATCAATAATTTTATCATTAAAAGTCTAAAACTTATGCTAATCAACAACAACAAAACTAAACTGGAAAAAAAATACAACGGACTAAATAATATTTACAGTAATTAAACAAGCAAAGGACACAAATGAATATGACATAAACGGTTTGGATCAAATGTTAGATTCTTCTAATAATTAAGGAAATAATCATTAAAATAACAAGGCAACATTTTATCCCAATTTAATTACAAATTAGAATACCCAGGACTGCCTGACCTGTGGTGGCGCAGTGGACAAAGTGTCGGCCTGAAACACTGAGGTCGCCGGTTCAAAACCACGAGCTTGCCTGGTCAAGGCACATATGGGAGTTGATGCTTCCAGCTCCTCCCCCCTTCTCTCTCTCTGTCTCCCCTCTCTCTCTGGCTGTCTCTCCCTCTCCTCTCTAAAAAAAATAAAAAATAAAAAATAATAATAATAAATGATAACACTGTTTGATAAAAGAGTTAACATAATAAAGAACTATTAAAATGTTATGTCCTTTGATTCAGAAGTCCTATTTTCATGTATTTATTCTAAGAAAATAATTCAAAACTTTTTCCTAAACTTGCATAAGTATTTTCATGGTAATAGTTTAATACCAAGATAAAGCAAACAAACAAAATAACCTGGGTTATGTGACTAAAGGTTAGGAAAGGAAATGGTGACTAAAGAATGCTCCACCTAATTAATGGAACAAAAGAATTCTAAAACATAAAAATTAAAATAAGAACAGATTGATTTGAGGGTAGAGAGAATGTAAGAACATTTTTTTCTTTTATTAAAAGTTCCATTGATGTTGCTACAATGTTTGCATAGTAAGTTTTTATCATGGTACACAAGATAAAGACCATTACTTTTTTTTTCTTTCTGCTTTTGCCCTTTTCTGTGACATAGGCAATTCAAAACAATAATAAGTAACCCTCAGTTCACACTGTAAATGCTCTACATAAACACATTTCAAAACATGCTATCTATTAATTTATTCTCAGATTTTAAGTCTCCGACCAGCCAATTCAAATCTTCTGTGCCCATCGAGGCTCTTGACGTCTTTATTATCTGTCAGTTTATTTCATTTTGTTTTTGGAAATTATCACCCTGCAGTAGCCTATCTGTATTTTACTTCTAAGTACAATGAGAAAACCATCTGTCAAAAGCAGAGATGTTTTCTTGAATCAACACTTTACAACTTATCGTGTGTGTTTGTGTGTGTGTGTGGCAGAGACAGAGAGAGTCAGAGAAAGGGACAGACGGAAATGGACCTTGCTCAAACCAGTTGAGCCCGCGCTCAAGCTGGTGACCTCGGGATCTCGAACCTGGGTCCTCCACATCCCAGTTCGACGCTCTATCCACTGCGCCACCGCCTGGTCAGGCTACAACTTATCTTTTTTCAGAGTGAAGCTGACATTCTGAACTAAGAACTAAGCCCAAAGAACATGATACAGGTGAGAAGTTTTTCAAATGGACCCAATAAAATATAAAGCTGCTTGAAAATGCATTTCTTTCCAACCAAAAGTACTACACAATAATTTGTTTTGTAAATCATAGCCTAAAATTAGCTTAGAATTTCCCTAGGAAATGGTGCCATTTAAAACTGACCAGGTGGTGGCGCAATGGATAGAGCATCGACTGCGACACAGAGAACCAAAGTTCGAAACCTCAAGGTCTCTGGCTTGAGTGTAGGCTCATCCAGCTTGAGTGAGGGCTCACCAACTTGAGCACGGGGTCACTGGCTTGAGCATGGGATCATACACATGACCCCATGGTAGCTTTGCTGGCTTGAAGCCTAAGATCGCTGGCTTGAGCAAGGGATCACTTGCTCTGCTGGAGCCCCTGGGTCAAGGCATATATGTGAAAGCAATCAATGAACAACTAAGGAGACAAAGGAACCGCAACAAAGAATTGATGCTTCTCATCTCTCTCATTTACTGTCTGTCTGTCCCTATCTGTCCCTCTCTCTGTCTCTGTCACAAAAATAAATAAATAAACAAATAAATAAAATAAAACTAAATCATCTTTATCCTAATGGGATACATTCAACCAATCAGGAGAGGCAACATCATTTGAAAACTTCACAAAGTTAACAACAACAACAAAATATCTTTACAAGTCTTTTTATATATTTAATATTGAAAAGGTGCAGTAGAGCTAAGGTTTTTATATGAAAACACAAAAAGCATTTTGAGTTAGATTTTAAAGTGGCCTAAGTACTTCAGAATTACAGTTCTCTTACATACACTTTTAAAAACTCATGCATGACATAACATTTTTAAAATATATTTAGAACACAAAATGTTATTGGTTTCATTACCATTTCATAAAATACTATGAAAGTTACCACCAATTTTATCATATTACTGATTCATTTCCATCAAGTAAATGGCCTCTTGGTTATTTTAATTTTATTTTATTATTATTTGTGAGAGAGAAAAAGACAGGAAGGGAGAGAGATGAGAAGCACCAACTCTTAGTTGCGGCACTTTAGTTGTTCATTAATTGCTTTCTCTGTGGTGGCGCAGTGGACAAAGTGTCGGCCTGAAACACTGAGGTCGCCGGTTCAAAACCACGAGCTTGCCTGGTCAAGGCACATATGGGAGTTGATGCTTCCAGCTCCTCCCCCCTTCTCTCTCTCTGTCTCCCCTCTCTCTCTGGCTGTCTCTCCCTCTCCTCTCTAAAAAAAATAAAAAATAAAAAATAATAATAATAAATGATAACACTGTTTGATAAAAGAGTTAACATAATAAAGAACTATTAAAATGTTATGTCCTTTGATTCAGAAGTCCTATTTTCATGTATTTATTCTAAGAAAATAATTCAAAACTTTTTCCTAAACTTGCATAAGTATTTTCATGGTAATAGTTTAATACCAAGATAAAGCAAACAAACAAAATAACCTGGGTTATGTGACTAAAGGTTAGGAAAGGAAATGGTGACTAAAGAATGCTCCACCTAATTAATGGAACAAAAGAATTCTAAAACATAAAAATTAAAATAAGAACAGATTGATTTGAGGGTAGAGAGAATGTAAGAACATTTTTTTCTTTTATTAAAAGTTCCATTGATGTTGCTACAATGTTTGCATAGTAAGTTTTTATCATGGTACACAAGATAAAGACCATTACTTTTTTTTTCTTTCTGCTTTTGCCCTTTTCTGTGACATAGGCAATTCAAAACAATAATAAGTAACCCTCAGTTCACACTGTAAATGCTCTACATAAACACATTTCAAAACATGCTATCTATTAATTTATTCTCAGATTTTAAGTCTCCGACCAGCCAATTCAAATCTTCTGTGCCCATCGAGGCTCTTGACGTCTTTATTATCTGTCAGTTTATTTCATTTTGTTTTTGGAAATTATCACCCTGCAGTAGCCTATCTGTATTTTACTTCTAAGTACAATGAGAAAACCATCTGTCAAAAGCAGAGATGTTTTCTTGAATCAACACTTTACAACTTATCGTGTGTGTTTGTGTGTATGTGTGGCAGAGACAGAGAGAGTCAGAGAAAGGGACAGACGGAAATGGACCTTGCTCAAACCAGTTGAGCCCGCGCTCAAGCTGGTGACCTCGGGATCTCGAACCTGGGTCCTCCACATCCCAGTTCGACGCTCTATCCACTGCGCCACCGCCTGGTCAGGCTACAACTTATCTTTTTTCAGAGTGAAGCTGACATTCTGAACTAAGAACTAAGCCCAAAGAACATGATACAGGTGAGAAGTTTTTCAAATGGACCCAATAAAATATAAAGCTGCTTGAAAATGCATTTCTTTCCAACCAAAAGTACTACACAATAATTTGTTTTGTAAATCATAGCCTAAAATTAGCTTAGAATTTCCCTAGGAAATGGTGCCATTTAAAACTGACCAGGTGGTGGCGCAATGGATAGAGCATCGACTGCGACACAGAGAACCAAAGTTCGAAACCTCAAGGTCTCTGGCTTGAGTGTAGGCTCATCCAGCTTGAGTGAGGGCTCACCAACTTGAGCACGGGGTCACTGGCTTGAGCATGGGATCATACACATGACCCCATGGTAGCTTTGCTGGCTTGAAGCCTAAGATCGCTGGCTTGAGCAAGGGATCACTTGCTCTGCTGGAGCCCCTGGGTCAAGGCATATATGTGAAAGCAATCAATGAACAACTAAGGAGACAAAGGAACCGCAACAAAGAATTGATGCTTCTCATCTCTCTCATTTACTGTCTGTCTGTCCCTATCTGTCCCTCTCTCTGTCTCTGTCACAAAAATAAATAAATAAACAAATAAATAAAATAAAACTAAATCATCTTTATCCTAATGGGATACATTCAACCAATCAGGAGAGGCAACATCATTTGAAAACTTCACAAAGTTAACAACAACAACAAAATATCTTTACAAGTCTTTTTATATATTTAATATTGAAAAGGTGCAGTAGAGCTAAGGTTTTTATATGAAAACACAAAAAGCATTTTGAGTTAGATTTTAAAGTGGCCTAAGTACTTCAGAATTACAGTTCTCTTACATACACTTTTAAAAACTCATGCATGACATAACATTTTTAAAATATATTTAGAACACAAAATGTTATTGGTTTCATTACCATTTCATAAAATACTATGAAAGTTACCACCAATTTTATCATATTACTGATTCATTTCCATCAAGTAAATGGCCTCTTGGTTATTTTAATTTTATTTTATTATTATTTGTGAGAGAGAAAAAGACAGGAAGGGAGAGAGATGAGAAGCACCAACTCTTAGTTGCGGCACTTTAGTTGTTCATTAATTGCTTTCTCTGTGGTGGCGCAGTGGACAAAGTGTCGGCCTGAAACACTGAGGTCGCCGGTTCAAAACCACGAGCTTGCCTGGTCAAGGCACATATGGGAGTTGATGCTTCCAGCTCCTCCCCCCTTCTCTCTCTCTGTCTCCCCTCTCTCTCTGGCTGTCTCTCCCTCTCCTCTCTAAAAAAAATAAAAAATAAAAAATAATAATAATAAATGATAACACTGTTTGATAAAAGAGTTAACATAATAAAGAACTATTAAAATGTTATGTCCTTTGATTCAGAAGTCCTATTTTCATGTATTTATTCTAAGAAAATAATTCAAAACTTTTTCCTAAACTTGCATAAGTATTTTCATGGTAATAGTTTAATACCAAGATAAAGCAAACAAACAAAATAACCTGGGTTATGTGACTAAAGGTTAGGAAATGGTGACTAAAGAATGCTCCACCTAATTAATGGAACAAAAGAATTCTAAAACATAAAAATTAAAATAAGAACAGATTGATTTGAGGGTAGAGAGAATGTAAGAACATTTTTTTCTTTTATTAAAAGTTCCATTGATGTTGCTACAACATGCCTTGAAAAGGGTTGGGGGGGTCCAGCTGAGCCAGTGACCCCTTGCTCAAACCAATGACATTTGGGCTCAAGCCAGCGACCATGGGATCATGATGATGATTCCATGTTCAAGCCCGAAAACCCAAGAACAAGTTGGTGAGCCTGTGCTCAAGCCAGTGACCTTAGAGTTTTAAACCTGGGACTCTATCCACTGTACCACCACCAGTCAGGCTGGCCTGTTGGTTATTAAAAAGCTTTGTCTCTATTTCACAGGTACCATGTTTTCATGAGAGAACTTCCACTAGAGCAGTCCTCAATCTTTGCTATAATTAGAATCATCTGAGGCTCTTTAAAAATATATACGCTTTCACATAAAACCTTTTAATTCTTAAGAAGAGGGGTGTAGAATTAGCATCAAACTTTATAAAAGCTTCCTATGAGAGACTAATGATTATCCAGGACTGTGAATCACTTCAATAAAGTCATATTACTATTCTTTCTTGCCTCACTTAATCATCACCAAGTGAGAAATTTAGCTGACTTGTGAGTATTTGGAGTATAATACACATTGGTTCATGTTCTTCCACTGGGTGGAATTAAGGTTTTAAAAAACAATATGCTATTTCTTTACAAAGTTAAGCATATACTCAACTTCTGATGCAACAATCACATTCATAGGAATTTCCTCAAGAGTAGGCATAAGTCCACATAAACACTTGTAGACAAATGATTATAGCAGCTTTATTCATAATAGCCAAAAACTGGAATCAACTCAAATGCCCAGCAACTGGTTAATGGATAAACAAATGGTGATACATCCATGCAATGGAATAAAATTTAGCAATAAGAAACAAGCCACTGACATATGCAGCACATGGATGTTACATACAGTATGATTTCAATTAATATAGCATTCTAGAAGCAAAACAGAGGGACAGAAATCTGGCCGGGATTGCTAGGGTTTGGAAGTAAGAGAGCAAGGAGAGGAAATTGATGGCAAAGGCATAAAAGGGAGCCTCCTGGGGTGATGGAAATGTTCTGCATATTGGTTGTGATGGCAGTTACACAATTCTATATATTTGTCAAAACTCATTCAACTACATACTGAAAATGATAGTTTTCCCAGACAACATAAAGCTAAAGGAGTTCATCACCACCAATCAAGTATTACAAGAAATGTTAAAGGGTGTTCTTTAGGAAGGTGAAGGGAAAAACTATTTTAAAATATATAAATAATAAAATGGCAATAACTATATACCTATCAATAATTCATTTAAATGTAAATGGACTAAATGCTCTAATCAAAAGGTAGAAGGTGGCTAAACAGAGCAGAAAACATGACCCTCCCATACGCTTTCTACAAGAGGCCCAATTCAGATCAGAAGACTCACACAGACTATAAGTAAAAGGATGAAGAAGGATGTTTCAGGTAAATGGAAATTAAAAATGGGATAGCAAAAAATATGAAGAAGAGGCCATACTCTCTGACACATTTTGTAAGGCCAACATAACCCTGATACCAAAACCTGGCAAGGACAACAAAAAAATAGAAAACTACAGACCAATATCTCTGATAAATACAGATGCAAAAGTCCTAAACAAAACGTTACCAAATCAAATACAACAATACATTAGAAAAAATAATACATAACGATCAAGTAGATTCATTCCAGGAGCACAAGGATGGTTTAATATATGTAAATCGATCAACGTAATACACCACATCAACAAAACAAAGAACAAAAATCATATGGTCCTATCAATAGATGTAGAAAATGCATCCTATAAGATACAATATCCATTTATTTAAAACACTCGATAAAATGAGTATAAAAGGAAAGTATGTCAACATAATAAAGGTCATATATGACACCAGCAGCCAATAGCTTACTAAATGGTGAAAAACTGAAAGCTTTTCCTGTAAAGTCAGAAACAAGACAAGGATGCCCACTTGCTCCACTATTATTCAACATAGTGCTGGAAGTTCTAGCCAGAGCAATCAGGCAAGAGAAAGAAATAAAAGGCATCCATATTGGGAAAGAAGAAGTAAAGGTATCGCTCTTTGCAGATGACATGACCCTGTATATAGAAAACCCAAAAGACTCCACCAAAATGTAGTAGAAACAATAAACAAATACAGTAAAGTCAAGGATACAAAGTCAATATAAAAGTCTACTGCTTTTCTATATGCCAACAATAAAACTTCAGAAAATGAACTCGAAAAAACAATTCCTTTTACAATTGTTTTTTTTTTTTTTTTTAAGATTTTATTTATTTATTATAGAGAAGGGGGGGAGGAACAGGAAGCATCAACTCCCATATGTGCCTTGACCAGGCAAGCCCAGGGTTTTGAACCGGCAACCTCAGTATTTCCAGGTTGATGCTTTATCCACTGCGCCACCACAGGTCAGGCTCCTTTTACAATTGTAACAACAAAAACAAATACCTAGGAATAAACTTGACAAAGGATGTGAAAGAGCTGTATACTGAAAACTATAAAGCATTACTAAAAGAAATTGAAAAAAACACAATGAAATGGAAAAATATTCAATGTTCATGGATTGAAAGAATCAACATAGTTAAAATGGCCATATTACCCAAAGCAATATACAAATTTAATGCAATCCCCATTAAAATCCCAATGCCATTCTTTAAAGAAATAAAACAAAAAATTACAAGATTTGCATGGAACCTTAAAAGACCTCAAAGACCCAAAGCAATCCTGAGAAAAATGAATGAAGCTAAAGGTATCACATTACTTGATTTCAAATTATACTACAGAACCACGATAATCATAACAGAATGGTATTGGCAGGAAAAACAGACATACAAACCCATGGATCAGAATCAAGACCAGAGTATCAGAAAACAAACCACATGTATATGGGCGAGTAATCTTTGACAAAGGAGCCAAAAGTACAAAATGGGAAAAAAAAAAAACTTCTTCAATAAATGGTACTGGGAAAATTGAAAAGCCACATTCAAAAGAATGAAACTGCCTGACCAGGTGGTGGCGCAGTGGCTAGAGCGTCGGACTGGGATGCGGAAGGATCCAGGTTCGAGACCCCGAGGTCGCCAGCTTGAGCGCGGGCTCATCTGGCTTGAGTGCGGGCTCATCTGGCTTGAGTGAAGAGCTCACCAGCTTGGACCCAAGGCCGCTGGCTCCAGCAGGGGATTATTCGGTCTGCTGAAGGCCCACGGTCAAGGCACATGTGAGAAAGCAATCAATGAACAACTAAGAAGTCGCAACGCGCAACGAGAAACTGATGATTGATGCTTCTCATCTCTCTCCGTTCCTGCCTGTTTGATCCTATCTATCCCTCTCTCTGACTCTCTCTCTGTCCCTGTAAAAATAAAGAAATAAAAAAAAAATACAAAAGAATGAAACTTGGCTACAGTTTGTCCCCATGCACAAAAATTAATTCAAATAGATCAAAAACCTAAATATAAGATCTAAAACAATAAATTACACAAAAGAAAACATAAGTAATAAACTTATGGACGTTGGCCACAGAGAACATTTTATAAATTTGATTCCAAAAGCAAGGGAAGTAAAGGAAAAAATAAGTGAATAGGACTATATCAAACTAAAAAGCTTCTGCACAGCAAATAAACCAACAATAGCCAACCAAATGGGAGTTGATATTCACAGACAACAGCTCTGACAAGGGGTTAGTAGATAAAATATATAAAGAACTCACAAAGCTCAATAACAAACAAAGAAACAATCCAATTAAAAAATGTGAAGAAGGCCCTGGCCAGTTGGCTCAACAGTAGAGCATCTGCCCGGCATGTGGAAGTCCTAAGTTCAATTCCTGGCCAGGGCACACAGGAGAAGCACCCATCTGCTTCTCCACCCTTCCTCCTCTCCTTTTTCTGTGTCTCTCTCTTCCTCTCCAGCAGCAGGCTCCATTGGAGCAAAGTTGGCCCAGGCACTGAGGATGGCTCCATGGCCTCCACCTCAGGCGCTAGAATGGCTCCCGGTGCAATGGAACAATGGCCCAGATGGGCAGAACATTGCCCCCCTAGTGGGCATGCCAGGTGGATCCCGGTCTGTCTCTCTGCCTCCCCGCTTCTCACTTCAGAAAAATACAAAAAAAAAAAAAAATGAGAAGACCTGAACAGACACTTCTCTCATGAAGACAAACAACAAATAGATATATGAAAAGATGCTCAATATTAGAGAAATGCAAATCAAAACTACAATAAGATACCACCTCACACCTGTTAGATTGGCTGTTATCAACAAGACAGGTAATAACAAGTGTTGGAGAGGCTGTGGAGAAAAAGGAAACTTCATTCACTGCTGATTGGAAATGTACTCTGATACAGCCATTATGGAAGACAGTATAGCAGTTCCTCAAAATATGAAGAATAGAGCTACCATATGACCCAGCAATCCCTCTATTGGGTATCTATCCCAACAAATTCGAAAACATTGGTATACAAAGACACATGCAACCCTATGTTCACTTCAGCACTATTCACAGTGGGCAAGACATGGAAGCAAATAAAATGTCCTTCAATAAGGTCATTGAGCTAAAGCCTGCCAGGCTTACACACCTCTACTGTGAGGAAACAGGGACACTGGAAGGTGGGCTTCCCCCTCGCTCCTCTAAGGGAGGGTTCAGTCTCTTCCAGGCCTGCTCCAGCCACCTATGACCTAACCTTGCCCAGAATGCTGGGGTTTGCCACTGAAGGCTGAAGGTGCCCAGGGCCGTCGACCCCATCTACGACACTGTGGACGAGCCTAGGGTATTTCTTCCAAGAAGCAGGTAAACTGATCTCATTTGCACAAGGGCCACTTAACTATGTTTTGCCTGAATAGTCAGGTTCTTTATTCTTCCCTCAAAGATCTCTGTTGTGGGTGTTGATAGTCCTATTTTCTGCTGCTTTGCTTAATATATAGTGTTTCCTTTATTCCTCCTACCTCAATGCCCCACTCATATTTCAGGCTGGGACCTACTCTTAATTTAGAGCTCTCTTTCCTCCTTTTGCCAACTTGTATTATGAATTTACCTTTGCCACCCAGCTTAGTGTATCCCAAGGTTCTCTTTACCAGGCCACAGTCACAGAGCTCCAGGGAAAAGCAACCTGGTCTCAACTCTCCAGGCAGAGGAGAACAGAAGCTCCATATCCACGCATGCTGCAAATGGCTTTTTCCAGTCTACCTGAATCATTACCAGCTAGAAGCAGCGGTCATTGGGACTTGGACATGAGCTGCAAAGTATAGAATGGTGACAACAATTCCAGTGCCATACGGACTTTTCCTGTGGGGAACGTTCCTGGACTCCTGCTCCCTGTGACAGCTCCTAACAGACTGAACTGTGGTTGGGTTGCATTTTTCAGGGATTTGGCATGGTGAGGGGGCCAACTTGGACTTGGGGAACATGTTAAGGACACTACTCATTTATGGATTCTTGCTGTATTGGCCAAGAGTTTGCTTAAAGGCTTTTAATCACTGTAAAAAAAATAGAGGACTAGATGAAGAAGATGGGGCACATATACACCATGGTATATTATTCAGCTAGGAGAAATGATGACATTGGATCACTTATAGCGGAATGGTGGAGTCTTGGTAGCATTGTGCGGAGTGAAATAAGCGAATCAGAAAAAAACAGGAACTGCAGGATTCCATACATTAGTGGGACATAAAAGCGAGACTGAGAGGCATGAACAGGAGTGTGGTGGCTATGGGGGGTGGGGGGAGGGAAGGAGGGAGAGGGGGAGGGGAGGGGGAGGGGTACAGAGAGAACTGGATGGAGGGTGGCAGAGGACAATCTCTCTTTGGGTGATGGGTATGCAACATAACTAAATGACAAGATAACCTGGAAATGTTTTCTTTGAATGTATGTACCCTGATTTATTGATGTCATCCCATTAAAATAAAAATTTATTTATATATTAAAAAAAATAATAATAAAATAAATAAATAAATAAATAAATAAATAAATAAATAAAAAAAAAATGTCCTTCAATAGATGACTGGATAAAGAAGATGTGTTACATATATACTACAGAATACTACTCAGCCATAAGAAATGATGACATATTGCCATTTATGACAACATGGATGGAACTTGAGAACATTATACTAAGTAAAATAAGTAAATCAGAGAAAGCTAAGAACTATATGATTTCACACACAGGTGGGATATGAAAATGAGATTCATGGACATAGATAAATGTGAAGTGGTTACCAATAGATGCTAGTTGGATCATTCCCACTCCAGGTTCCTTGCTGGTACCACCCAAGTCTGCTATGGAAACCATCCTAGAGTATTTCCAGGGATCCACATCAAATTACAAAATTTCTCTGAAATTTCTTCAACACATACTTTCCAAGAGTAGGTCTAGACTTCTTTTTCCTTCACTTTTTTAAACTCCAAAATGATAAGGTTGAAAAGGGGGGAGAAATAAAGGCCATTCATAAGTCATAAAATACATAGGTAGAGAAAGAATGGAAAGTTCATTCAGCTATGACTAATCAAGAGCTATTTGCATCAGTTCCTCCTGCATTACCACAAGTCACTCCCCATTTTGCTCAGCCCTATTTTTATCACCCACACTCACACTTGAGGGCACTGATTAACAAATGTTCTTTTGTACATCAACCCAGCTGCCACCCACCAGCCCCCCAGCACCCACCCCCACACTCACCAACCTGAAATTGGTTCAGATAACTAAGCTTTTGGTATTTTCAACACTGAAGGTAAAGGAACTCACCATCCCCACATAAATTCTGTGAGATGTTTATAACTGTCTTGGTTTTACTGCTGAGGAAGATGGGGCCCCTTAAGGCCATCATTGGTATTTTGCCCAAAGTCACAGAGTTGATAGTGGTGGAGACAAGAGTGGACCCAGATCATGCTCAACGGTGCTCCAGGTGAAAGAAGCCTGCTGCAAACACAATGCTTCCCAAGCGGGTCCCCAATCAGTGTTGCAATATCTTCCTACCTCCTGTGGGATTAAAAACCAATGCACTTTTTGCCAGCTAATTAAATTAGGAATTGTCAGTCTAAATAGTAACAGCTATGAAATCACAGGTTCTGAACACCATCTATACTGCTCACAAAAATTAGGGAATATTTTATCATTTCATATTCATTTTGAAATATCCCCTAATTTTTGTGGACAGTATATTTTTTGTAGGATACATTTTTAAGTGTATCCATTTCCTAGGCTGCTGTAACAAAATACTACTACCTGGGTAAGCTAACGCAACAGAAATTGACTCTCGCACAGTTTAGGAGGCCAAAAGATCAAAACAAAGGTGTCAGAGGATCGATTCCTCCTGGAGGAGACAGTGCTTCACAACCCTTGCCTAGCTTCCTGATGTTCCTTGGCTTCTACACACACCATTCATTCCAATCTCTATCTCCATACTCACATGACCATTTCTTTTTCTCTCTATGTGCCTGTCGTCCAACTCTCCCTCTCCTTTCTCATATAATGACACTGGTCATTGGATTCAAGGCCCACCTAAAATTTAAGATTATTTCATCTCCAGATCTTTAACTAATTACATCTGCAAGGACCATATTTCCAAATAAGGCCACATTCTGAGGTTCTGGTTGGGGATGAATTTTGAGAGGGCCACTATTCAACCCACTACAACAAGTAAAGAATGATTACATTTTTTTGGAAAGCTTACCCATGCACCACCTAAAATCATCTCACATCCTGCTAGTCATTTGCAAACTATTCTCGGGAGACCCTGGTGTACACATCTAAAAGCTCCTGGGCACCTCTCCTAGTTCTGAAAGCAGCAGATTTTATAGTCAAGGTGGTTAGACTTCCATTACTGCACTTGGACCAATGTATGTTTTTGGTAAATCAAGACACTGGTCCCCTAGACAGAGTCAATTCTCTGGTTTTGAGAACTTAGAAAATGTTAATAATAGATTGTTTCAAGGACTAGTTCAAAAAGGTAGATGAACACGAGCTTATTGCATGATTCATCATTTTCTGAAATCAGTACCTGTGCAGATACAGGTCTCTGCAGGGTTGTAGTTTGGGGTTTATTCAGTCTTCTCACCAAAGGGACAGCCAAAGGACAGCGAAGTGGGTTTGCAATTAAACAGAAGCCATTAGGGAATGCTGGGCATTGTGAAACTCCATTTTGAGCACAAAGGCAGGATTCCAGAGAGCGCTACAAACAGGAACCCAGCACGAGCCCAAAATCTCAGTTCGAAGGAGGACGAAAGGAGAAAATTTCCTTCAATAGCCTTTATATCACCTAGACGTCCATGTGAATCACAGGTTGAAGAAACTTAAGTTCTTCCATTTGTGATAATATCCAGAGGACCTAACTCTTCTACATTCACAGACTTCCACTTTTTCTAAAAAGTATGCACTGGCTAGTGAAAATTAAAGTTCTCAGGGAAGACATTTCCTTGATCATTCTTCTTTTTAATTCAGATGCTTTTTTTTTTTGCTCCAAAATATTAAAAGTTACCATTTGCCAAAAACATAAGAGGGAAAATTGTCATGAGGGAAAATTGTCATAAGTGAAAAATTATCAGATGGAAAAATTAATAATTGCATGGGCTTGATGTAAAATACTATAAAAGATGCATGAGAACAGATGCTGTGCCTGGAAACACCCCAATAAGCACATTTCCATAAACACACTTGGGGCAGGCGCTTTCACATCCATACCTCCATGTTTATGCGGAGTTAAATAATTCAAGACGGTGCAACCGGCCTACAGAAATGTTACAAAACACTTTAAATAAATTGGGCTGTTGCTATGACAAATAACCTAAATGAAAGAAATGACAACAACAACAACAATAAGAAAGAAACACAGAAGAGGTGGGAAAGGGTTCAGAATTAAAACTTTTAGTATTTCTCGGCAAAAACTCAAAGTACAAGATGTTACTAACCCCATAACTGCATTTCCACCAACAAATATATCTTAAAGACCCAAACTTTTATGTGTAAATGATGGTTGGCTTTCAAATAGTATTTTTTATTTTATTTCAATTATGGTTTACATTCAGTAGTATTTTGTGTTTGTTTCAGGTGTACAGTACAGTGGTTAGACAATCATATACTTTTCAAAGTGGTCCCTGATATTTTTAGCACCCACCTGGCACCATACGTAGCTACTGCAAAATTATTGACTATATTCCCCACGCTGTACTTGACGTCCCTGTGACCTTGTTGTGACTACCAGTTTGTACTTCTCAAGCCCTTCACCTTTTTCACCCAGCCCCCACTTCAAACAGTGTCTGTCATTAGATGATTCAATGTCACCCAATACCATTGCCAACATATAGAGCTTTGTAAAACTTCTCTGCAGAATAACTTCAGAGACTGACTACTCCCCTCACCACAAAGTGTGTTCCTTTACTTTTTAATCATTCTTAGGTTTTCATGATGTGCTCTGACCAAAAGAACAGGAATACTTCGGAGGGTCAAGGATGAGCAACCCCAGATGAAAATGAATTGCTTTGCCAGATACATACACTTTTAACAGGAGACAGGCAGTTCTTTCAGGGAAGGAAATAGGGTTGGGGGCAGGGAGAAGGGCCTATTGGAGGAAAAGTTAAAGAATGGGAAAGAAACTGTGGTGCTATTTCCTCCACTCCCCTGAATTTCAGGAGGTCACAGCTGGTGTCAGGATACTGGAAGCTGTATGGAAACCCTGCAGGAAAGAAACCTGTTTCACTTGGTTTAACATCATTTCCCAAGTGGTCTTGGCTGAATATCTCCTTCATATAACAACTTTTAATATCCTAACTCTTCAGGATGTATTTGTCACCAAAAAAAAAAAAAAAAAAAGACTTTTCATCAGTCCCTCAGGCCTGACGCTCAGGGATATAAACCAATTGGTTTTAAAGGGTGGACCCAGAGCCCCAGAGTTGACAGAAATTTGTAGAATGGTTGAAATGTATGTAATTATAAAGTTTAGCAGCATAAAAGGCCTTGTAATTTGGGTTGCATTTAAAATTGCCCTGCCCATTATGCTTTATTCTTTCTTTCTTTCTTTCTTTCTTTCTTTCTTTCTTTCTTTACTTATTTATTTGACAGACAGAGAGAGAGGGACAGATAGGGACAGACAGACAGGAAGGGAGAAAGATGAGAAGCATCAATTCTTCACTACAGCACCTTAGTTGTTAGTTGTTCATTGATTGCTTTCTCATATATGCCTTGATGGGGGGGGGGGTGTTTGGTGGGGGGAAATTACAGCAGAATAAGGACCCCTTGCTCAAGCCAGCGACCTTGGGCTTCAAGCCTGTAACCCTGAGCTCAAGCCAGATGAGTTTACTACTCTCAAGCTGGCAATCTCGGGGTTTTGGATGGAGCTCTATTCACTGCGTCACCACCTGGTCAGGCCCATTATGCTTTACAGTTGTCCCTCGCCATCTCACAGTTCATTTTCACAGTCTCTCTGTATTGTGGATTTTTAAATTGTATATATCTAATTTTGCATCACAGATTTTTTGCTACTGTATATCACGGGATTTTGCGGTACACAGGTATTTTTATATATTTATTATTTAATTATTTTTTCAGTTAAATAAGCAAAATAAGTATGGGAAAGGTTAGTAACAGTGTGGGAAAGGTTTACAAGAGTGTGCAGAGTGTTCATAAAGCCTTAAAATATATATAAATAATATAATAAATATAAGGTTGCTACTTCGTGGGTTTTTGCCTATTGCAGGGGATTCTGGAAACTAACCGCCACGATAGATGAGGGACCACTGTATTTATCGTATTTTTCACTCCAGAAGATGCACTTTATCCCCCCAAAGTGGAGGGGAAAATGCCCGTGTGTCTGACAGAGCGAAAAACAAAGTATTTTATTAAATATTTTAACACACCGTTTGGTTCAAGAATATTTTTTTTTCTTATTTTCCTCCTTAAAACCTTAGGTGTGTCTTATGGTCAGGTGTGTCTTATGGAGCAAAAAATATAATATGTTAAGTGTGGTTTACTCACAAGCAAATAGAAATTTACTAGCTTGGTCCTGGCTGGTTGGCTCAGTGGTAGAGTGTCAGCCTGACGTGTAGAGGTCCTGGGTTCGATTCCTGGTCGGGGCACACAGGAGAGGCACCCTGCAGCCATGGTTGGAGCGAGTTGGCCCCAAGCACTGAGGATGGCTCCATGGCCTCCACTTCAGATGCTAAAGAAAGAGCTCCATTGCTGCTTGACCTGTGGTGGTGGTGCAGTGGGTAAAGCATTGACCTGGAATGCTGAGGTCGCCAGTTCAAGACCCTGGACTTGCCTGATCGAGGCACATATGGGAGTTGGATGCTTCCTGCTCCTCCCGCCCTTCTCTCTCTCTCTCTCTCTCTTTTTCTCTCTCTACCCTCTCTAAAATGAATAAAAATAAAAATCTTAAAAAAGAAAGAAAGAGTTCCATTGCTGAGCAATGGAACCACGCTCCAGATGGACAAAGTATCACCCCTAGTGGACTTGCCAGGTGGATCCCGGTCAGGGTTCATGTGAGAGTCTGTATCTACCTTCCCACCTCTCGCTGAAAAAAAAAAAAATTACTAGCTTAAGTCTAAGCATCAGAAACTGACTCTCTACTCCTGAACTATACAGAAATTATGAATTTCTTTTTTTTTTTCCAGTTTATGAGATGAGAATTGTTGAGAGGAGGAAAAAAAGATCTTCAACATTAGAAGAAAACAAAGACAGTGCCCTGGGGAGTCGAGGGAAGGGGGGACCCGCATGTCCTTCTAGTGAACTCTCCCATGCTGCTGTGCGTCTGATCCTTCCTGGCACAGTTCACTTCCCCTGCACCACAGCCTTTTACGAGGCTGGCCCCGCGGAAGGTTGTACTTAGGCAGGGAGCACGTGAGGAGAGTGATTTTGCATCACGCTGTGAGTCAGAGACTGGACAAGACTGGGATCCCCGACAGGCCCTTCCTCCCTCCCGGTCGTTCCTGGTGTCTTCTCCTTCCCCCGTGCCCTCCAGCCCATCGTGCAGTCTTCACTGGAACCTTGATCGCCAGCTCTGTGTGATCTTCCCCTTATCTCCAACCTCTTCTCTTCGGACCCTTCCACTTAATCTGTAAACATGCTCAACTGCTTCCCATCCTTTCAGAAAGAGAGAGACAGAGAAAAGAAAACCTTCTTGTACTGGATCCAATAGTGTCCCCCCCCAAAATTCATGCTACCTGGAACCCCAGAATGTAACCTTATTTGGAAATAGGATCCTTGAATATATAATTAATTTAATTAAGATGAGATCACACTGGATTAGGGTTGGCCCTAATTTAATGATTGCCTAATGATTGGTGTCCTTATAAAACAGAGACCCAAGGGAGACACACGGGGAGAATACCATGTGACGACAGAGGCAGAGATAGAGGGGCGAGTCCACAGGCAACCACCGGAAGCTAGGAAGAAGCAAGGGAAGAGTCCTGCCTAGAGCCTCCAGAGGGAGCATGGCCCTGCCAAGACCTTTTTCAGACTTTTTGCCTCCAGAACTATGCAAATAAACTTCTGTTGGTTTAAGTCGCCTAGTTTGTGGTCATTTGTTACGGAAGCCCTAGGAAACTAATACACTTCCCATTTTGTTACTTTTCTTTTTGCTCATCTAAATTTTCTAATTTTTCTCCAATAACCATGGATTATTTGGACAATAAAAACTTGCTCCTGGCCCTGGCCGGTTGGCTCAGTGGTAGAGTGGCAGCCTGGCGTGCAGGAGTCCCGTATTTGATTCCCAGCCAGGGCACACAGGAGAAGCACCCATATGCTTCTCCACCCCTCCCCCTCTCCTTCCTCTCTGTCTCTCTCTTCCCCTCTCACAGCCAAGGATCCATTGGAGCAAAGTTGGCCCGGGCGCTGAGAATGGCTCCATGGCCTCTGCCTCAGGCGCTAGAATGGCTCTGGTTGCAACAGAGCGACGCCCCAGGTGAGCAGAGCATCACCCCCTGGTGGCCATGCCGGGTGGATCCCGGTCGGGCGCATGCAGGAGTCTGTCTGACTGCCTCCCCATTTCCAGCTTCAGAAAAATACAAAAAAACAACAACAACAAAAAAAAAAACTCGCTCCTTCTCTTTCCAGTTGGGCCTCTTGAAAAGACTGTCTACATTCACTGTCAACTTACAGTCCCCCAAACCCTCCACCCACGCACGCATGCCAGTTTGGCTTCTTCCCCCAAAACCCCAAGGAAATTGCACCAGCAGAGGTCACCACTGGCCTCAATGATGCCAAATCCTCCAAACTATAACCTTTCTGATTGGCTCTCTCTGCCACATCTATCGAATACTTTTGCCTTCTTAGAAAGCTCTCCCACTAAAAGTGCACATCATGGAGTCATTTCAGCAATTAAAAACTATGGGTGAGCCTGACCAGGCAGTGGTGTAGTGGATAGAGCGTCGGACTGGGATGCAGAAGGACCCAGGTTCGAGACCCCGAGGTTGCCAGCTTGAGCATGGGTTCATCTGGCTTGAGCAAAAGGCTCACCAGCTTGGACCCAAGGTGTCTGGCTAGAGCAAGGGGTTTCTTGGTCTGCTGAAGGCCCATGGTCAGGGCACATATGGGAAAGCAATCAATGAACAGCTAAAATGTTGCAATGAAAAACTGATGATTGATGCTTCTCATCTCTCTTCGTTCCTGTCTTTCTATCCCTCTCTCTGACTCTGGCTCTGTAAAAAAAAAAAAAAAAAAAAACTATGGGTGAAACGCATAAACATCACAACAGACATGGATGGGCCTTCAAACAATGTTTGCTGAGAAAAGTAAGAAATGGAAAGAGCTCTCTGACATCTTATTTACACAAAACTAAATATACACACACAAAGTATTGGTACACATTTTTGAAATACATACAAATGCATTAGAATGGGAATGGGAGTGGAGATGAAGATGAAAAGGAAAGATAAGCAGAGCCACGCCTTTCATAGACCAACGAGCTGTTCATAGTGTGCCATGAATGAGCGTGTGGTCAGCTCAACCCTCTGTACCTGGGGCCACCTCCCCCCCTCCAAAAAAATAAACAGTCCCATTCCCTGGGTTTCTGTGATGCCACACTCACCCATTTCCTTTCCGTCTTTTTTCTTCCCATAAATATTGAGGTTCCCCAGAGTTTCTTCTGTCTTTGCTCAGTCTCCCTGGGGGATATTAAATTAAGCATGCAAATATCATCAAACTTTAAAATCTACATATATGTTTTATGCAATCTACCATGTATATTGTACTTAACACATAAGTGCTTAGCACAGATAGTGTTAGACATAAAATTGCAGATCAAGTTTTCATCCTGACTGCTTTGCCCTTGAATTTCTTTCCTTAGAACTTTAACAAGAGTGTTCAAAGTGCTGGGAAGTGGAATCCGTAAAAATCAGGAACCCTTTAGAATTTCCATTAATGAAAGGAAGATAGAATATTCAATAAACAATATTCATATCTCAAACCTTACACCAAAATAAATTCCAGATGTTTCAAGATTTCTCTCTCTCTTTTTTTTTAAGACTTTATTTATTCATTTTAGAGAGGAGAGAGAGATAGAAGGGGGGAGGGAGCAGGAAGCATCAATTCCCATATGTATCTTAACCAGGCAAGCCCAGGGTTTTGAATGAGAGACTTCAGTGTTCTAGGTCAATGCTTTATCCACTGCACCACCACAGGTCAGGCTCTTTCTTTTTCTTTTTTTATTTTTAAGTGAGAGGAGAGGAGATAGAGACAGACTCCCCCATGCGCCCCAACTGGGATCCACCCAGCAACCCAATCTAGGGCTGAAGCTCAAATCAACCGAGCTATGTTTAGTGCCTGGGGTTGATGCTAGGACCAACTTCTCTTGTGTGTCCTGACTGAGAATCAAACTAAGAGGTCCATACACCAGGCTGATACTCTATCCACTGAGCCAACTGGCCAGGTCCTACATATAGATTTTTATGTAAAAAAATGAAACCTGAAAGTATGAAAAGAAAAGATGGGAGAATTCTTTTATAATCTGGGAGTAGAGAAAGTCTTTCTGAGCATGATATAAAACACAGAAACTATAACAGGAAAGAAGCAAAATATACAGGAATTTTTAAAATTCTGCTTGTAAAAAATACCATAAACAAACTCAAAAGGCAAGAAAATCTGGAAGCAAGTATTTGCATTCCAAAAGTCAATAAGAAAAATACCAATAACATAGTTGAAAATAGGCAAAGGATATGTGTAGACAGTTCCCAGGAATGAATTTCAAATAGCTTTGAAACATAAGAAAATAAGCCCATCTTCTCCATAAGAGAAATGCAAATTAAAACTACCATATTGGCTGATAAAAATTTTGATAACACCATGTGGATGAAGGTTAGAGAAACAGATGTTCTCACATATTGCTGGTTGGAACGTAAACTGGCTCAAACCCTGTGGAGAATAATTTGACAGTATCTGTCAAAATCTAAAATGAATGTTTTGGCAGGCAACACTGGTTGTATATCCAAAACTATTCCCCCCCATATTCCTTGCTAACGGTTGCTTACGTGGCAACATGCCAAAGTTGAAGCAATGAG
Source organism: Saccopteryx bilineata (assembly GCF_036850765.1). Lineage (NCBI taxonomy): Eukaryota > Metazoa > Chordata > Mammalia > Chiroptera > Emballonuridae > Saccopteryx > Saccopteryx bilineata. Next base: position 100,497,712 of record NC_089490.1, read on the forward strand.
TTTATTTATTGATTCATTTGTATTTATTAAGCTTTTACCATGTACCAGGCACATTCTAGTATCTGCTGAGGATACAACAGTGAAGGAAGGAGACCACACCCCAGACTTCATGAGAATTCCATGCCAACTGGCTGAGACGCCAGAGCAAAATGGCAGCTGGAATATTTTCAAATAACAGATGACCATATAATTATCATAAAAATTGAGACACTTACGAGAGTGAATGGAGTGCTGTTAATAAAATACACTGGGACCCCAGGTGCTAACTGGCATCGTCACAGGCAAACTAGTAATGATGACAGCACCATTGTCTCAGTTGCTCTTCTAAACAATTCCCTTCCAGACCAATCTGGAAAAAAATTAGGACCCAGACTAGCTCTGGAGAAAGTACAGATGACATATAAATATGAAAGATACTCAACCTCTTTATAATGACAAAAATTGGAAAATTAAAATTAAATCAAAAACAGAGAAAATATGTGGTCAGAATACTTTCAAAAGATGTGTATCTTTGATGTGAAATTTTAATGCACTATATAATTTTCTGGGTATATCTCCAGAAAAAAAATTGATTCAAATGCTATTGTTGGCCCTGTCTGGTTGGCTCAGTGGAAGAGCATTGGCCCAGCGTGTGGATGTCCCAGGTTTGATTCCTGATCAGGGCACACAGGAGAAGCAACCATCTGCTTCTCCACTACTCCCCCTCCCACTTCTCTCTCTCTCTCTTTCTCTCTCTCTCTCTCTCTCTCTCTCTCTCTCTCTCTCTCTCTCTTTCCCTCCTACAGCCATGGCTCAATTGACTCTGGGCGCTGAGGATGGCTCTGTGGAGCCTTTGCCTCAGGCACTAAAAATAGCTTGGTTGCGAGCATGATCTCAGAGAGGCAGAGCATCTCAGTCCCAGATGGCAGTTGCTGGGTAAATCCTGTTCCAGGCGCATGTGGCAGTCTGTATCTCTGTCTCCCCTCCTCTCACTTGGAAAAAGAAGGGGAAAAAAATGTATTGTTAAATTAAAGAAAAACAGTATTATACTAAACAGATTTCAGTTTTTAAAAATAGCACTAAACACTAGAATACTAAAAACCAATATTGTAATCACTACCCATTGCCTTTTGCCAAATAGTCACCAGTCTCCTTGTGAACCAACAGTGGGTAAAGAAACACAGGGAAACCACCAACAGAGTGCTTTTGGGATGACTTTCTTACTGTTAAAGAGTAAATTCAAAAGCAATGTTTGCTGGAAGCGCCTGCTCCCTCACGCTCCAGTGCTGAAAGTGGCACGTGCCTGTACCTGCAGCGGCTATCTTGTAACCGTGAAGTGACATTCGTGAAAAAGAACTCAGGTGGTTAGGGGTTGCGGAGAAGAAGGGCCCAGGGGAAACAGAAGGAGAAACTTAGGGCTCTTGATGACTTTGAGGAGCTGCTGGACCAACCTGACGGAGAACTGTAGCTATGCGTCACAGGTGGGAGGAAGACTTTCTTCTGTATACCCTCTGGTACTTTTTAAATTTTATACCATGTGCATGTGTCACCTATGAAGAGTGGCAGGATGTGCCACCCCAAAATATATCATTTAGCATAACGATTATTTTAACCAAAAGACACTTGAAAAACAGCAGATGTGAGAATAGAATTCTGACCTCCTCTTTTTCTTCCAAGAAATAGAAAATAAAACTCCCATGTGAAAGGTGTCCGGCCTATACCAGAGGAAGGAAACATTCTTATCACCAGAGATAAAGTGTCAGGCCCAAAAGACCTTGTTAAAATAGCTCCTAGGCCTGACCTATGGTGGTGCAGTGGATAAAGCGTCGACCTGGAAATGCTGAGGTCGCTGGTTTGAAACCCTGGGCTTGCCTGGTCAAGGCACATATGGAAGTTGATGCTTCCAGCTCCTCCCCACCTTCTCTCTCTGTCTCTCTCTCTCCTCTCTCCCTCTCTGTCTCTCTCTCTCTCCCTTTCTCTGTCCTCTCTAAAATGAATAAATAAAATAGCTCCTAGCTCCCTTTAGCTTCCCCATATATTTTGGTTACTTTTCCACAATTGCCTTTCTTTGTTCAACCTAATACGTATAAAGGTATTGCCACCTCTTTGGGTCTTCATTTTTCTATGGGACTCCTGTGTACATGAAAAAAATATTTATGCTTTTCTCCTGTTAATATGTCTTGTCTTGTCAATTTAACTCTTTGGCCCAGTAAGAGTCTAAAAGGATGGAAATAAAGTTTTGCCTTTCCAACACCTTTTCAAATAAAATGGCAACGCCTGGTACCCTATCCATCCGTAAACATTTAAACAAAAAATATTCTTTGTATATATTGAGGGGATGTTTTTCATCAAATGTAATTTCAATAAAATAAAACACATGTGGTTTGATGAAAATGCAATTCAAAGAAGTAAACTATAGACATAAAGAACCTTCAGTATCAACTCTCACAATACATCGATAAAGTTCAAATGGCACAAACCATTATCAGTAAACAAGCTAAAGCCTAAGTAACCATACCCCTTCATCTAATTTGTCTTCAGTTAATCCATAGTATTGATTTATGTTGAAATCATAGGAGAAAATTTGTAATTTTAGAACCCAGAAATCTGTGCCAAATGCTTTGAGAATTGACTTTGGTTTTAATTTTTTTTCTGAAAAATTAGTACCACACCACTATAGTTTCAAAGGGTAAATCTACGAAGAGTGTTAGAGTGTGATTCCTTTCCCTAAACATCCAGAGACATTCTCGCCTCCAGGACTCACCGCGTGGGGAGAACGCTGTGTGGAAATGGCAGTGATCTCTGTGGGTTATGTCTGGTTATACCTCAATAGGACACCAGAGGGCGCACGGAGGGCCGGCACTTGTTTTTCTTTGAATCCAAAATCTAAGTCCGTGCTGAGAACAACAAAGGACTCGGAACACTGGGGCCGGGAGACAAAGAGACATGGAGGAGAAGTCTGCACGCCCTGCTTACTGGAGCTGAAATTGTTTGCTCATCCCACTTGCACCTCCGCGCCATAAGGAACTAGAAATAAACCACCTCAGCTACAAAATAATGAGATCTTCCACTAACAAGCAAAATCAAGAGTTGGAATAGATTACTACTCAGTAGTCACCATAGGTCTAGGGAAGGCTGTTTGTCACAGGTGTACATTTGAGCAATTTGCTAGCCTGATATTAGTAACCTTAAAAATATTTTTTGTTTGTTTTTCTGAGTTCAAGAATAAACTATGCACATAAGTAGAAAATTTAGAAAATACAGAAAAGCAAAAAGAACAGAGATCTTCAATATATGATCAGATAGAACTATTTTCAGTATCTTCCCATCTTTCTTTCCAGACTTCTTTCAGTATTTATAAATGCATAGAAAAATGGGCTCTGCATGCTCTTCCTTACTGGTTTTCTTCTCATTTATTGTATCATCTTCATTTTTATCAGTAAACTCTGATAACATAACCTTGCTAATCTCAAGTGAATCACTTTCAAATGTGCTACAGGCAGTTGTCAGACCAGAGGCATATATCTGAAGCAGGAATGTTTCTGTTGCTTTGCATTTAGAAGATGAAACAGGTAAAGACTAAAGAAGTAGAAACCCCACCCCAAATAAGCAGAACGACTTTGTCCTTTGCAGGAACATTTGCAGGAGCCTGAGGACTGACCCCAAAGATGCAGGGAAGAGCATGGATCACCAGGAAGGACACAACGGTCCTTCCAGCGCTTGCTTTAGTGCCAGTGCAGGTCAATCCGCACAGTTACTGATACAGACAGGCCAGTAGGTGGTCTGCAAGACATTAAAAAAAAAAAAAGGAAGTCAGGAACAGGAAGGTCACTGACTTTGAGGCCTGGGACCAATGTCAGCAGGTGGTTTCCTCAAAGTAGAGGAAGCTGAGACCAGCCCAGAGGCAGATAGCCACAGAGACAATGATGCAAGGTCTGATGCCCTGCAGCCACTGATGGACACCTAATCACTGAGCCTGCAAAGTCCCTTGCATTATTGCAACAAATAAAGGGAAGAGTGGTGATATTCTTGGCCCTGAAAACATGAGATATCACTGGAGCTCTCTGGGCCTTAGTGGCCTCTCCTGTATAATGAAAGGATCAGAAAGAGCTGCAAGGTCCCTGCCAGCTACTCAAAGCCTGTGATTTTGCACTCTCCCCAGCTGTGCAAGGTAATAACCTGTGAAGACATTTCCTGCTTCCTGCAACCCTATCCCACATGCAGCCCGTCTACTCGGTATTTCCAAATCTCCACATATTCTTTCACAAGTTCTGAGCCTTAGTTAGGGCTTCCCTTTTCCAGAAGTGCTGGAAAACCTTTCCCCCTCCACCTTTGTTGGGCAGATAAAATGTATTATGCTCACTTTGTTAAAGATGACGCTGCCATCATGTGGAGGCCGTCACCCAGGTGATATTAATGTGTGTTGGGGGCTGGCTGTGGGCAGGCAGGATCCTTGTAGCCTGGGGCTTGGTTTTAGGATTAAGCCTTTCCCACCCTTTTTGATGTGGGGTGGTACAATCCAATCATGCCTCAGAGAAGTGACTTTGTATTAGAGACTTCCCTATTTTGTATATTGGATTAAAGATTTGGATTTCTACACTATAAAATAGGGGCAGAACTGGAGCTTGCTCTCTTGGTTCCTGAGATTATCATTAGAGGAGAGAGCAGAGAGGAGAGCAGAGAAAGGCCACGTGGAGGAAGCCAGGAGAAGCAGCCAAGATGGCGGAGTGTTGAGTGAGAAGCCAGTTTATACAGAGTTTGTGCAGAGAGCAGGAAGGAGATGGGGAACAGAGGTGAATAAGTCTGGTGAGCTAGAAACCTTTGTTTCTAGGAAACTCGGATAAGTCAGTAGCTTTGTGAAAACTGAATGAGTGGGTTTTGGAGCCCAGTGTGTGTTTTTACTTGCCCACCGGGTGCAAGCTAGAATTAAAGATGATGGCCATCAGTTTTTGGCTCCTTTGTTTCTTTACCGACTGTCCGAATCCAGTGCGAACCTGCATGGGCCGGGCTGCTGTGATGGTGGCCCTGGCCACTAGCTTTACAACCTTCAAAGTTCTTCATCATCCTTTGAAGGCCCAGATGAAAAGTAAGTCTTTTTCAACCATCCCCAGCAGAACTAGTCTGTCTTTCTCTGTAGTCCAATAATATTTGGCACATACTTCATCAATTTCTACCTGTGTGACCTTTACCTTCCTGTGCCTCAGTTTCATCATCTGTAATAGGGGAGAATTATTACATAAAACTCATAGGATTATAAAAAGGATTCAACAGGCCTGACCAGGCAGTGGCGCAGTGGATAGAGCATCGGACTGGGATGCGAAAGACCCAGGTTCGAGACCCTGAGGTCACCAGCTTGAGCGTGGGCTCATCTGGTTTGAACAAAAATTCACCAGCTTGGACCCAAGGTCACTGGCTCAAGCAAGGGGTTACTCGGTCTGCTGAAGGCCCACAGTCAAGGCACGTATGAGAGAGCAATCAATGAACAACTAAGGGGTCGCAATGCACAATGAAAATTGATACTTCTCATCTCTCCATCCCTGTCTTTCCCTCACTCTGACTCTGTCTCTGTAAAAAAAAAAAAAAAAAAAAAAAAAGGATTCAACAGTTAACCTGTGTAAAGTACTTAAAACAGAGCTAATGCGTAGCTCTCAAAAAAAATGGGCTCTTGTAAAGCCAGTAGCCATGGCCACCATCAGAGCCACCTGGCCAATGCAGGTTCACATTTGATTCGGACAGATGGTAATGAAACAATAGAGCCAAGAACTGGTGGGCCATTATCTTTATCCTAGCTTGAACCCGGTGGGCGAGAAATATACACAGTGGGAAAACACTTCCCTTTCCATTCAGGGCTCCCAAAGTCACTGACTCATCCGAGTTTCCTAGAATCAAAGATTTCTACCTCACCAGCCTTATTCACCTCTGTTTCCCATCACCTCTGCTCAATTTTATAGTATAGAAATCAACACCTTTAATCCAATATACAAACAAGGAAGTCTCTGATACAAAGTCACTTATCAGAGGCATAGTGGGATTCCTCATAAGAGTGCACCATCCCCTATCATGCAACAGTCAAGGGGGTGGGGAAAAACTTAGTTTTAATACTGAGCCCTAGGCTATAAGGACCCTGTCTGCTTACAGCCTGTCCCCCACACCCAATGCAAACTGTAAGCAAGCAAACATATATGTCATATTTACAAACTTATTTGACCAACAGCTTTCAAAAAACATGGGCTCTGCCTTTACCATAGCACTTAACAAATCAAATTAAAACAATCAATTAAAGGTCCACCTCCACCATGAAATCTGAGTTCCTTGAGGGCAGCAAGTGAGTTTTACTCATATCTTTGTCCCCAATGCCTAGCTTAATGCCTGGCACAAAGATAAATCATTTTGGTTTTGGGGGGTTTGTGTTTTTTGTATTTTTTTGAATGAGAGAGACAGGAAAGGAGAGGTAGAGAAAGAGGAAGGGAGAGAGTGAGAAGCATCAATTCAGAGTTGCTTCATCAATTGCTTCTCTTATGTGCCTTAATTGTGGACTGAGCCGGCAAACCCTTCCTCAAGCCAGCAACCTTGAGATCATGTTGATGATTCCATGCTCAAGCTGGCAACCTCAGGGCTTTGAATTCAGGACTTCAGCATCTCAGGTTGAGGCTTTATCTATTGTACCACCACCGCTCAGGCTGTTTATTTTTAATGAGAAGAGAAAAAAAAAAAAGAGTAAAGTGTTGATTGAAGTGGAGGGGGATAGACTTTGCCTCTCAATTTTAATTTTGAGTTACTATTTAAATAAATTCTGGAAATAGTGAAGTATGAGCATCTTCAATATATTTTTCCCCCTTACTAATCCAAACATGTACTCTTCTTGGTCTGTAGGCCTGTCTCACAAGCCTAAATTATATGTATTCACTTTTGAATTTCGATATTTATGAATGTTTCATCCCCATATTTGCATTGATTTTAATGAATGTAAATGATGTTTCTGGCCCTGGCCGGTTGGCTCAGTGGTAGAGCGTCGGCCTAGCGTGCGGAGGACCTGGGTTCGATTCCCGGCCAGGGCACACAGGAGAAGCGCCCATTTGCTTCTCCACCCCTCCGCCGCGCTTTCCTCTCTGTCTCTCTCTTCCCCTCCCGCAGCCAAGGCTCCATTGGAGCAAAGATGGCCCGGGCACTGGGGATGGCTCTGTGGCCGCTGCCTCAGGCGCTAGAGTAGCTCTGGTCGCAACATGGCGACGCCCCAGAGGGGCAGAGCATCGCCCCCTGGTGGGCAGAGCGTCGCCCCATGGTGGGCGTGCCGGGTGGATCCCGGTCGGGCGCATACGGGAGTCTGTCTGACTGTCTCTCCCCGTTTCCAGCTTCAGAAAAATGGAAAGAAAAAAAAAAAAAAAAAGTAAATAGTTCAGAGAAAAAAAAAATAATAATAATGTTTCTGTGAATAAATTATTATAAAATCCAAAACATCCTAGGAACAAGTTAGGTGTCTTTTTAAATTATGGGGCAAGGCCCTGGCCGGTTGGCTCAGCGGTAGAGCGTCGGCCTAGCGTGCGGAGGACCCGGGTTCGATTCCCGGCCAGGGCACACAGGAGAAGCGCCCATTTGCTTCTCCACCCCTCCGCCGCGCTTTCCTCTCTGTCTCTCTCTTCCCCTCCCGCAGCCAAGGCTCCATTGGAGCAAAGATAGCCCGGGCGCTGGGGATGGCTCTGTGGCCTCTGCCTCAGGCGCTAGAGTGGCTCTGGTCGCAACATGGCGACGCCCAGGATGGGCAGAGCGTCGCCCCCTGGTGGGCAGAGCGTCGCCCCTGGTGGGCGTGCCGGGTGGATCCCGGTCGGGCGCATGCGGGAGTCTGTCTGACTGTCTCTCCCTGTTTCCAGCTTCAGAAAAATGGAAAAAAAATAAATAAATAAATAAATTATGGGGCAGGAGGGGAGGAAAGAAAGAAGGTTGTGTAGTGAGCTGGACCAAGTTCATGTTTACATTATGTTGAAAGGTTGGGTTGAGGAGGGAAGAATAATAGAGAAAAAAGGGAAGAAACACAAGAAATTAGGTTACATACACTCTGATTTTAAAAATTAATTATTTAAAAGAGTGATAAGACTTCTTTAAGAGAGTGATAAGACAAGACACAGCTTGGAAGAACATACACCTCCCAAGATATATATGAGTTGAGATATTACTACAAGATATGTATCAGATATAATTTGGAACACATATCTGATTTAAAAGACTAGTGATTACAATATATAAAGAATTTTCAAAACTCAATAATAAGAAAACAACTCAATTTTAAAATGGGCAAAAGATCTGGATATTTAAATAAATCCATGAAAAGATGCTCAACATCATTAATCATTATGGAAAAGCATATTAAATCCAGAGTGAAATCCCACTACACATCCATTAGAATAGCTTCAATTAAAAAAATGGATAGCACAATACCAAGTGCTAGAAAAAAATTGGAACAACCAGAAGTTTCATGTATTGTTGATGGGAATTCAAAATCTATAGCCACTTAGGAAAAATGTGGCAGTTTCTTATAAAGGTAAACATACATTTACCCTAAGACCCAGCAGTTCCACTCCTAAGTATTGACCCAAGAGAAATGAAGATATATGTCCACACACAAGCCTGTACACTAATGTTTATAATAGCTGAAAACTGAAAACACCCCAAATGTCCATCAGCGACAGAATGGATAAACAAACATCCACACAATAGAACACTAATCAGCAGGGTTTTTTTCTTGTTTTTTTTCTTTTTTCTTTTCTTTTTTTTTTTTTTTTTTTTTTTTGCATCTTTCTGAAGCTGGAAACGGGGAGAGACAGTCAGACAGACTCCCGCATGCGCCCGACCAGGATCCACCCGGCACGCCCACCAGGGGCAGCGCTCTGCCCACCTGGGGGCGATGCTCTGCCGCGACCAGAGCCACTCTAGCACCTGGGGCAGAGGCCAAGGAGCCATCCCCAGCGCCCGGGCCATCTTTGCTCCAATGGAGCCTCGGCTGCAGGAGGGGAAGAGAGAGACAGAGAGGAAGGAGAGGGGGAGGGGTGGAGAAGCAAATGGGTGCCTCTCCTATGTGCCCTGGCCGGGAATCGAACCCGGGTCCCCTGCACACCAGGCCAACGCTCTACCATTGAGCCAACTGACCAGGGCCTAATCAGCAATTTAAAAGAAAAAAATAACTAATGATACGTACAACAACGTGAATGCCTCTCAAAAGCATTAGGCTAACTGATAGCAGCCCTATTCAAAAGTGTGGAACCTACATACTACACTGTACGGTTCCATTCATAGGACATGCTGGACATGGAACTAAAATCAGTGTTTGCCCGGGCCTGGAGCGGGACATTGACTGGAAAAGAGGAAACAGTGTGATGAATGGGATAGGGTGATGGAGATAGTTTGAAACGATCAAAATTCATATAACTAAACCTAAAAAAAAAAAAAGTGAGTTTTACTGAATATAAATTATACCTCAATAAACCCTAAAAATAATAAATAAATTTTAGAAGTAGTAATAAGAGGCCAAAACCAAGTTCTTTTTTTTTTCTTCTTTTCCAAGTGAGAGTAAGGGAGATAAAGAGACAAACTCCAGCTTGCTCCCTGACTGGGATCCACCCAGGAAGCCCCCTATCAGGTGATGCTCTGCCCCTCTGGGGCCATTGCTCTGTTGCTTGGCAACTGAGCTATTTTAGTGACTGAGGCAGGCCATGGAGGCATCCTCAGCACCTGGGCCAATACACTAGAACCAATCAAGCCATCGCTGCAGGAAGGGAAGAGAGAGAGAGAAGGGGATGAGGGAGGGGTGGAGAAGCAGGTCACTTCTTTTCTGTGCCCTGGCCAGGAATCAAACCCAGGACGTCCACATGCCAGGTCAATATGCTACCACTGAGCCAACCAGCCAAGGCCCAAAACAAAGTTCTTAACATAGCCTGACGGGAAACCTGCATTTTTCCACTCCCATGGGCCTTTCAGCCTCATCTCTCCCATCATGCTCCTCACTCTTCCCTAGTCACTTCAGTCTTTTATCCCTCTGCTCATCACAAACCTCAGTTCCTGTAACCTTTGCACATCCAGTTTCATCAACCCAGAAAACTCTTTCCTCATCTTCTTGGTAACTGTTACAGTTGCAATTTTACTTTTGTTGTTGTTGTTGATTTTCTTTTAGTGATATAGTGTCTACTCCACTAAATGAGAGCTCATTGAGATTAGGGTCTATCTTTGTTACTGTATCTCCAGCTCCCAGCACTATACTTAACCTACACAACCAGTACTAAACCATTGCACTCACCTGCTTACTCAATGTCTGAACCGTAACACATTCCAAACTGAAATGCTAATCATTCCTGGAAATATTGCTCTACATGCAGAGCTGCCACACTGCACAATTCCATTCATAGAATGGCACCCTGCTTCCTCCCTAGTTGAGCCCTTCACATGGACTATCAGATTGGATGGTGTCCCCTGAAGTTGTGCATTATTATTTTCTACTTCATGTGATGGCAATTCGATCCCTACAATGGCTCAGGTCAAAATTTTTAGAAGCATCTTTGATTCCTCTTTTACTCATCCCTCACATTCACTATGTCAGAAAATTCCAGCCTGACCAGGCAGAGGCACAGTGGATAGAATGTCGCCTGGGACACAGAAGTCCCAGGTTTGAAACACTGGGGTCGCCGAGTTGAGTGCAGGCTCATCAAACTTGAGTGCAGTCACTGGCTTGAGTATGGGATCATAGACATGACCCCATGGTCGCTAGCTTGAGCCCAAAGGTCACTGGCTTAAGCCCAAAGGTCACTGGCTTGAAGCCCAAGGTTGCTGACTTGAGCAAGGGGTCACTTGCTCTACTGTACCCTCCCACCCATACTTAAGGCACATATGAGAAAGAAACCAATGAATAACGAAGGTGCTGCAACAAAGAATTGACGCTTCTCAACTCTCTCCCTGCTTGCCTGTCTGTTCCTATCTGTCTCTGTCTCTGTCACACACAAAAATAAGTAAAAAGAAAATTCCATTAGCTCTACCCTCAAAATATATCATCAGCACCTCTGACATTCTCCACCACACACACTTTAGACTGGACCGCCATCATCTCCCATGTAGATATTGCAGTGGACCTCTTTCGTCTCCCTGCTTCTGCTCTGGCCCCCTACAGTCTACTCTTAACCAAGAGTCAAAAACCCTTCAAAACACGTATCAGACCATGTCACTTCTTTGTTCAAAATTCTATAGTAGCTCCCTCTTTCCTCTCAGAATAAAAGCCAAAGTCTTTTAGGCGCACCTCTAAGGCAGTGGTTCTCAAAGTGTGCGCCAGGGTGCAGTGGTGCACCCTAGAAGATTTCCAGGTGCACCCTATGGTATTCCAGAGAAATATGTGCCTATTGGAGACCAAAAAATCAACAGGGTTTTTGGAGTTTAGATATTTGGGGGACAGAAGTGTGAGGAATTGGCTGGAAGCTGACAGTCCGCCCAAGCTCCCACCTCACTTGCCTGATTAGGTTGCAAAAGGCTGTCAAGCTGTGGTGCTGGATTGTTTACACTACCCCCCATGTTCCCCGGAAAGACTGGAGGCAAGTTGCTTCTATCCTTTGTTTGGTGTCAAGTTAAGATGATATGTATGGTGGGGGTTTTCTGCACTCAACACAATTAAGAGTAAAAAGAGAGGAATTCTTCAATGTATTGATGAGGAAATGAGAGTTTGCCTTTCAAATATATGCCCAAACATTGAAGAAATCGCTAGGAGACATCAGGCTCATGTTCTCATAAACACAAGAATGAAAAAACTTAACACATTTGCGCTAGGACCTGCCGAATTTACTAAATCTTACTAAGAATGTATCTATATATATAAAAAGAAAACTTTTTTGTCAGTTTTTTATTTTTTAACTTCTCTTTTTAATGAATTCTAAAAAGCATAACTCAAAAAATGTAACATAAAAATGTTTTTTAATGTCAGAATTTAATTTTGTCATATTTATTTCATTTATTTACCATAAAAGCACGCTTGGACTTTATTTTTTTTTCTTTAATATTTTACTTAATTATTATAACATATTTCTCAGAAATTTGTATATAGTGCGCCTACAATTATTTGTAGGATTTTAAATGCATCCTGATTTCAAAAAGTTTGAGAATCCCTGGGGGCCTTACAGGCCTCCCACACAGCTGTACAGCTCCATGCCTCCCTTCCTTCGGGTCTCCTCACTCCTCCCACGCAGCTGTACAGCTCCATGCCTCCCTTCCTTCGGGTCTCCTCACGCCTCCCACGCAGCTGTACAGCTCCATGCCTCCCTTCCTTCGGGTCTCCTCACGCCTCCCACGCAGCTGTACAGCTCCATGCCTCCCTTCCTTCGGGTCTCCTCACGCCTCCCACGCAGCTGTACAGCTCCATGCCTCCCTTCCTTCGGGTCTCCTCACGCCTCCCACGCAGCTGTACAGCTCCATGCCTCCCTTCCTTCGGGTCTCCTCACGCCTCCCACGCAGCTGTACAGCTCCATGCCTCCCTTCCTTCGGGTCTCCTCACGCCTCCCACGCAGCTGTACAGCTCCATGCCTCCCTTCCTTCGGGTCTCCTCACTCCTCCCGCGCAGCTGTACAGCTCCATGCTTCCCTTCCTTCAGGTCTCTTCAAATGTTGCCTTCTTAAAATGGGTCCTACTTTGAACATTCTGCTTAACTTGCCACTCTCCAAATCCCCTTAGCGTGCCATTTCTTTCCATGTCCTCTCTTGTCACCATCTAACATATTTATTATCCCATTGTTTATTGTCTATCTTCCTTCTGTTAGAATATAAGCTCCACTAGAACAAAATTCATCCATTAAAACCGCCCATACATCTAAAACAATGTCTGGCATATTGTAGGCTCAACAGTGAAACGAACAACTTTAGTGCCTGCTACATATTAAAGATTAATAAATATTAATGCAGGAACAAGTATAACATATGTGTTGATACTAGTAATAAAGTTTTTCTCTTCATAACACATATATATGTGTATGTGGCTTGAGTGATTCCTGGCCTCTAATTCCTACCTGTATGAATCTACCCAAAATTCTCTTTATCCACCAATAAAAATAGTAATAAAAAAAAACACTTGTCCTATTGACCTCAAAGGGCTGTTGAGGAAATGAAATGAATAGAAATGGTTTTGCAAGCTGTGATAAGCTATACAAACGGTTATGTAGGTGGAGCAAGATTTGAAACATTCAACAATATCAATTGCCATCATGCTATTTACTTCCAAAGAGAGTTCTGTGCTCTCTGCAGTGCCAGTCAGATTTTAACCTTTACTTTCTCCCAGTGCTGACAGTAAGGAATCTCTCATCTCCCTCACCCTGTTCGGGTTAATAACTCATTTCCTTTCCATTTTAGGAAGACAGACAGCAGGTGCTGAGTTTCCTGATCCATGATCTCTGCTGACTCAGACTGCTTCTTCACTTCCCTAGGTAGGAATGAAAACCAGAGAAAACACATGTATGAACAATGATAATAGCTTTACCAGAGCTTAGGTGGAAAGGATGGTGTCTCTTCTGAAGGGACAAAGATGGAGCGAAGTCTCTTCTACTCAAGCGTGGAACTTGGGGGTGCCCAGAGGCAGCGGGGCAGGAGCGGGGGCATTCAAAGTCATGGGACACACAGGCAGTGTAGGAGACCCAGGTTCCCACTGCCCTGGCTTTGACAGCAGAGAAACCTGGGGCAAGTCCCTTTCTGTCTCTTCAATCTTACCAGGAAAAGAACATCGTCATAGTTATTACAGTGTCCTTTGGAACTCACGAGTTATTGGAGGGTCAGAAGTAAAAAGCGACTCCAAGATACTGAATTTTATTGAGGCTTTTAGTGTATATAAGAGTGAAAATACGCCAAAGCAGGCCTCAAAAATTGCCTTATTTTTTTAATTGCCTTATTTTAATATCAGCATTAAAAAAATATTTGAAGGAAAATACCATGTAACCTATGATCTATAAAAATATATTAATTCATAGTACACTACAAGGGGTGGGTTGCTTAGGGCACAAGTTTTCCTATCACGGAAACTTTCAATCATCTCAGTTTGTGACTCTGAATTTATTTATTTAGAGATATCAAAAGTTTATACTTATGTGAGTCCCTGCTGATCCCCCTGACAAGAGGCTTGCTACTGTTTATGAAAAGGCCCAGGATGATACAAATTATTCTATTAGTTCATTTTTTCTAACCCTACGTTTAATCAATGGAATATTCTTGTGTTAAATTATTTTACTGTATCATTATTTAACAACTTACGTGTTTATTTGTCATTCTCAAGTAACTGTAGACATCTCAGGAAAGAGACGGAAATACAGGAAAAATCGACTAAAATTTCATTTGGCTTCAGCTGTTCAAATACGTGAGCCCCTTTGTGTCACAAAAGCTTACAAATTGTTTGAAGAGGCGCTATACCGTGGGACAACCCGCGCAGCTCCGGACATCTGGCAACCAGAAGATATCCTTGAACTTCGACTTCAGAATGAAAATGTAAATTTGTGCAAGTAAAGCTCGGCTTCAATTCTCCCGCCAGAAGCCTAAATTATCCGAAAAACATAGAGAGCCCGGGAAATTATTTCAACAATACACCACCTCTAAAATTGGAAGCGCATTTTGTTTCATTTATTCTAAACCATTTGCTAACTCTTTTCACCGAAGAGTCCAAGGTACCGAGAGAGAACAATTTGCAGATCAGAGAATCAAGTGTCTGAGTTTCCACTCTTCCGGGTGGCAGGCAGAAGGGGAGATAATGAGGAAGGGACGAATAAGAAAACTGGGAAGGGGGGGAGGGGAGGCAGAGAAACCTTTCTTTTCTTTGAAGAGGCACTTTCTTTTCTTTGAAGAGGCACTAGTGTCAACGGCTGACACCAGCTCCTCGTTAGTATAGTGGTTAGTATCCCCGCCTGTCACGCGGGAGACCGGGGTTCAATTCCCCGACGGGGAGGTTGTTCCTTTTACTTAACAGCTCTCTATTTTTTTCGTTGTAATTCAACTGAGTGACATTGCTGACAAATACAATATACTAATTTTTGTATGTGTCTTTTCAAAAGGACTTTCGATCTTAAAGCTCACCACGAAATAAGTGCCTACATTGAGAGTCATCGCTTTAAATTTTTGACGGAACGAGAAGCGAGGGAGGAAGAACACATTCGCAGGGCCCCCGGGCTGGTTTCCAGCTACTGGCTGGCAAAGGCCTGCGCGTGCGCAGTGGCGCCCCGCCAAATTCCAACTAGAAGGAGGTCACGAACTCAGCGCTACGAACCTGTAGGGGGAGGGGAGAGAGGGTGGAGTCTCCGCCCCTAAAGCGGAGAGTAAGAAACGGAAATCGCTCGCTGAAGAAGAGGAAGGACGGATTTCCTCCGAACGTGGGGACTGGACTGAACGGAAACTCCGTTCTCTGGCCTCTGTTAGTTCCTTCCCAACGTAGGTAGAGGGCTAGCTGTCAGGACAATCTTGGTGGTGAAGGTGTCAATCTCCACCTCCGACCTATACTTTGTGAAGAGAGGCCAGGAAAGAATAGAAGGGAAAGTGAAAGTACCCGGAAAAGACGCCATGTTACTGGAGTCCTAAGAAACTGCGCGAGCCTTAACCCAGCAGGACCTCGTGGCGCAACGGTAGCGCGTCTGACTCCAGATCAGAAGGCTGCGTGTTCGAATCACGTCGGGGTCATGGCACTTTTTTTTTTCTCCCCGCCCCCAACAACCACTAGCTTCTTATAAACCTAGGGTACTCCCGCCATTTTTTAAAACTATCGTTAGTTAGAATTAAACCTTCGTCATTCAAATGTTATCCTAGTGATCCTTAATCTGTAAAAAGACAAGGCTCACTGCACATCGCAGAGCCTTAAAGCTGATGTTTTTTGTACTGTTTCACTTTGCAAGGTTAGTTTTCTGTAACAACGTGCAGAATGCATAAAAATAAGGACTTTTATTGTACATTAATGGGCAAATCAGTCCATTTTGGTCCTATACCGGATATGTACAATATACTGTGCAAAATGTTTTTCTAAAAATGGTTTTAGACCGGTAATGCTTTTTGAAAGCAAGAAAAAATTAGTATAATTTCTAATTTTGAGTATTATAATAGTTTACATTTTGTAGTCGGTGTGTCAGGCACTGTAAACAACCTTACAACATGTGATTAATATCCCACTTTTACAGATGAAACTGTGGCACGCAGCGGAATAGTGACCTACCAAGGGTCACCCAAGATTATAATTCAGGTGACTGATTCCAGAGCCCCCTTTTTACTGAAGGTTTTATAATAAAGGTGGAAATAAACTGTTGAAAAAACATGCTAGAAGTTGTTGGACTTCAGTGAGATACCAATTCACCATCTATGTTTTCACTATTTCATGCGAGTAGTGACAAGTCAGATAACCACTTTAAATTACTGTATTAATCTTTTTAATAGCAGGGAGCATAGCTTACTCATTCGCCTTTGTACGCTAATACAACATAGTTCCTTACAGGCATGTGTCAACTATTTGTTGTACAAAAATTGAATAGCAAGACTGTGAGAAGTTAATACTTTAGTTTTTTATTTGATATGTTCTCTTAAAGTCCATGAGTTTTTCTATTTAGTGTTTTGTAAATATCAAACATTAATTGCTAAGGATTCAATTTAATATAGCAGTATAGTTAGACCCTGTATTTTCACTTTGTGTACTTTGTTCTTCCTTCCCTTATTTGGTTGGATTGAGATGAGGTGATCCATTTCAACAAATACTTATGGCCCACAAAGTATGATGAGCCTGATACTGTGCTAAAGCACCGAGGAAAAAGATGCACTGAGCAAAAATGGGTCTCTGGGTTTTTTTTGAGCAACAGGAAACAGATATTTTAAGTAACCAAATGCATTGGGTAAGTGTCATGAAAGTAGCATGAACAGGGTAGTGTGACGGTGCTAAAATACAGACACTAACTCTGCTGTGGATAGTTCAAGAAGGCCTCATTAAGCAGGATCTTGAAAAATAATGAAAAATTTGCTATGTGATTTTTAAAGCATTTGTTTAACCAATGGACATATTTGAATGCCTTCCATGAGTCAATCACTTGTTGCTTAATAGCCCTGGGATCTGATTTCTTCAACTACAAAAGTAGAGGTTTAAATTATTTTGCTAGGGCTGTTATGACAAAATACCACCGACTGGGGGACTTAAACAACAGAAATTTATTTTCACACTTTTAGAGGCTAGATCAAGGTGACAGCAGAGCTTGATTTTTCTGAAACCTGTCTTTGACTTAGCGATGGCCACCTTTTCAGGGTGTCCTTGTGTATGGCCAGTAGCCTCTGCCATTGTGGCCATTCACATGTAGGTTCCCATTAGATTCGGGCAGATGGTAAAGAAACAGTGGAGCCAAAAGTTGATAGGCCACTCCTTTATTCTAGCCTCGCAACCAACATTCAGGGCTCCCAAAGCCACTGACTCATCTGGTTTTTCCTAGAATCAGAGACCCCCACCAGTCTCAGTCACCTCTGGTTCCCCATCTGCACACCTCTCTCTCTGCACAACTTGCTGCTTCCTCAGCACCCTGACATCTTGGCTTCCCTCTTCCTCTCCTTCAGCACCCTCCTTTTTATTTTTTATTTTATTTATTTATTTTTTACAAGGACAGAGAGAGAGTCAGAGAGAGGGATATACAGGGATGGTGAGAGATGAGAAGCATCAATCATCAGTTTTTTGTTGTGAGACCTTAGTTGTTCATTGATTGCTTTCTCATATGTGCCCTGATCATGGGCCTTCAGCAGACCAAGTAACCCCTTGCTAGAGCCAGCGACCTTGGGTCCAAGCTGGTGAGCTTTTGCTCAAACCAGATGAGCCCCCCCCCCCTCAAGCTGGCGACCTCAAGGTCTCAAACCTCGGTCCTTCTGCATCCCAGTCCAACGCTCTATCCACTGCGCCACCACCTGGTCAAGCATTACCCTCCTTTTTAAAACTTCTTTGGCGCCAAAAACTTCTCCTCTAGCCAATATTAGCATAACAATGGCCCTTCCCAAGCAGGAAGGTAATTAGTTGTTTCACCTGGGCAGCACCATTCATGTGAGCAACGCAATTTTTAACAATAAATTGAGCAAACTCAACACAAATTTTACAAACTTATTTGCCCAACACCTCGCATAGTCTTTTCCTGTACTGGCACATCCCTGGTGTCTCTCTGTGTGTAAGGACACCAGTGAGATTAGGTTAGGTCCCACTCTAATGCCCTCATTTTAATTTAATCACCTTTTAAAAGGCCTCATCTCCAAATACAGTCCCATTTTGAGGTATTAGGGGTTAGGACTTCAACATATATGAATTTTTTTTAAATACTTTATTTATTGATTTTACAGAGACAGGAGAGAAAGAGGAGCATGGATTGGGAAGTATCAACTCATAGGTGCTTCATGTTAGTTGTTCATTGCTCGCTTGTTGTATGTGCCTTGGCCAGGGCAGCCCAGGGTTTCGAACTAGCAACCTTGGCATTCCAGGCCGAAGGTTTATCCACTGCGCCACCACAGGCCAGGCAACATATATGAATTTTAGGGGGACAATAACAAAAGTTATGTTCTTTCCTCCCCCTGGCAACCTTTGCATGTACAGCTTATATCTGCAACAATACTTACTTGGTCTCAGCTTGGACCACACATGTTATCTCATTCGCACAAAATCACAGTCTTGTGAGGCAGACCCAGCAGGTTGTAGTACATTGGTAATCATTTTGTGATGGCAGCCCTAGCAAACTGATACAGCTTTTTTGGCGTGTTCCCCAGTGTGGCTGTCAGGGAAGAAAAAGAAAGCTGTAGAGGTAAACAGGAGTTCAGATCACTCAGGACCTTGTGTGCCCATTCTAACTAGTCTAGATTGTATTTTGAGGGCAATGCTGAGCTATTATTCAAGAATGTGAAATGGTTGGCTGAGGCTTTACAAAGAATGTAAAAATGGCCTAGAGCTGTTTCTCCATCCTGGGAACAATAAGGACTGCAAATGTTCAGGCCCCACCCAACCTACAGGCTCAGAAAACTTTGGGGATGGGGCTAGCAACCTGAATTTTAACCAGGCCTTCAAAGTGATTTTGATGCAGCTAATGTTTGAGAAACACTGGCCTATACTGTGGCCAGACTGGAGTTCCCACTTCACTCACAGGGTTGCTAAGAAAATCAAATCAGATAAAATACATAAAGTTGTGAAGCAGTTTATATACATACCATTATTCATACTGCTATAGCTCTACAACTATTACTTCACAGGTTCCTGCTTCTTTCCCAAGACTGGCCTGTCTGTAATTTCTCAGAATGGCTGATTTGCTGACTTGCTATAAATGTGAAATGATCTAAAACCCAACACTTCATTTTAACTTAAATTTCTACAGTCATTATATAGGAATGATGTGAGGGAAAAGGCTCTGCAATAGATCCATGTTTGAATTACCAAACCCTGACAATAGTTGTCTGTGATTTTGTTCTATTTCACCAAAAATTTTCCAGCCTACCATTTATTCTCCCACTAGTACAGAATACTTTGAGCATTTATTTCATCTGTTTAGTAAGCTAGCTTTCTTTTTTGAGATTATTTTTTAATCAGTTGCCTAAGATTGACATTCTCTAAATCAACTGATGAAATGGAGCCTTTGAAATGAAAAACTGACAGATTGATTCCCTGATTTCTCACACTGTTTCAGAAAGAAAAGTAGTTGGTTATAAAGTCATGTGTTCATTGCAGAAATCTTGGGAAATATAGAAATACATAAGGAAGAAAATAAGAATCACCTGTGCCCCAACACCTAGAGGAAATTACTACACATATTTTGTTCCATATTCATTTTGTTTTTTTTCTTTGTGTGTGTGTGTGTGTGTGTGTGTGTGTGTATATATATATATATATATATTTTTTTTTTTTTTTTTTTTTTTTTTTTTTTTCATTTTAGAGAGGAGAGGGAGAGACAGAGAGAGAGTGAGGACAGAAGGTCAGGCTCTTTGTATATATTTTTAACTATACATGCTTTAGTTCTTTATAGAACGAAGATCAGACCCTTTTATGTTTCTCTATTTTTTCTATTTTTTTACTTATTGCTGTATTGTAAACATTTGCATTAAAATTTTTTAAGAACATGATTTTTATGACCATGTAGTATTTCGTCATTTGCTCTGTTTGAGATGACATCCTTAAATTCAAAACTCAGTCTTATGTCAAACAAAAATGTTACTTTTATATGCAATGGATTTTTTTTTTTTTTTTTTTTTTCTGAAGCTGGAAACGGGGAGAGACAGTCAGACAGACTCCCACATGCGCCCAACCGGGATCCACCCGGCACGCCCACCAGGGGCGATGCTCTGCCCACCAGGGGGCGATGCTCTACCCCTCCGGGGCGTCGCTCTGCCGCGACCAGAGCCACTCCAGCGCCTGGGGCAGAGGCCAAGGAGCCATCCCCAGTGCCTGGGCCATCCTTGCTCCAATGGAGCCCCGGCTGCGGGAGGGGAAGAGAGAGACAGAGAGGAAGGAGAAGGTGGGGGTGGAGAAGCAAATAGGCGCTTCTCCTCTGTGCCCTGGCCGGGAATCGAACCCGGGTCCCCCGCACACCAGGCCGACGCTCTACCGCTGAGCCAACCGGCCAGGGCCTGTTTGTTTTTTTTTTTGTTTTTTTTTTTTAATTAATTTTAATGGGGTGGCATTGATAAATCAGGGTACATATGTTCAGAGAAAACAGCTCTAGGTTATTTTGCCATTTGCTTATGCTGCATTCCCATCACTCGAAGTCCAATTGTTTTTTGTCACCTTCTAACTGGTTTTCTTTGTGCCCCTACTCTCCCCCAACCCTCTCCCTCTTATATGCAATGTTTTGTTAATGAAAAACAAAAAAGTCAGCTGTACATTAATAGTATTAAGAATTTCAAGGCCCTGGCCAGTAAGCTCAGTGTTAGAGTGTTGGTTTGGTACGTGGATGTCCCGGGGGGTTTTTTTTGTTTTTTTTTTTATTTATTTATTCATTTTTAGAGAGGAGAGAGACAGAGAGGGAGAGAGAGGAGAGACAGAGAGAGAGAATGGGGGAGGAGCTGGAAGCATCAACTCCCATATGTGCCTTGACCAGGCAAGCCCAGGGTTTTGAACTGGCAACCTCAGCATTTCCAGGTCAACACTTTATCCACTGCGCCACCACAGGTCAGGCGGATGTCCCGGGTTTGATTCCCAGTCAGGGTACACAGAAGAAGTGCCCATCTGCTTCTCCACCCTTCGCCCTCTCGCCTCTCTCTCTCTCTTTTCCTCCTGCAGCCATGGCTCCAGGCGAGTTGACTCCAGGCACTGAGGATGGCTCCACGGCTTCCACCTCAGGCACTATCGTGGGCTACAGGGGTTGCTATGGCTCGTGAGCCAGATGTGGCTCTTTTGATGGCTGCATCTGGCTTGCAGACAAATCTTTAATTAAAAAAATAATAACATTAAAAATATAAAACATTCTCATGTATTACAATTCATTCATTTCCTACCACTCATGTTCATGGTTGCGGGTGGCTGGAGCCAATCACAGCTGTCCTCCGGGACAACACCAAATTTTTATTGGATAATGCGTAAATACACGGGTATGTATGGCTCTCACGGAATTACATTTTAAAATATGTGGTGTTCGCCTGACCAGGCGGTGGCACAGTGGATAGAGCGTCGGACTGGGATGCGGAAAACCCAGGTTCGAGACCTCAAGGTTGCCAGCTTGAGCAAGGGCTCATCTGGTTGGCTCCAGCAAGGGGTTACTTGGTCTGCTGAAGGCCCGGGGTCAAGGCACATAAAAAAAAAAAATGTGGCGTTCATGGCTCTCTCAGCCAAAAAGGTTCCTGACCCCTGCGCTAAGAGGAGCTCAGTTGCTGAGTATCTGTACAACACCAGAAATGGGCAGAGCGTCACCCCCTGGTGGGCTTGCCGGATGGTTCCCAGTCTGAGTGCATTCAAGAGTGGAAGTCTGTCGCCCTACCTCCCCTCCTCTTGCTGAATAAGGAAAAAAAAGAACCTCAAGAAGGAAAATGGAACCTGACCTGTGGTGGCGCAGTGGATAAAGCGTCGACCTGGAAATGCTGAGGTCGCTGGTTTGAAACCCTGGGCTTGCCTGATCAAGGCACATATGGGAGTTGATGCTTCCAGTTTCTCCCCCTTCTCTCTCTTTCTCTCTCTCCTCTCTCTCTACCTCTCTGTCTCTCTCTCTCCCTTTCTCTCTCCTCTCTAAAATGAATAAAATTTAAAAAAAATTTTAAAAAGAAAAGGAAAATGGAGGCAGTTATCCAAGTGATTAGAAAAAAAATTTTTTTGGAAGTTTACTGAAAAAGTAATTACATCTACCCTGGCCGGTTGGCTCAGTGGTAGAGTGTCGGCCTGGCATGCAGGAGTCCCGGGTTCAATTCCCGGCCAGGGCATACAGGAGATTCTCCACCCCCTCCCCTCTCCTTCCTCTCTGTCTCTCTCTTCCCCTCCTGCAGCCGAGGCTCCATTGGAGCAAAGATGGCCCGGGGGCTGAGGATGGCTCCGTTACCTCTGCCTCAGGCGCTAGAATGGCTCTGGATGCAACAGAGCGATGCCCCAGAGGGGCAGAGCATTGCCCCTTGGTGGGCATGCTGGGTGGATCCCGGTCGGGCACATGCAGGAGTCTGTCTGACTGCCTCCCCATTTCCAGCTTCGGAAAAAAAAAAAAAGAAAAAACAAAAAGTAATTACATCAACATTTTTTTAAGCTATGGCTTCACAGGTGGCTTTGTGACTCCAGCCAAGAAATCTTTCCACTATCTGTCAAGGTTTTATATAATTTTTTAAATGTTATATTGAATGAATGTAACACAAAATAAAATGCCAATCTTCTTATTTTTTATTCAGCAATTTCATAGGTGATGACTGAATCAAATTCTTAAGAAAGAAGGATGAGATCCTGAGTATAAGTGGTGGAATTCACTCTGATAGAATAGCGATTTTTAACCTTTTTCATCTCATGCACACATAAACTAATTGCTAACATTCTGCAGTACACACCCAAAAATCTATTTTTTGACAATCTGACAGAACAGGTATAATTTTGATTCATTCACACTGGATGGCTATTGTGTTGGCTGCTGCCATTTCTTTTCTGGCTGTTATTATTATTGTTTTGATAATCTAAGGGAAAATAAGTCAGTGTTCTTGTTTAAATACTCAGGCTGGACCCTGGCTGGTTTGTTCAGTGGTAGAGCATTGGTCTGGCGTGTGGAAGTCCCAGGTTCTATTTCCGGCCAGAGCACACAGGAGAAGCGCCCATCTGCTTCCCCTCCCCTCTGTTTCTCTCTCTCTCTTTCTTCCCCTCCTGCAGCCAAGGCTCCATTAGAGCAAAGTTGACCCAGGCGCTGAGGATGACTCCATGGCCTCCGCCTTAGGGGCTACAAATAGCTCTAGTTGCAACAGAGCAACGCTCCAGATGGGCAGAGCATCACCCCTAGTGGGCATGCCGGGTGTCTGTCTCTCTGCCTCCTTGCTTCTCACTTCAGAAAAATACAAATTAAATTAAAAAAAAAAAAATATATATATATGGCCTGCATGTCTTAAAAATTCTTGCAGCACACAGGTTGAAAATCACTGGGATAAAAAAAAAAAAAAAAAAAGAAAATCACTGGGATAGAGGGAAACCTCTTCCATGAAAACAAGAAAGATGCAAGAGAAAATGAGTGCAGATTTGACCATTTGAAATTGAAGCATTTCCCACAGATGGTTTCTATTTTCTCAAGTATGAGGCAAGCTCACCAGTTGAAAATGGGGGGGGGGGGGAGGGATGTGAGTGATTTGCAAAGAGAAGTGAAGGTGTGAATATGGTTAACCCAGATGAGTAACTTTTCCAGCCAGTGTTGAGGGCCCCTAAGAGATCTGATGTCATAAATTAAAACCAGTTGGCTTTATTGTATGATTTTTCTTCAGTAATATTTGCTACTTGTTGCAAACAATGAGGAAGTTTGTTCCAGCAGGGTTCAGGCCAAGCAGGGTTAATGTTCTTCCAAGTAAGAAAGATACAGACACTAGGATAAGAGAATTGAAACAATTTGTAAAAGACTTACTACAAAATCAAACAGACGCTGGCAAGATAGTTAGCTTGGTTAATGCATCATTCTAAAGTGCAGAAGTTGCTGGTTGGATCCCTGGTCAGGACACTTACAGGAACAGATTGGTGTTCCTGTGTCTCTCTCTCCATTCCTCTCTTGCTAAAGTTAAGTAAACATTTTTAAAAAATCAATCAGGGAATCTAAGTCAGGTGAGTTGGAAATGATGCTATGATGGCAGAAGCAAGATAATAGATTATTTTTTAAAGTGATGGTATTCATAGATTGGAGGTTTAATTTAGGTCAATGAGAGTACAATGAATGAACCAAGAGAAAAAGGACAGTGCTTGACAACTGGGATAGCTGAAATTGAGATTTCAAACGTGAAACAGTAATTGATAACAAAGTTCTGATTCTTTCCCCTGGAGGGAATAGATGTGATGGATAGAGGGATAAGTTTTGGAGATGAAGAGGTCCAACATCTAAGAGGCTAAGTGTTGGTGTTGTATGGGTTATCTGTAAGAATGTTGAATTCACACAGAATGGAGGTAAGAAGGATGGTGAGGAAAACCAAAGCAAGGAGCAACTATCTATACTTTCTGAGGGAGACTGGCCAGGAGGTTGGTAAATGATAGCAGTAAAGATGGTAGAGGATGACTTAGATAATATGAAGTTCAAACGTTCCTGAAGGAGGAAAGAGAAGAAATAGTTTGGAAGTAGTAATCAGAAACAAAGAGGCCACTCAAACTATTGATCCAAACTCTTGGCCTTAAGGTACACAGAGTAGGAGAAAAAATAGCCTCTACTTTGGAGTTCTACTGCAGAGTCAAAAGCAAAAATTAACTTCATCACTAAAAATAGTGGTGATAGGGATATATCTGGATGCATCTAGGATGATAACAAGTCTTTCTCTGATAACTCATGAGTTTGTGGATAATGTAGTAAGGCAATCTATTTATTTTTTTTAATATTTATTTTTTTAAAGAATTTATTCATTTCAGAGAGAAGAGAAGGAGAGAAAGAGAAAGAAGGGGGAGGGGCAGGAAGCATCAACTCCTATATTTGCCTTGACCTGGCAAGCCCAGGGTTTCAAACCAGCAACCTTAGAGTTCCAGGTCCATACTTAGGCAATTTATTTCATAGTTTATGACGTCAACCATGTATCCTGAGAAATGTAGAATCTGCAAGTAACCTCCTGTTGATAGTGTCCCCTGAAAAGAAAAGGAGAGATAGTCAATGAAAGGGAATGAAAATGATGTTTTGCTCAGGGAACATTTATTTCAGGCATCCAGAATGCAGTTCTTTGTGAGTTATCTTTAATGTTGGCCTATAGTCCATAGTATTGTGTCTATTTAAGACAACTTTCAGATGCAACGGGTTTTTTGTTGTTTTGCTTGTGGTAAAAGTAAGATGAATATTGCCTCTAAAGATTACATTGCCTGGAAAATTTCTGGTGCAAAGGCTTTGTGAAAAAAGCAAGAGTTCCAGTGTAGTATCCCTGGGTGATTCTGTCAGGTGGCTTTGTGACTCCAGCATTGTACTCTACTCCCATTAAATTAAGGTAGAACATTATCCTTGAGTGTCAGTAATGCCACTTCCTCTGAGGATCCACTTCAGGATCTACCTGCCCAGGTATCCTCAGTCCACAAGAACCGGGAGACCCAGTGAGATCAAATCTAGCCCTGGAAACTCTGACCCTTTTCAGTTACAGTAGTAAAACCTACCACTTAAAAACTATTAGGATAGTTAAGCTGGAGCCAAACTCTTGTAACTGTGGAGGTAACAATTTAGCAGGATAACTTGCAGAGCTTATGCTCAGGACCTTGTTACTCTGCCCTTTATAATTTAAGACTATACTGGAAGAAGTAACTGAACTGTGGCAGGCAAAAGGCAGGTTGGGACCATCCCACCTGCATTAACTACACTTATGGGGTCACTCGCACTGCCAAAGTGTGGTCCTTTGCCACTCAGCTCAGTCCTCTGAAGGTAAATATACTTGCCTATGTGTTCAGCGAAGTCTGCTAATTAAAATACAATTGTTAATTTGTATTACTGAGGTAAATACTATCAATTAAATGCATACAAATATTGAGGCTTTTATAAAAGAATTAAAATATTAAATTGCTTCTAGGAAAGCAACACATCATTAAAAAAACCTTCTTTAAAAAGGAAAAAAACAAAACAAAAACATCTTCTCCATGTGAACAAAATAAAAATGGCTTAATTCACAGGAAAGGTTTTTAGTGAAGTCGTTTGTTTTAAATTTACTCGAACTTAAACAACCATGCAGAAAACAGATAAACGTTTAAAAATCATTTTTAAGTAGCGTATAAAGTAGGTAGATCAGAATCTGGGGAAATGATTAAGACACCCTAAAACCCAAGGTCAGCTTCTTTCCTTTCTTGGAAGAAAGCCTTGTGAAACATATAAATTCGTAAGGCATACAAATAGATATTTGCCATCTGCGGTAGTTTTCTGAAAGACATTAATTGTAGCAAATTTCTGAGGCCCTACTAGAATTTAATTTGAATCAGCAATGTGGGTTTGATTAGGGTTCCTGGCTTTATTATATAGGTCACGGGGATTCTTGACTAAAATCCAGTATGTACCTACCTCAGTTGACTTAAGTTGCCCATTAAAGCGTTAAATGTTTGCTTCTATTTTGTTGTATTATTAAACATTAGGTTTGATTAAGTGATGAGAATATACAGATGGAGGGATCTAACTCAGAGATAGCTCTCAACAAAAAAGCAGTTGAGTCCCAATTGTTAAAGGTAATCATTTAGAAATGCCCAAGGATCTTTATGGTAAGAAGCATACGGGATTATTTGACTATACGATTTTGTCACAAATTCAAGGGCAGTTGAAGTGCCCAGCAGTCGAGGTCTGGCTTTTCCTGAATTTCGGGAACAAAAGAATCGTTTGCAAGCTGAGATGTGAAGGCGTTTGTTTTAAATTTACTCGAAAAGTAAATAAAATCAAAGACGATGAGCGTCTGCAAACACGCCTCGCTTCTTTTCCTTCCTTTCAAGGCTAGAGGTTGGGTAGGAAAGGCTGCGGCTGCTCCTCGGTAAGATGAAAAGGCCCAACCCGGGTCCTCACAGCGGGTTGGCGACCGACCCCGGGGAGGAGGGCTTCTTCCTTAGCACGGTGGGGGAGAGGAAGCCGCGCACAAACGTAGCGCAACTCGTCCCCTTATCAGTATCTAAGGGGAAGGGTGGAGAAAGGGAAACAGAAACGGGCCGGGAGCCGGAGCTCCCGCCCGTGCTGCTTTTAAACTGCGTTTCTACAACCTCTCGCAGGGCGCCGCGGCTAATGGAACCCGCGCGAGGCGTCGGGCCAATCAGCGCCGCGCTTTCTCCGGCCGCCGGCCAATGGCGGCGCGCGTTCTTGGGGCGTGGGCGAAGCGGTCTGCTCTCCTTGGCTGTAGTGTGTGGGCTGGGGTTGGGGCGGGCTCCTGTCTGGGCTCCACTTGGTCCGTAGTTCTGCTATAGGGGCTTTTGTGTCCGGCCTTTGCTTTGCTTTGTGTGTGCGAGGGTGGTTTTTTTTTTTGTTGTTGTTGTTTTCCTTTGCTCGGCGAGCTACTCCCGGTGCGAGCAGTGAGGCTCGGAGGCGGCAGCGCCCCCCACCCCCCACCCCGGGCGAGGAGCGAGCGCGCCGGCGTGAGCGCGGGTGTGACGGCTGCGGGGAAGGGGATTCGCCGCCGAGATGCCGGAGTTCCTGGAAGACCCCTCGGTCTTGACGAAGGAGAAGTTGAAGAGTGAGTTGGTGGCCAACAACGTGACGCTCCCGGCTGGGGAGCAGCGCAAAGACGTGTATGTGCAGCTCTACCTGCAGCACCTCACGGCGCGCAACCGGCCGCCGGTCGCCGGCGGCGCCAACAGCAAGGGGCCCCCGGACTTCTCCAGCGACGAGGAGCGCGAGCCCACCCCGGTCCTCGGCTCCGGGGCCGCGGGCCGCAGCCGAGCCTCCGTCGGCCGGGTAAGGACGCCTGGCACCAGCCACAAAGGCGGCCGTTTGGCCGTTGCCGCTCCCCGCGCGCTCGCGGGCCTCCCTCCTTGGCGCCCCCTCGAGCCTCTTAGGCGGCGGGGCTGGACGCCGGCCCTCCGCCGCGGGCTTGCAGGCCGTGGAAGGGGAGGGCGCTGGAGGGAGAGTCGCGAAGTTGGGGCCGCAGGGCTTGCGTCTGGGCCGAGTGTGTCCGGGGGACGCGAAGTTAGCGTGCGCTGCGAGGGTGCGCGTGGGCGGCGCGCGCGGGCGGCTCGGTGTGCCCCGGTGTGCCCGCACCGCGGGCCGCGGGCCGGCGTAGTCGGACCGGGACTTGGTGCCCTTTGGGGATCGCCGCGGAGGGGTCAGTCCGACACTGCTCCCGGTTACGTTAGAGCGTTTTCCCGCTTTCTCCGCTGCAGTGACTAGTAACCGAGTCTCAGAGCGCTCCCTGGAGGGCAATTTGTACATACTAATTTCTAACCAAAATTTGAAATAAATTCCCGCCCTTTTTTTTCTTTTTTAATCTGGAGGGCTTTTTGAACTGTTCCTGTTTTTCTTGTTTGTGTTACTCTTTTTTAGCAACAGGCCATCTTTGGGCGGCAGAGCATTACTCTAAATTAAAATGAACATTTAAAAATACATCATTAAGGGGTTGTAGATGCTCAAACATTTGGAAATTCTGGTTAGGTTTTTGGATATTTTTTCTCCGTCTTGATAAATTTTGCATGAAGAAAGTAAAGACTTCGGAATCAGGAAAAATGCTTATTTCGTGGCATTCTGATTGTCATCACAGCTTGAAATATCCGATCCCAGTTAAATCTCAGATTGTCTCTGGATATTTTGTTTGAGAATAATTTATATTTCTTGGTTACTGGATTTGTGTACGTTGTTTTGCTGGTATGAACCTGTCTTAGTTGCCAGACTTCAAATACTAACAATGTAGTTAAAAGTAGTGATTGGCTGAAGGAACGACACTTTGGAATACTTGGAATATGGAGTTTGAAGTTGTTACTACCAAATACCAGTATAACCTAAAAGTACTTTTCAAAGTTATGTTGTTTAATTTTACTTAAAGAATTTTTTTAAATTTATTGATTGATTTTTAGAGACATAGAAACTTTTATTTGTTCCACTTATTTATACATTCATTGGTTTATTTTGTTGTTTTTGTATTTTTCTGAAGTGAGAAGCGGGGAGGCAGACAGACTCCCACATGCGCCCTACGGGGATCCACCTGGCATGCCCGCTGTGGGGCAATGCTCTGCCCATCTGGGGCGTTGCTCCGCTGCAACCAGAACCATTCTAGCGCCTGAGGCAGAGGCCACAGAGCCATCCTCAGTGCCAGGGCCAACTTTGCTCCAATGGAGCCTTGGCTGCGGGAGGGGAAGAGAGAGACAGAGAGGAAGGAGAGGAGGAGGGGTGGAGAAGCAGATGGGCGCTTCTCCTGTGTGCCCTGGCCGGGAATCGAACCGGGACTCCTGCACGCCAGGCCGACGCTCCACCGCTGAGCCAACCGGCCAGGGCTGGTTCATTCTTGTATGTGCCCTCACCTGAGAACTAACCTAAAACCTTGGCATGTTAGATGACACTAACCAACTGAGCAACTTAGCCAAGGCTATGTTGTTTAACTTGAGTTTTGTTTTTTTAAGTTTTTTTTTACAATTTTTTTTTAACTTATTCATTTTAGAGAGGAGAGAGAGAGATAGAGAGAGAGGAGAGAGAGATACAGGGGAAGGAGCTGGAAGCATCAACTCCCATATGTGCCTTGACCAGGCAAGCCCAGGGTTTCAAACCGGCGACCTCAGCATTTCCAGGTCGACGCTTTATCCACTGCGCCACCACGGGTCTTTTTAAGTTGTTTTGAGAGAAACAACGTGTTATTCCATCTATTTATGCATTCATGGTTGTTTCTCGTATGTGCCCTGACCTGGGATCAAACCCTCAGCCTGATGAAGCTCTCTAAGTGACCTACCTGGCCAGGGCTATTTAACTTTAGTTCTTAAAAATATATATCTCATGTGCTTTCTAAACCACTCAGATACAAATGAAAGAAAAATGTAATAGATAACGTGTACATTTAATTGAAAATCTTACCTATGCTTCAGAGAATTGAAAATCTTTTATCTGACTGACTGGTGGTGACAGTGGATAGTGCATCTACCTGGAACGCTGAGGTCCCAGGTTGAAAATCTCAAGGCTATTGGCTTGAGCAAGGGGTCACTGGCTCTGCTGGACCCCCCTCCCCCAATCAAGGCAATGTGAGAAACAATCAGTGAACAACTGAAGTGCTGCAAATATTGAGTAGATGCTTCTCAGCCCTTTCCCTTCCTGTCTTTCTTGCTCACTCGCTCCATCCCTAAAAAAAAAAAAAAGAGAAATCTTAAGTCAATGCCTTGCAAAGCATAGTACCAAGTAAATGTTTGTTCAGCAAATAAAAAACCAGCCATACCTGGTTTGTTTCTGATGTTTTGTTTTTGTACATTTAAAGAACGACTTGATTTGTCCATAGTAAACAGAAATTTACTTTTAAAGTAAAGCTATTCACTTATCTGTTTTTCCTCAGCCCCTCTAAAAAAGTAATGCTCACACTCTTTCAGTAAATATTTGGCTGAAAATAAAATACTGTTCATTTAAATTAGCACACTTTTTTTTTTTAAGATTTTATTTATTCATTATAGAGAGGGGAGAGAGAGAGAGAGAAGGGGGAAGAGCAAGAAGCATCAACTCCCATATGTGCCTTGACCAGGCAAGCCCAGGGTTTTGAACCAGCAACCTCAGCGTTTCCAGGTTGATGCTTTATCCACTGCGCCACCACAGGTCAGGCTAAATTAGCACACTTTAAACTTGTTTTAAATTTATTAATTTTAGAGAGGAGAGAAACATTGATTTGTTGTTCCACTTATTCATTGATTGATTCTTAGTTGTGCCCTGATGGGGGATGGAACCCACAACCTTGGCATTTCAGGATGATGCTCTATCGACTGAGCTACATGGCCAGGGCTAAATAAACACACTTTTTAAAAAATAACTGGTCTTCTATAGAGGCCTATCTTGGTCTGTGTAAGCATATTATTCTTTAGCCATGAAAGTATTTGGTTGTATGTCTGTGTGTGTGTGTGTGTGTGTGTGTTGTTATTAATTTTAGCCAGAGAGGAAAGGAGAGAGAGAGGCAGACAGACAGGAACATCAATCTATTCCTTCTGTGCCCTGACCAGGGATTAAACTGTCAACCTCTGTGCTTCAATCCGATGCTGTAACCAACTGAGCTATCCGGCAAGGCTAGTTGTATGTTTTATAATGGGTTTGGTTCTTATTTTGATGATGATTCATTTTCTACAGAAATAATCATCTTAGTTTTGATGTTTTTCCTTAAGCTAGTTTTTAGAAGAGAGTATGCTCCAATCTACCTTGGGTTCTTAGGGTTGTAAGAATACTGGATGTAAAAAAATTTAATTTCAGTTCAGTTAATCAATTTTGTTTATTTTTTGGGTTTTTTGGGGGGGGTTTTTGAGAGCAAGGAACAGGAGCTGCTTTTATATGTGCCCTGACCAGGGAATCTAACTGGCATCCTCCATGCTCCAGGACAAGGCTCTATCTAGCCAACCTAGCTATCTGGCAAGGGTGTTTTTTTTTCCCCCTATAGAGATGGAGGTAAAGAGAGGAGTATTCACTTGTTGTTCTACTTAGCTGTGCGTTCGTTAGTTGCTTCCCCTGTGTGCCCTTGCCAGGGATCATACCATAACCTGTTGCTTCAGGAGGATGCTCTTAACTGCTGAGCTGTCTAGGGCCCAATTAGTTGATTTTTTTTTAGTTCTTATTATATCCTTTTATATATCCTGGAGATGAATTTCTGCAGACCTTTCCCACACCATAATTTAATTTTTAGATTGGGGGGAGTGTCATGGTATCATAATTGGTGGAGTTTGTTATTTTCTCAATTGAACAAGTTTCCCATATTGTCCAAGTTGTTCAGTACTATGTAAAGAAGCTCTGGGTGAAAGAAATTAACATTGCCTGACCTGTGGTGGCGCAGTGGATAAAGCGTCGACCTGGAAATGCTGAGGTCGCCGGTTCGAAACCCTGGGCTTGCCTGGTCAAGGCACATATGGGAGTTGATGCTTCCAGCTCCTCCTCCCTTCACTCTCTCTGTCTCTCCTCTCTCTCTCTCCCTCTGTCTCTCCCTCTCCTCTCTAAAATGAATAAATAAAATAAAATAATAAAAAAAAAGAAATTAACATTGTAAGAGAACCTACTATGTCCAGGGATATGCTAAATAAGCCCTTTACAAAATGTACATGTAGAAAAAACTGTTCCACAGCCATAGGTTTAGGACCTCTACTTGAGTATTTAAAACTCAAAAATTGCATACTGTTGGCTAGGGTTGATAGTGTGAACAACTTGAAGTTAATAGTGGTAGTTGGCCTTGACCTGTGGTGGCGCAGTGGATAAAGCGTCGACCTGGAAATGCTGAGGTCGCCGGTTCAAAACCCTGGACTTGCCTGGTCAAGGCACATATGGGAGTTGATGCTTCCAGCTCCTCCCCTCTTCTCTCTCTATGTCTCTGTCTCCCTCTCTCTCCCTCTCTCTCTCCTCTCTAAAAATGAATAAATAAAAAAAATTAAAAAAATAGTGGTAGTTGGTCAGTAGTATCATTATCTGTTTTAAAGTACATTAAAGGCCTGACCTGTGCTGGCGCAGTGGATAAAGCGTCGACCTGGAAATGCTGAGGTCGCCGGCCCGAAACGCTGGGCTTGCCTGGTCAAGGCACATATGGGAGTTGATGCTTCCAGCTCCTCCCCCCTGTCTCTCTCTTTCCTCTCTCTCTTCTCTCTAAAAATGAATAAACTAAAAAACAATTAAAAAAACAACAACATGTAAAGTACATTAAAAGTAAGTTATAAATTAACTTAGGAGTCTGATAGACTGTTTATCAGGCATGAGGTTAATATATTGAATATGCAGGAAAAGGACCTTAGGACATTTATTATAATATTTTTCTCTATAAACATTCTTTCTATGTATACAACATTTTATATCCCAGTCATTGTTAGCTCCATGTATAGTAACAATATAGACTTATATTTCCTTTTCTTATTTTTAATTTATTGATTTTAGTGAGAGAAGAAGGGAGAGACAGGAACATCAGTCTTCCTGTATGTGCCCCAACTGGAGATCGAACTGGCAATCTTTGTGCTTTGGGACAATGCTTTAAGCAACTGAGCTATTTGGCCAGGGCTAGACTCACAATTCTTTTTTTGTGACAGAGACCGAGAGAGGGACAGACAGACACGAAGGGAGAGAGATGAGAAGCATCAATTCTTCATTGCGGCACCTTAGTTGTTCATTGATTGCTTTCTCATGTGCCTTGACCGAGGGTCTACACAAACCTAGTGACCCCTTGTTCAAACCATCGACCTTGGGCTCAAGCTGGCGACCTCGGGGTTTCGAACCTTAGTCCTCCACGTCCCAGTCCAATGCTCTATCCATTGTGCCACCAGGCCACCAGTAGGTCAGGCTACACTCACAATTTTTTTTCCCCTGATTATTATTATTATTTTAACATTCATTTTAGAGAGTGGAGAGAGAGAAAGAGAGAAGGGGGGGAGGAGCAGGAAGCATTAACTCCCATATATGCATTGATTAGGCAAGCCCAGGATTTTTTGAACTGGCTATTTCAGTGTTCTAGGTCAGCATTTTATGCACTGTGCCACCACAGGTCAGACTAGACTCACAATTCTTTTCTTTTCTGTATTTTTCTGAAGTTGGAAACTGGGAGGCAGTCAGACGGGCTCCCACATGCGCCCAGCGGGGATCCACCCGGCATGCCCACCAGGGGGCGATGCTCTGTTGCAACCAGAGCCATTCTAGCACCTGAGGCGAAGCCACGGAGCCATCCTCAGCACCCGGGCCAACTTTGCTCCAATGGAGCCTTGGCTGCTGGAGGGGAAGAGAGAGATAGAGAGGAAGGAAAGGGGGAGGGGTGGAGAAGCAGATGGGCCCTGGCTGGGAATCGAACCCGGGACAACTGCATGCCAGGCTGACGCTCTACCAATGAGCCAACCGGCCAGGGCCTAGACTCCCAATTCTTAAAGAATATTTGCAATCTAGGAGAAAGCCAAGTTATATTGTAGAGTTGCAGAAAAGGCAGATTTTTAGGTGGTGAATTTTTAACATGTTAAAACAAGTATTAATGTGGATTTGACCAAAGACATAGCATATACTGTCTATTTAAACATGGGTTTGTGAGGAATATTTTTAATTAAAGGAGAAATAGTTTTCGGTCATAGCCATGATCTCTTAGATTTATTTGATGTAATAGCATAAAAATGTTTTGCATGCACAAATATGGTTTTTAGGGGTTTTTTTCCTAAGTTTTTTATTTTATGCATCTAGCTAATGTCAGAATTTTTTTAAGATTTTATTCATTGTAGAGGGGAGAGAGAGAAGGGGAAGGAGCAGGAAGCATCAACTCACCATCTGTGCCTTGACCAGGCAAGCCCAGGGTTTCAAACTAGCGACTTCAGCGTTCCAGGTCAACACTTGATCTACTGCACCACCACAGGTTAGGTGGTAATACCAGTATATTTAGGTGTTGAGATTATCTAGATTAATAAACATTTACATAGCTGACGATCTGCCTTTTCCCTCTAAGGTGCAAAGAAAGCAGTGTAGCTATTTCAAATCCAGTGAAACGTAACATTCTTGACTGATCTGATCTGGTGGGTTATGAATTCTTACCAGGAAATATTTGAAGACATGGAACAAAAAGAAAAAGTATGCTAAGGATGGTGAATGTTAATTAAACCATAAATTGGCCATCATACTCTACACTGAGGTGTTAAGTGTATAGGTTTCTGAATCAGGATTATAAATTTAAATTCCAGGTTAGCCACTTATTTAGATGACCTTTAATAATGAGCATTATCTATTAGATATTCAATTCTCATTTGGAAAATAGGAATCATCTAATAGCTACTTAGGTTGAGGCTTACAATAGGTTGTTTTGTGAAAGGGTCTAATGCTCAGCATTTGTATTATTTATTACATGTGATTTCTAAACATTTTTGTGTTTATTTTATGCCAGAACAATACATTGTTACCATAGTATATTTTTTCAGAATTGAGTGAAGTCTGTGAAAGTGATATGTGCATCAAGTCTGTTGATATCTTACTGTACAGCATAATGTGTAGATTGCCTGTGTGTTACCCATGACACCTGCACTTTTTTCTCTCTTGTAAAATGGGGCAGTTAGGCTTTTTAGGATTCATTAATTTAATACATATAAGATACTTAAAATACAACTTGGTACATAAGTAACTCACTAAAATTTATAACAATAATTATTATTATACTTAAGCATCTTTGATAATGGTAGAGATTTAAAAATGATATACAACTGTTGGATTTTAGAGTTAAAAAAAGATATTAGAATCTAACCTATGTCAGCACAGTGTATAAAGAAAGCATTGACCTGGAATGCTCAGGTTGCTGGTTCAAATCCAGAGCTTGCCTAGTCAAGGCACAAACTACTACGAGTTGACGCTTCTTGCTCCTCCCCACATTTTCTCTTTTCTCTCTCAAAAATCAGTAAGTTAAATTAAAAAAAAAAAAGATATTCGAGATCAGATTGTCTGGTAGTTGGGAAGAAATGAGAGAATAATGCCTGGCACATAGTAAGTACTGAGTATTTTTGATTGAATGAAACTAAGGGATTAAATGATTTCCTTAAAAGGAACAAAGCTTTCTATAGGTAGGAATCAGTACAGTGCTTCCTTCCTCATTGAAACTGCTGGCTTGATAATTATATGTATACCCATGCTACCTATCTCCCAATTTTTATTATTAAATTTTATATTTCATAAAATGGCATTACTTTTCTGGAATTTTTCTCCCTGCAAATTAAAAACCAAGCAGCCTGTTAACCCCAACTCTATTTAACTTAACCTTATTTTTACTTTATTGACCTTTTAATATTTCTTTGTATAGCTGTAGTTTTTTGTTTTAACAAAATATAAAGGAGTTGGTTTCCTGTTTTGATTTGCTAAGCCTTTTGTTATTTCTTAATAAGAAATGGATTTTTTTTTAAATGAGTGACTTTTTCCTCCCCAGATGGTATGTATGTTCTTCATTCATTGATCAGAACATCTATCAGGTGCCTGTTCCTGTGTCAGGCACTGTTGTTATTTTAGATGCTTGAGATATGAATGTAAGTATGATAAGGCCGCTGCTTCCTGCTACCTTATTAAATGCTGCATCCAAAATTACCTGAGACACTTGTTAAAATACAGATTCTCAGCCCAAGATTAGGATTCAGACTAGGGTAAAACTTTTTATAATTTTTATTTATTATTATTATTTTTTTTTTTTTTTTTTTTACAGAGACAGAGAGGGATAGACAAGGACAGACAGACAGGAACAGAGAGATGAGAAGCATCAATCATCAGTTTTTCATTGCGACACCTTAGTTGTTCATTGATTGCCTTCTCATATGTGCCTTGACCACGGGCCTTCAGCAGACCGAGTAACCCCTTGCTCAAGCCAGCAACCTTGGGTCCAAGCTGGTGAGCTTTTGCTCAAACCAGATGAGCCCGCGCTCAAGCTGGCGACCTCGAGGTCTCGAACCTGGGTCCTCTGCATCCCAGTTTGACGCTCTATCCACTGCGCCACCGCCTGGTCAAGCGGGTAAAACTTTTTAAAGGTAACTTTTCCAAAATTTGAGGTTTGGTAACAAACCAGCCTTAGGGACTATTGCTCAGTTTACCATCTGGAGAAGATAATACATTTATACAAATAAGTAATAAAAAGTAGGTTGAGTATGGTGGCTTACAAAGAAAGATTTCTTGAAAACCTTAAGCTATTACAAGTTGAAATTCCTGGATGTTTATTAATAGTAGAGTTTGAACATTCTATGGTGGGAGGGATTATCTATAAATAATATATACCTGATTGGTTTTCTTTAAAGTATTTATATTATACAATGCAGGTTTTCTCTACAGCCTGTCTATACATTTTGGAAAATCCAAGTATACTGCTCACAAAAATTAGGGGGTACTTTATTGCTTCATATTCATTTTGAAATACCCCTGATTTTTGTAAGCATTATATATCACTAACGTGGGATTAGGTCTCTTTGATTTAAAAGTCTTTTCTCTGAAGAATTCAAGGCTTTGCCTGACCAGGAGGTGGCGCAGTGGATGGAGCGTTGGACTGGGATGCCGAGGACCCAGGTTCGAGACCCCAGGGTTGCCAGTTTGAGTGCGGGCTCATCTGGTTTGAGCAAAGCTCACCAGTTTGGACCCAAGGTCGCTGGCTCAAGCAAGGGGTTACTCGGTCTGCTGAAGGCCCATGGTCAAGGCACATATGAGAGAGCAATCAATGAACAACTAAGGTGTCACAATGAAAAACTGATGATTGATGCTTCTCATCTCTCTCCGTTCCTGTCTGTCTGTCCCTACCTATCCCTCTCTCTGACACTCTCTCTCTCTCTGTAAAAAAAAAAAAAATTCAAGGCTTTGCTAACTCTTAGACTCTAGGCAAACTGTAGGTTGCTTCAAGATTTGAGCCTGATGATCCCAGTAAGTGCAGTCTATACAGGAATGTGCAGAGGAAGTTTACAGTTGTAAAACAAGTAAATAATACAGTAATTAAAAATACAAGAATAAACTTTGCATACTCAAAATTTTAACCTACTTTTGCCCACCCGTTCATGAAAGTCTTCTTAAAGTACCCTCACTAACTTAGCCAGATTTTTATTGAGGGTTTTTTCTTAAATTATCTAGTTCTTATTAGCAGCTATCTTTAAAAATAATGTCTTATAATCTTATGAAGTATTTAAATTTTTGTTTGGTTAAAAAATATTCTAATTTATGGCCAAATATTTTTATATTTTCCCCTCTCAGCAACATTGGAAAATAAGCAATTCATACAACTCTGTGATTTTTGCCCTTTGGCATAAAATATTTCTAGTATTTACTACTATGCCTTAAATAATAATTTGGGCCTAAATTTACTGATATTTGTGGCCATTACTTAAACAGCCATTTTTGTTTGGTGCTTTGATGCTTTCTAGGATTACTAAAGCATCTGTAGGGCTGTTTGCCACAACCTTGAAAAATCATACTTTTGCTCCCTTCTCAACTGTTTTCTTTGGAAGTTTAAGTAGTTTTTCCAGTAGATACTGCCATTTCTTAAATTAGTTTAAAAACTTTTGTAATTTCTCTCAAAGCTTGTTCCATGTTCTTTTAACTACAGCACAATGTCCCCCCCTTATCCGCACTTTTAGTTACCTTGGGTCAACCAGTCTGAAAATATTAAGTAAAAAATTCCAGAAATAAAGAATTCATACTTAAGTTTTAAATTATGTGCTGTTTTGACTCGCGTGACAGAATCTTGGCATCGTCCAGCTTTGTCCCACCCAGGACATGAATCACTCCTTTATACAAACTCTATGTGTAATATACTAAGATATTTTGAGCCCTGGCCAGATACCTTAGTTGGTTAGACTCTAACCAACTTGTTCCAATACACTAAGGTTGTGGGTTTGATCCTAGGTCAGGGCACATCGAAGACTCAACCAATAATGCATAAATAAGTCAAATTGATGTTTCTCCATCCCTTCCTCTCTCTAAAAATTAATAAATTTAAAAATATTTTTAAAAGGATGTTTTGAGAGACCACATTCATATACTTTGTTGTAGTATATTAAAATTGTTCTTTTCTTAGTTATTAATCTCCTACTGTGACTAATTTATAATTTAAACTATCATAGATATTTATGTATAGGAAAAACATGGTATATATAGGATCCAGTACTATATGCAGTTCAGGCATCCTCTGTAGGTCTTGGAACATATCCTCCCCTTGAATAAGGATGGACTACTATAGTCTTAGTGAAGTAGTCATATAGAACTAGATATAATAACAAAGCTGTGTCAACAGTGATATGTCTGACTTCCTTCATGGGTCAAAAACTGGCTACTAAAGTCACTATATTACAATAAGAATATTCATTTGGATTTGTAAATTCTGATGTGCTTGTTTAAAGGAAATGTATCTCTATGGTAAAGTCAAGTTCCTAGATTAATTTGAACTTTTAAATATTATTGAAAGAGGCCAGTAGTAAATTGTATTTACAGTTATTAGATGAAAATATTTAAATCCAGCCTATTTGCTCATTTGAATTTTTTATGCCATCACCTCCTCTTTAGACAAGTTAGCCAAAACTGACTATTTTAACAATAACAGCTTTCAAAATTGAGGTACCATATTTCTCCCATATATAAGAGGCACCTTAATTTTGGGGCCCAAATTTGGAAAAAAAATGTATTACATAAAGTTATTGAATTCAAGTTTTATTCCTTATAAAATTCACACAACTCCATCACTGTCAAATCTCCCCATCCATTAGCTTGTCCTCATCTGTGTCTGATGACAAATCACTGTCTTCAGCAATAAGGACAAAAACAAGTGCGAGAAAACAAGACAAGCAAATAAAAAAACCAAACAAACCTACAACCACTGTATAAGACATACCCAGTTTTTAGACCCCAAATTTTTCGAGAAATGGTGCTTCTTATACATGGGAAAATACGGTATTTGGTTGGTTGTTAGGTTTGTATAATTATAACCAAATTTAGGAAATATCTCCAAACAGTGGGTTACTTTTAGTTTAGTCAAATTGCCAAAATTTACTCTGGTTATAAATCAACTTGAAGGTGAATTTTTATGTTTATTGTATATAGTGTTATTTATATAGTAAATGAAACATTCTTAATTCATGTGAAAATAAATGATAGTTGGACTTTGTTTACAGAAAGCCACAAAGAAAACTGATAAACCCAGACTAGAGGATAAAGATGACTTAGATGTGACAGAGCTCACTAATGAAGATCTTCTGGATCAGCTTGTGAAATATGGGGTGAATCCTGGCCCTATTGTGGGTAAGTTGAATATCTTTTCTATGAAGCAGTATCCCAAATTGTTTTTCACTCTTATCTAGCAATTAAGTTTGGGTTCTAAGGGCTAGTCTCTCATTAATCATTTATATGACCAGACCATATTTCCTTAAGTTGTTGAGATTGTTTGAGATAATGCTCATATTATACTACCTGTTGAGATGCATGGGTTTTATATGTCAGCTGAGGAAAGAAAATCTGAGGTAGTATGGCTGGCCAAATTTATTTAAATTAGTAACTTAATTTTTTTAAGTGATAGGAGGGGAGATAGATAGTGAGACAGGCTCCCGCATGTGCCCCCGACTGGGATCTACTCAGCAACCCTTATCTGGGGCCCACGCTCCAATCAACTGAGCTTAGTTTTAGCACCTGAGGCTGACACTCTGGGACCAGCTGAGCCATCCTCAGCGCAGGGGGCCAATGCTCAAACCAATGGAGCCACTGGCTGCAGAAAGGAGAGGGGGAGAGAAGATGGTGGCTTCTACTCTGTGCCCTGACCAGAAATTGAACCCAGGATGTCCATATGCCAGGCAATTCTCTAGCCCCTGAGCCAACTGGCCAGGGCTAGTAATTTAATTTTTTGTATTTTATTTATTTATTTACTTATTTTGAGAGGAAGGGAGGCAGAGACAGACTCTGGCATACGCCCCAACCAGGATCCACCCTACATGCCCGCTAGGGGGCGATGCTCTGCCTATCTGGGGCCCTTTCTCTGTTTCAGCCGGAGCCATTTTTTAGTGCCTGAGGTAGAGGCCATGGAGCCATCCCTGGACACCCAGGGCCAACTTGCTCCAATGGCTGCAGGAGGGGAGGAGAAGAGAGACAGAGAGAGAAGCAAGAGGGGTAGAGGTGGAGAAGCAGATGGTCACTTCTCCTGTGTGCCCTTACTGGAAATTGAATCCGAGACATCCACACACTGGGCTGATGCTCTACCACTGAGCCAACCTGCTAGGACCTGTTTTATTCTTAATGGGAGAAAAAAACAATATTTGCACATGGTAGAATCATAAAATGATGCACCAGATCAGAGAAGTTCCTAAAAGTACCTTTTTAAAAGTGTTGGAAT
Source organism: Saccopteryx bilineata (assembly GCF_036850765.1). Lineage (NCBI taxonomy): Eukaryota > Metazoa > Chordata > Mammalia > Chiroptera > Emballonuridae > Saccopteryx > Saccopteryx bilineata. The sequence goes on from NC_089490.1 coordinate 100,538,712, forward strand.
TCAAGGCTGATACCTTGAAGAACAAACTAAAAAGAGAAAAACTTGGTACTAAATACACTGGATTTCCATCATTTGGTTACTTTTGGTGATTTTGCATGGCTGATTATGATTTAATTTTGAAGGTTCTTGGCAATAAATAACCTCAAGATGAGGACGATCTGAATATTTTGATCTAAGTTGTATAAAAGTTTGAACACTGGAGATTTGTGGGTTTATTTTGTCCTATAGGTGTAGTTGCAAACAAGGATTCAGCATTTGTCTTTTGATAACTGCTTCTGAATAGATGGTATTTGCTGATTGATGTTATTACCAGCAGACATTTGATACCTTTTTTTTTTTTTTAAGCACAGAGACAGAGAGTCAGAGAGAGGAATAGATAGGGACAGACAGGACAGGCAGGAATGGAGAGAGATGAGAAGCACCAATCATTAGTTTTTCGTTGAGACACCTTAGTTCTGGTGTCCCCAAACTACGGCCCCCTGAGGCCATTTATCCGGCCCCAGCCACACTTCAGAAAGGGGCACCTTTTTCATTGGTGGTCAGTGAGAGGAGCACTGTATGTGGCGGCCCTCCAACGGTCTGAGGGACAGTGAACTGGCCCCCTGTGTAAAAAATTTTGGGACCCCTGTGAGTTCATTGATTTCTCATATGTGCCTTGACCCTGGGGCTACAGCAGACCAAGTAACCCCTTGCTCAAGCCAGCGACCTTGGGTCTAAGTTGATGAGCCTGTGCTCAAGCTGGCGACCTCGGGGTCTTGAACCTGGGTCCTCCGCATCCCAGTTCGACGCTCTATCCACTGCGCCACCACCTGGTCAGGCTAATACCTTTTTTTAATTTAAATTTTATGTAAAATTCCAAAAAGGAGATATTGAAAAGTGTATTATCAACATACATTAAGTTACATATTGGTATGCCAGCTGTTCATTTTATTCCCCATCTATTTAGAGGTATAATTGACAAAATTGTATATATTTAAGGTGTGCTACTTGATGTTTTGGTAAACATAAACAATATGAAATGATTACCATAATCTAACATACTACATAGTTTTGTGTGGTGAGAGCTCTTAAGTTCTACATTCTTAGCAAATTCAAGTATATACTACAGTATCATTAACTGTGACCCACATTACACATTAGATTTCCAGAACTTACTCATCTTGCAGAACTGAAATTTTATACCCACTGACCAACATCTCCCCATTTCCCCTCTCTAGCTGCTTTATTATTTTATTTATCTTATAGAAATCAACAGAAGACATAAATATATAACTAGTGTAAAACAAAATAAAAGCTGTTTAGGGCTTTTAAATTGTCATTGACATTGAAATGTGTTAATTCGTTTATATTCCATTTTACTTTGCCATCTAATCATTACATAATTTGTTATGTCTTTTCCGAAATAAAAGGCCATTTTAACTGCAAAGTATTTATATTTAAATATGTTTAGTGCCTTAAATTTATACAACATTATGCATTAGATTTCTAGAACTTACTCCTTTTGCATAACTGAAATTCTGTATCTTAACACATGTCAAACATATTTAAATTTTAAAAATCTAAGTTATAAGGCTTTTCCTATAACTGGATAGCTATTTATAAGTGTATTAATCTATTGTTATGGAGGTATTTTGTTTGTTTTGGGGGGGTTTATGTATGTTTTTGGAGACAGGAAGGGAGAGAGATCAGAAGCATCAATTCTTCATTGCAGCACCTAAGTTATTCATGATTGCTTTCTCATATGTGCCTTGACCAGGGGGCTCCAGCTGAACCAGTGACCATGGGGTTGTATCTATGAGCCTGTGCTCAAGCTGGCGACCTTGGAGTTTCGAACCTGGGTCCTCAGCATCTCAGGCTGACACTCTATCCACTGTGCCACTGCCTGGTCAGACTCTTGTGGCTATTTATTTATCCTTTTTTACTGGTTGGTTTTAGAGCAAAAGAGAAACATCGATTTGTTGTTCCACTTATTTATGCATTCATTGGTTGATTTTGTATGTGTCCCAACTAGGGATCAAACCCACAACCTTGGAGTATTGGGACGATGCTCTAACCAACTGAGCTACCCAGCCAGGACCTAGTTATGGGGTTTAATCATAGTAATTTAGAGGAGTACAATCTATCAATAAGTTTTTCTACAAAGGCAAGTACTATTATATGTACTGGAAAAAATACACAAAGTTCAAAACTTTTCAGTCAAAAATACTCAGTTGTGAGACATGACTTGGTGTGGTGAACACACACTACAAAATATCGTGATGTTTTATAGGATTATACCCCTGAAACCTGTATAATTAACCAGCATGACCCCCAATAAATTCATTTAACATAAAATAGTTGTACATGGCTCTTAGTAAAGCCTGTATCAATCTACTGTGTATTTCATGAGAGATATTATTTTAATAATATATTAAAATGACCATAACAACATCTTTTTATAAAAGAATTTATTATATAGTATTTAAGATTTTATTTATTCATTTTAGAGAGGGGAGGGGATGAAAGAGAAGCGGGGAGGAGCAGGAAACATCAACTCCTATGTGCCTTGACCAGGCAAGTCCAGTTTGGCTACTTCAGTGTTCCAAGTCCATGCTTTATCCACTGCGCCACCACAGGCCAGACCATTGTATAGTATTTTTAAGCACTTAAATTTAGAAAGGAAAGTTAAAGTAACATTTTAATGTTGCTAAAGATAATATCAGAGCTGGATCTTCAGTAAGGTAATACAAATACTAATGCTAATTCTGCCTTAAAATAGGAACTACCAGAAAGCTGTATGAGAAAAAGCTGTTGAAACTGAGGGAACAAGGAACAGAGTCAAGATCTTCTACTCCTTTGCCAACAATTTCTTCTTCAGCAGAAAATGCAAGGCAGAATGGAAGTAATGACTCCGACAGATACAGTGACAATGAGGAAGGTAAAATTTTAAATGATGTGCATCAAATATATGTGATCTTTTTCAGACTCATAAGATACAGTAACCATGAAGAAGATAAAATTTAAAATATTACCAAGACATGTAATTTTTGTTCATATCATTAATTTTACAAGAAGTTTATGTTAAATAGCTTTTTTGAAAACTATGAAATAGAAAAGTACAAATGTCTCATTTCACACGACCTAAAATTACCAGAATACTTGTCTTTTTTGGCTTCAGATTTTATTTTTCTAAGAGAATTACAAAGACAAAATTCCTCCATTTACCCTTTTTAAGTATTATCTCCATAGAAGCAACCACTATCATTTTTTGATAATGTATCTTTCCAGCCTATTTAAAAATACTGTCTATGCATCTATGTAATACATGGTATTATTTTATATTTTAAATATATAAATGATAGGCTAAATCTTGTCACTTTCCTTTATACTGTTATATTATCAAGATGTCATTGATTTATTCCTCTTAATATATAACAGTATGATTTACATATGCATGTTTTCTCTGTTGATAAGCATTTAAATTTTCAGTTCTTGCTAGATAATCTGATTTCAAGGCAATTTTTAAAGCAAATATTTTGACATTTTGGTAAACCATTTTAAAACGACTCATTTAAATATTTTTGAAAATAGAAGAAATAACTTTAGATTTTTATTATAAGAACAAGTTGATATTTAATTCCTTTACATGACATTTGCTAATTTCATGATTATTTATTTTGACCCAACTTGCTTATATGTCCATTATCATTTGCCTGTCAAATTGGTTGTTCAGAATATAAAATAGAGAGTCTTTTCCTTCAACAGCTCTATGTTAGCAAGGAGGCAAAGAATAAAATCAGCTTAAAACAAGTAATGCTTAAACTTCCTGCCTCTTTTGCCTCTACAGGAAAGAAGAAAGAACACAAGAAAGTGAAGTCCACTAGGGATTTTGTTCCTTTTTCTGAACTTCCAACTACTCCCTCT